>NC_085138.1:51225393-51825393 GCF_035046485.1 Aedes albopictus | reverse complement strand
TTCGCGCGCATCGCTCTCCGGCGCTCTCCCGTGTTTTCACCCAGCAGTCACCGAATCATCACCATGATGTCGCCGGGGCGAGAACTCTCCGGTGTTTCACCGCAGCGCGCACTCTGGCGCAAAAACCTCACTGGAGCGCGCGCCCGGGTGATTTTTTACACTTTCACCGGAGAGAATTTTAAATCGCTCTCGCCGCACTGTTGTGTGGCCTACACGGTTACAGAAGTTACACAGATTTGTGTACTACTAGATCAGCCTCACCGCTGTGTCAAATGTACACAGATACTTTTCCGGCTCCAGCGCTGGCATGAAAACAAAATTAACAATTATTTTTGCATTGATCGATTCCTGATAATGCATGTCATCGTTCAGAGAAAATTAGTTACGAACTTTGCTCCCATACCAGCGCTAGAGCCAGAAAAGTGACTGTGTACATTTGACACAGGGGTGGAGGCTGATCTAGTAGTACACAAATCTGTGTACATTGTACACAAGCCTGTGTACATTGTACACAAGCCTGTGTTGTTTCGTTTTAGGGTGTAGTGCTCAGGGAGCTAAGAGATTTATTTCTACCCACCAAGCTTGCGCGCATCCGAATCGTAGTGGTTGATCCACATATAAGAGATGGGCTCCTGTTGAGATACACAGCGTGAGTGGTGTATTTTCTATTTCTCTTTCCTACACTGAGGATATGGACATCTCTGATCAAGGCATAGCTTTTCCATATCAAATTTTGTTGAACAATTTCATTTAGTTATAATCAAGCTATTGATATACATTCACTCAATTACATTTTAATAACATGTTCTGTTGAAGTACAAGTTTTGTTATTGCTGTACTGTTAATCAACTTATCAACAATAGCACAACAGTAACAAGTATTAAAATCAAAGCGACAATTCGATAATAATGATCTGTCCTTTTATTTTGTTCCACTTTTGTATTCAGTTAAGTAGGAAATTTCCGTACGAATCCTCTAAAAATTCCTTATATAATATTTGGGAAAACATTTGGAAGTTCTGGAGGAACCCTTCGATACCCTGGAGAAGTCTTCAAAAGAACTCCTGGCACAATCTTCTTAGAAATTCAAAAGTAATACTTCTGATCAATTATTAGAATTCTTGGCTAAATCTTTTGAAAAACTTAAGGTGAATTCTTCGGAAAAAAACTCCTGGTGAAATTCTCAAAGAAATTTTCAGAGAAACTCCAGAGGTAATTTCGGGACAAATAATCGCGGGGAATTCTGAAGAAATCCGTTGAGGGATTCTGTTCATAATTCTGAAGGAATTTCTAGAGAAGTCTTTGAAAATCTGTGAATGATTTTGTCTAAGAACTCTCGGAGAAATTTCTGGAAGTAGTATTTTTCGATCATTTTTTATAGTATTGTTACTCATGCTATTTGTGGGTTCGTGAGACATAGTGACTAATTTTATATAATAAGTATCATAATTTACTTAGTTACAATTTTGATATAATAACAAATTTTGCTTTCCGATTATTATCAATAACAAATTGATTTTTTTTTTCGAATGAGTGTTATCAGTTTCGTACCTTTTAATTCCGCCCTAATTGCTATCCTTTGACAGATACGCGTATTTCGACTACGACTTGTAATCTTCTTCAGTGTCAGTTATCCTATCCACTGGACTGAGGAAGATTTCACTGAGGAAGATTACAAGTGGTAGTCGAAATACGCGTATCTGTCGAAGGATAAGCAATTAGGGCGGAATTAAAAGGTACGAAACTGATTACACTCATTCGAAGAGGGTATTCTACTTAGAGGGTTAGAAAAGTCGGTACAAGAACAAATTAATATTCAAATTTGTTATTGAAATATTTTCCAAATGCTCTGTTATTAAGTTGTTATTGAAACCAACAAAACAAGCTATTAAAATGGTTTTCCATGAACATTTTTTTGTTATGATATTCGTTATTTTGCCGCTTATGACAGACAAGTTTATGACATAATCTGTTATGTTAATAGCTTAAAAATAATCGATTCTATTATTCAGTTATTTTATTCAAATAACACAGGTCCTTATGATGTTGTTATTCCCTTCTGCTCGGGTAACTCATTCACTCGCTTACTCACTCATTTACTTATTATATTTCCACATCACAAACCCATTCACTGAATCATTCACTTAATCACTAAATCCCTCACTATGTGGGGTGAGATGGCAACAGCGTGTGCCACTCTGCACTATATACTCCAGCCTGTTCATTGCTGTCCAATCAGGAGCGGCGAGTCACTGAATCTCTGACTTCTCAATCATTTACTCACTAACAAAGCTCCCTCGCTCAATTAACTCTACTTAACTCACCAACTAACTACATCACTTATTATCTGACTCACTCACATCAAGAACATTAAAAAAGTTAAAATTCACGAATAAAAAGTATTTCAAAAATACATGTATGCATATTTTTATAAATATTTTATAATCTGTATTTTAACTCTTACTCACTAATTTACAAGTTCACTTAGTTTCTCCCTCCCAAGTAACTCCGAAAACATAATTCGAAATAGCAAAATATTTACTTTGTCCTACAGCAGTTGTTATGAAGTTTCTCGAAACATATTATGTCATGGATATGTCGTTTTCATGATACCTAAAACTTATACACAGTGATCTTCTATTTCATATTCATAGAGAATATATTTTGTTTTCTCAAACAAACCTTGCATGTGTTTTCGATTATGTTGGGTATGTTCTATTTAAGTACACTTTGTTTGTACCATACATGCTCAGTATGTTTTATAAGTGATATTAGAAATTAGAGTAACATTTGCAGTTTCCTGTTTAAGACTTGTTTTCAATCATGTTTAGACAAAACATAGTATGTTTCGTATGTTTATAATTAGTCGAATTTTGGTTTTCTGCAGTACGATAGAAAACATGTGTAACATATACCTAATTATTTTTTTTTACAGGGACATGCTACACTACTGATCATAGAAATGTAGAATCGATTTTTATTATCTACGTAAAACAAATACTCCTAACAGAATCTTAGTTATAAATACCTTTATAAGAAAAATGACAGGAATATATGTTACCACAAAATATATGATTATCTATAAGGGCCGATTTTACCGAGCATAATGCTCTTAGGGCCGCTTCAATGTATAAACTGTGATAATTATTTGATACTTCATATTTGTTGTCTTTCCATATCGTGACAGGTACCAATCCGTTCAAATACCAAACCAAACATGATAACCAACAACGACCACAAAAAATGTCTATACAAAAATAATATCAAGCCAATTTTGAATCATATCTCAAAACATGTATCATGCCATGTCACAGAGTTCCATTTAATTATATTTCTAAATTACTGAATATTTATCAAATATTCTATTATGTTTCAATAATTTGTAATATGTATAATATAAACTTGACAAATTCTTGAGAAAAATAAAGCATATTTGAGCTTTTGTGTTGAAATAAGATGAATAATATTTATTTATTTTGATGCAAAATTCTTCAAAAATACTGATTTATAAGGCGCATTAATTTTATCGGGGTACAATAGTCTATTTCACCGTAACAAATGATTGGCAATAAAATTTATGATCACAGTATGGCAGTTAGGCGTTAAAGTGGCTTGGTAGAATTATTGGTGCATGTCGATTTTTATTATTGACATTTTAAAACTTAATTATTTTCAGCAATAAAACATCTTGATTGCCAAGGCTTTGTTTTCTAGAATTTGTTGAAAATATATAATGGAAAACATACTAAGATACATAATTAAGTATGCTCAGATTCATATAGAACATGAATATGGCATCACAAAGATGTTGCGCAGGCTCCACCTTCTGCGCTTTTTCAGTCGTATAGCAGTCTGAAAATCGGTTTCATTGTTTCAAACCAAAACTTTGTAACTGGTCATACTGGAGTCGAAATAATTTCTGTAAGACATGTAGTGTTACTTGAGCTCTCACTCACTCATTTATCAACGTACTCACGCATTAACTCCCTTATAGATCAACTCACTCATTCAATCACTAACTAACTTACTAATTTACAAACCAAATCATTCACTCACTAACTAGCTCACGTACTCACTCATTCACTAAATTGCTCAGTAACTCACTCGGTTACTATGACTAATACATTTTTTCACTTCCACGGGACATTAACTCATTAATTCACTTACTCTTACAATCTCACTCGCCAATTTAGTAATTCTCTTACTAGCACACTTAAACTTATGGGGCACTCTAGCTTTTTGAGTCTGTAACTGACTGTATTGCGTTAAGTTAACTTTTATACAACCAAAACTTGCGCTGCCGCAACTCTTGTATGACATGTGTGTTGATTAGACAATTAACTAATCTATTTACTCATGGTGGTTTATGAACAGCTACGTAGTTGCCAACAATTCCTGTCAAAAAATAGGTTTCTAAAGTAATTAGTAATTTTTTGATAAATCATCGAGAAAAGCTTGAAAATAAGACCTTTTTAAAATGCTACTTTTAAGGCTCGATGATACATCACACTTTTAAGTGATTTGATACTTTTTAGAATCTCAAACTCATATTCATCATATACTATATTAGTAATAAATAGTATCAACCTTGATCAGAACTTAATTAACTTGCTTTGTTGTCAATGCGGAGCAATTTAGAAGGGGTGAGAATGGGTCAATTTTGTTATATTGAGGAAAATTGACGAACTCCAAATATTTATTCATCATTTGTGTATGCACTACCAAAGACCACATTCCAATGATCAAAGGATTTTTTCATGCCAAGAGCAAACGTTATTTAACAATGAATATGGAATATTGGCGAATCTAGCTTTTTATTTTTTCTTACTAACTCTCCTAAGCAAACACGAGAAAGAGAAGGATGGAAAGGGGATCTGTAGCACCCCCTTTCATCCCGCTCATTTTATGTTCATCAAGGAGGATGAGAGAGAAAAAAGAAAAAGCTAGATTCGCCAATGACATGAAGCATACATTTTTTACCCATTCTCACCCCCTACGATGGTAGCTTAAAATATGCCAAAACTACACACACAAAAATTGCTCAAATGGGTGTAAGGCAGCCGAAAAATCGCGGTGGGCGCAAAGTACTCCCCCACCGTGTATGACCAATCCTGACTGTATTAGGAATTCAAAACGTGTGAAATCATTTTTATGTTATCTTTCGGCTCCGCTTTGATTTTTCGGGGAATTTTTTCTGAGATTCTCCCAGGGGTTTGTATAGAATTCTTCAGAACTTTTTTTTTCTGCGACTCTTCCAGAGCTTTCTTCTAAGATTTTTAATGAGGTTCCATCCGAGATTTTTCCAGGAATTTCTGGCCGGATTCCTTCAGGTGCTTTTTTCTAACGAGATTCCTACAGGAATTTATCGCGAGATTCCTATTAAGAAATTTCTATCGAGATTCCTCCAAGAGTTCTTTTGATATTACCAGAAGTATTTCCAGCAACAATTGGAGCAAATCTAGAAGGAGCTCCTTGGGCTGTCTTACAAAACTGCTGAAGCAATTCCTCAGAGAAGTCCTGTTGGAATTTTATTACGAACTCATGAAAGAATTACATTTGGCAATTTTAGAGTAATTCCATAAAAAAAAATCAATGAGAAAAAAAACTCATGGAAATCCTGGAGCGATCTCAGAAAGAACTTCTGGAGTTATTTCACTAGGAACTCTTTTAGTATTCTCTGAAGGAATTCCTGAAGAAATTTCTGAGAGAGGCCCTGAAAGAATTCCAGAAGGAATAGCAGAGGATATTCCTGAAGAAAATCTGGAGAAAATTCTAGAAGGAATCGCGAAAATAATTCCTGGAGAGATCGAAACTGCGGGGGGCATCCCAGGAGTAATTCCTGGAAAAATCCCAGAAGGAATCTCTGGAGTTATAACGAAAGGAGTTTCTGTAGGAATCCTAGAAAGAGTTCTAGTGGAAATCCTAGATAAACTGTATTTACAAATTTTATAGAAAACTTCTAGAGAATCTCAGAGGGAACGTAGACTTTTGTGGGGAGGGGGTGTCTGTCCAAAAACTACGCTCAATACAAACTTCAAAAGTGTTGTATGCATGAAAGTCCAAAGAAGTAAAGGGGGGTGGTCTGAGACAGCAAAATTTTGCCTTCTCGAAAAATCTCATAAGGAGCTCCCGAATAAGTTCCAGAAATGTCTCATATTGTAAGTCCTATTTTAAGTTCGTTACACATCCTTCTATCAATATTCCAGCCGTACGCATGCCAAATTCTCACGGAATTCAACCTGAACTTTTCTCACAGTTCTATATTGGAAAATCATTTTTTCATTTATATATTCCGCACGGTAAAAGCAAGGTACTTTTAAAGTACCTAGGTTAATAGGCAGTCTACGGGACTCAGTTCGATTTCATGCTATAGGTGACTGTTTCCGTATCCTGCAATAAACCCTTGGTGGATCATGCCGAGATGTAAAAGACGTGGTTAACATCTGTCAGCCGAACTGGTAAACAACTAACAAGGCGTTGTTATTTGCTAAAAACCGTAACATTCAACATATCCCACTAGGTGACGTGATGTATTATAGAAGAGACGAATGTTGCCAGTCTTTGTCAGCTATCACGGAGACAAATTTCGTTCGTTTGAAACAAAAATATTCATGTTTATTCGGTAAACTGATAAAATTTTTAAAACTAAAATATTAATTTTTAAAACTAACTCAATTAAATATTGATTTCTACAATACCCATTGAAGAGCCCTCCGTTCCGCCGTCGAGAACATAAACAAAACTCTCAAGTTCCAGCTGCCGCACCAAACAAGATTTCCTCTTGCAAAAAAAGTCAAGTTTCATCAAAAGTTTCCACGAAATCCCATTGATTTCGGGAGCGTATGTTATCTACATAATGCTTGCATTGAAAGTGCCTCGCGGGAAGTGGGTTTTCATAGAGAAGGAAATGACTTTGAAAATTTAATTGGAAAACAAATATTTCCGTAGGGCCGGTCTGCCACAAAAAAAACAAAAATTTTTACATTTGTTTCTAACAAAACCTGTCTGAAGATGCATGTTTGTTTCAAAAATGGATTGAATTTGCTTCAAATGTGACGTTCGATTTGCTTCAAACAGTTTTATTTTTGTTGCCAGAACAAATTGACAATTTATTTGAGTTTACCTGAAATATTTTTGATTTTACCATGCTTTTTTCTGCGTGATACAGAGACCGCTACAGAGACGCTCATTTACCCGACATTATTAGTATTTCACTACTTTCTTTTGAAGCTACAGACTCCTGTAGGCCTGAATACCTACTGCAATATTAAACTTTTAACATTTCCAACTTTTGCTAAAATAGAGATGGCCTCTAGCATAAATTCCGCTTAAACCCTTTGCGCCACCCCCAAATAACAACTGAAATTTATCATTTTTGCACAGCTCTCTATCAGTAAATCACTTTCTACTTGCGAAATCATATCCCGGAAAGATTTTGCAAAATAAGCCCCACCCTACTCTAGGCTGTTATGAAACAACAAAGTCGACTGAACATAAATATTTACTATGCACATCTATCATTCTTTAAAACTAGAATCATGAAAACCTGTTTGCGTCTTTAAATAAGGGTATCTAATTATCTTCACGTGTTTGTCCCTTTTTACACGCAGATACCGAAATTCGTGACCTGAGCGTAACGCACCGAGGAGGTTCCAACGGCAGTCCGCGTCTGCAGCTCAACTCCACCATCAGCTGGATCGTCTCGCTCATCCTGGTGATATCTACAGTCAGCAATGTACGAACAAGTAAAAACCTCTGCGGCAGCAGCATCAGCAGCAGTAGCTTTTGAAGGTGATTGTTAGTAGTGTAAGAAAATTTAAGAACAAAATCAGAGACACAAAAAAAACACTTTTAGACTAGCCTACAATCAGAACACATCCAGCATTCCCAACGCAAGAACGGAAAAAAAGAAAGTTAAAATTGCACACAAACTGACTCAATCACGCAGCAGCGACAAACCTTTAATGAGCGGAAATATAATCGCAACGGAATGATATCAATCGGAATGGGGTCGGGAAGGGAAGATGTAACGAAGCTGTTTTTGTTTGACATAATTACGTTACCAGGTTGGATTGTGTGCGCCGCGGTTAATTCAATTAGTGTATTCGCCAGGTACCGCCGATTCCACCGATTGGTTGGTGGAGCATCTGTTTCCGGTTCAACGTGTTGCGTGGCAGCCCTGTGCGTTTGTGTCGATACGTGGGGTGATTAAGTTTTAATTTGATTTACCAAGAGGGGTTATTTATTTTTCGAAAAAAAGGGAAAGAATATCGAAAAAATTGGAAAAATGTTCGTTGAAGTATGCAAACATATTTACACCCCCATCACAAAAGGGTTGAACTGATTAATTTGGCATTTTTTGTGTTGTTTTCGGGACAAATGGATGTTGAACGCGTTTATTCAAATGGGTTTAAAATCCCACTTAACAGGTTTACCCAATTTTCAATTCAGTTATTCTTCGTCCGAAGCAGTTCAGTGAAGAGAGCAACTCACAAAAGAATAAAGCAACCAAGAAGACTATTTTTGATATGAATAAAAAAAAATATTAATTTAAAAACACCGACAGGAGAAACAAAATGACAGAGAGATATAAATAAATAATGAAATGGTGAAGTAATAAGCAGAGCGATAAAGTTAATTTATTTTTAATTAAATTTAAATTGCCGAAATGAGTGCGTGAACGCTGCGAGAGGGCCCACTTGGAATGTGTCGATGAGAGCGATTCGTATGCAAAAGGAGAAACCACGGGCGGTATGCTTGTTTTTAAAAACAGAGAATGGAATTGCTCGCGAAAACCACAGTGGATTGGAAAATAGACAACGTTTGAGGTTTGAAAGTTATCTGATACGTAACCAAATGGATTTTGTCATTGGAGAAAAACGTTTGAAGTCGTTCATGATGCACTGGGGTTCAATGGGGAACTAAAAGAGTTAGAAGAGGTAAATATTGAACATCATGAATGCTAACAAGGCTTTGATTAGAACAGTGGAACCTTTATGTCAGCATAACATCAACGCATAAGTTAACCTTTCTAGTCATTGAAACGGTCATCGGCCGAGGCTCGTGGCGTAGGTGGTCGAACGGTCGTTTCATAAACGAATGTTCATAGGTGTGATTCCCAGCCCCGGTTTTTGATATTTTTCACCACAGCCGACCGGCGCTCTTCTTAGGGGCCCACCGTCTATTGGACCTTGTTACTTAGATATCGGCGAAGGGACTGGCTCGGTACTGGGGACCGTCTGGTATGCTCCCATGGAAATGTATTCACAATTGCGCCTAATTAATAGTTATTCCGGGAAAATCCCTCTATGCATTTTTATTTCACTATTATCGCGGAAAGGACATTCTTGCTAGAATTCTTGTTATGAGTTAAGCAAAAATTTTAGAAAATTCTCCTGGATTATCTCCAGGGATACCGACAGAACTTCCTTTGAGTTTTTTTTCAGCATGTATTTGGATGATCCAGCAATAATAGATTCCTCTCAGTATCTCTTTAAATTAAATCTCTGTCCATGCGTTTCTTTGAATATTTTCTCATAGATTCTGCCACAGATTTTTTTCAGGAACTCCACAATGATTTTCCTTGGGAATTCTTCAGGAGTTCCTCGTGAATTTTCTCATCAGATTTATCTTCAAACTTGGTCACGGGATTCGTTACAAGTTCCTTGCAAAATTCCTGCGAGAATTCCTTCAGGAGTTCTATAGGAAATCCTCCATGGATTGCTGCATAATTTCATGCTTGTGTTTTTTTTTTCATACATTTCTGAAGAAATTTCTCCTCAAATATGGTTGTTTTTCTTTTGGTTTTCTCCGTTCTTCTGTAAGTATCTCAAGACATTCTTTTAGGTTTTTCAAAGGAGGTTTTCCATGAATTCCTCCAACGTTTCTTCGAAAGATGCAACTCCGAAAGATTGTTTTTACAAAAATTCAAAAATTGATTCAGAAATAATTTACCTTTAAAAGTTCAAATATTTTCCTTGAATTTTTTTCGGGAATTATTGTGAATTGTTACTCTCTTTTCTTCTGCATGTTTCAATAGTTCCTTCAAATATTCATTAGCCTGGTACACGGTTTATATGGGAAAATATAAAAAATGGAAAAACTCCAGCTCCTGTATACTTTTTGAATTCCATTTTGGTTCCATATCAACTGTGCAAAATTTCAGATCGATCGAAGAAACTATATTTTAGCGCTCGCCATTCTCAGTTTTTCATACGATTTACTATGGGAAAAATCTACTTCTTCAAAGAAAAATCGCTTGAGGTCACCCATTGATTCCTAAAAATAAGTCGTTGAATGATTTCTGTAGATAACTTCGAGAGCTAGCAGACCTCCGAAGACCGCAAAGCGATGCGACATTCGTGGGAAAAGTTATTAAGCCTTATCCGATAGATGAAATGACGAGATTTTATTATTTATTGTTATCCCTTACATGTTAAACAGCGTTGGCATGCCATTCGGTTTTCAGTCAATAACTTTTTCCACATGCCTTAGATCGCTTTGCGGTCTTCAGAGGGTTTGTTCCTCGTAAAACAGAAATCATTCATTGATATATTTTTAGGGGATAAGGGGCAACCTGTGGTGATTTTTCTTTGAAAAAGTGATTTTTCCCATAGTAAATCGTATGAAAACTTAAAACGGCTGGCGCTAAAATATAGTTTCTCCAATCGAGCTAAAATTTTGCACAGTTGATATAGGGCCAAAATGGTACTCAAAAAGTGTACAGGAGTAAAATGTCTTATTGAGTCCCACGCTAATATTCATACAGGTATTGCTTTGGATTTCATCATACTTTCCTTCACGGAATCTTTCAGTTTTTCTTTTTCAAAAATTCTTTTAACAATTCTTGCAGAAAAATCACTCCAGAATCTATTCCTTGGGTTTTTTTTATAAATATACATTTTTAAGCTTTTTTTTCCAACAAACTCTTTTTTATTTCTTCAGAGGTTCCCCAAAGAGTTATTTCATGAATACTTTTTTCTGTAGGATTTCCTTCATAAATTTCTATGTCGAAACCTCTTCAGAAATTGTTTGAGATTTTTTTCTGAAAATTCGTGTAGAGGTATCTCCATAAGTTCTTCCAAAGATCTTTTTAGGAAAACCCTCCAGGGATCAGGATTTTTTCAAGATTTCGACCTATGTCTGCCATATTTACTAGACATTTTGAAAAGATTCCTTCAGATTCCTTCTAGAAGTTTCTCAAGCATTTTATCCATGGAACTACTTGCAGAGTTCTTCCAGAATTCGCTCATTTTTATTTTTTTCTGAGCATATAAGGTGTATCTTAAAGTGTTTCTTCAGGTGTTATCCCAGCCATTCATCTAGTAATTGCTCCAGGGATATCTTCTAAAATTCCTTCAACAATTTTTGTCCTGGAATTCCTGCAGAAAATTTTCAAGATTTTTTGTAGGAGTTGCCAAAGGTATCCTCGAAGTTTTTTTAAAAGAATTTCTTAAAAATTTCCGGGAAAAAAATGTGAAAAATTCTTGAAAAAATATCTGAACAAATTCGGCAGGGATCTCTAAAGACATTCCAGGTGATATTTGTGACGGAACCCCAGGAGCAATTTCTATAAAAATCCTTGTAAGAATTTCCAGTAGAAATAACTAAAAACCTCGAAGAAATTTCTCGAAGAATTACCCTAGCAATAATTTTCAAGGAAATCCCTGCAGAGAAATGTCTAGATGAATTTCGAAAAAACTCCATGGAAGGAATTTTGAAATTCCTGAAGAAATCCCCAAAATTTTGAAATAGTCTCAAGACATAAAATATTTCATTGAAGGAATTTCAGTAGACATCTCAGCAAGAATTTTTGAAAGAACCCCTCAAGTAATTTCTGAAGAAATCTTCGGTAGAATCCTTGTGGAAATCTTGGGAAGTACTTTTAAATGTACCTCTGGAAGAATATCTGAAGGAATCACAAAGAAATTCTTGGTGATATCTCAGAAGGAATTTCTTAAGAACTTCCTGTGGAAATACCTAGAGAAACTTCTCTTCCTTGGTGGAATTTATAGAAACGAACATATTGAATACTTTAAAGGGATTTTCCTAGAAAAATCTTTAATTAAATCCCTTAGAGATTTCTTGAAAGTTTGAAGATTTCTTGGAAATTTCTTCGGTAATTCTTTAGTAATTTTTTGTGAAGTTTCTTACAGAATTTCTGAAAAGTGCCTGAAAAATTCCGGAAGACTTTTCTGATGGCACCGCAAGAATTGATTCTGTAAAACTCCTTTCCTGAAGAAATTACTGAAATCATTGAAGATATTTCTGAAAATATTTTGAAGAAACCACAGCAACAATTTCCGGAGAAATTCTTGCAGAACTTGTGAAGAAATTTCTAGATGAATTTCTGGAAAATTCCATGAAATATATTATTAAAAAAATCCTTGCAGAAATTCCAGAAGAAATCCCAACAATTCTGAAGAAGTCTCTGGGGCTAGAAATATTTCTTTAAAGGAATTTCAGAAGGATCCCAACGAGAAAGAACCACTCAAGTAGTTTCTGAAGAAATCAGTAAACAATTTGGGAAGTAACTTTTAATTATTCTCTGGAAGAATATCTAAAGGAATGGGAAAATCGTGATGAAATCTCAGGAGGATTTTCTTCTGTGGGAAGACCTGTAGAAAATCCTAAATAAACGTCTGCGAAAATCCCTACAAAACACTTTTGAGATATTTCTAAACAATTTTCAAAATAAATTTCAGTAAAAATTCCTAGGAAATATTTTTGATTTTTTTAAGATTCCGTGGAGAAATTATTGGAGCTTTCATGAGGGAAAATTCCTATAGAATCTGGAGGAAATCCTGATGTTGTCAATGTACTTTTGCAGAAATCTCTGCAGGAATTCCTGCCTGAATCACTGGAAGAACTTATGGAAGAATCTTTGAATAAATTCTAAAGGATTCTGTAGAAAATTGTAAGGAAAATCGTGAAGAAATTTGCGAATATTTTTCCAAACGGATCCTTAGAGAATTTTCTGAAGTTATTCCTGGTGGAGTCCATAGAAAAGTACCTAAAAGAATTCTTGAAGAAATTTAGGAGGGAATATTTGAAGGAAGCCCTGTAAGATTTTTTTTAAGAAATCTCTGAAAGAATTTATGAAAAAGAATACTTGGTAGATTCCAAAACGGAATTCCTGGAGTAATTTCTGAAGGTATCTATAGATTTATTTTGGAAGAATAGAAGATTTCCTTGGATTTCAAATCATTGAACTTTGAAGGAATTTTTAAGGAAATTTCCAAAAAAGAATCCTTGGAACAATTTCGAACGAATCTTTGTAATATTTTTAAAGGAGTCTATAGAGGACTTTCTAGAGAAATCCTTGGAAAATCTTCTGGAGAAAACTGAGATTTTCTTACAGAATTTCTTAAAGCTTTTCTAAAGGAATCCGTGGATGATTTCCTGTAAGAATTCGTCAGAATCTTGAAAAATCTATGGATTTTTTTAGGGAAATTCATAAAAACTTTTCTAAAGGAATTTTTTGAGAAAATACTTTCTCAAATAAGTTCTCAAGCTCTCCGTGGAAGATGTTCTAAAGAACTCCAATCTCCATGGAAGACGTTCCAAAAGAAGCTCCTAGAAGATTTTCTAAAGGAATCCATGGAGCAATTTAAAAGCGATCTGGAGAAAAATTTATAAAAAAAATACCCAAGGATAATCTCTAGGAAACATTCGAGATAATTCTGAGAAAAAAACTAAGAATTTGTTTAAGGAATCAATGGAAGAATTCCTGTAATCAGAGAAATCTCGTAAGGCATTAGTGGCAGAATTTCTTAAACATTTCCTGGGAAAGTTTTAAAAAAATCGCTGGAGGGCTTTTGGATAAATTTCTGAAATTATACGATGCATGGTTTTAAAACGAACCCTTCGATAATTTTTTGAAGGAATCACTCAAGGATTTCTGAAGAAATTCATGGACTTGTTTCTATAGGAATTCTTTCAAGATTTTCCATTAATGTCTTTTGGAACTCTTCTGAGGAATAACGAGTGTAACATTTAAATAAAGAAACTAAAGAAATCTCCGAATAATATTTCCAAATTAATCTCTGATAAATTTTTAAGGAGTTCTTGAAGAAATTTCTGGACATATTTGTGAGATTACTCAATTTATGAGAAAAAACCGGTACAAATTCTGAAAGAATCCCCCTATTATTTATTTTATTTGGAGGCATTCTTAAAGGAATCCCAGGAAGAAGTCCCAATATCACAGAGTTTTGTGGTCGGTGACGAATTATGTGTCAGTCGAGCTTCAATATCAACATTCTATAAACATTTTTTTTATTTCTTTTTATTCGTGAATTTTAACTACATGTAATTCTTCACACAACCTAAAAACAATACTCTCACAATTGTTGTTCGTGGGTCGCGAGAGTGCGGGAGATTGACGCCTAAGAGCCGACGGAGAGATAAAGTGGTAAGAGTGGTGCTTTGAATCCAGTTTGACTTTCTATTCCGCAGAATTGTTACTTGTTCTTTGGCTTAATTGGTTAATGTGCCGAACTAGCGATACGAACTCCTGGGTTCGAATCTCACTAAAATAAGTGTTTTTTTTTACAAATTTATCTCTCAATTTGCCAATTCAACGTACTTTGCCTTCAAATGTTTCAAGTTTTAATGTATACAACCTTACCTCAAGAGCGGGTTACTCAGCTCTTTCTTCTGAAACCACTGATTTAATTTTCTTGTTTGTCAATAGTGCGTTAGCATGATTGCCAAAAATTAGTGGAAGGCCTTTTGAAGTGCAGTAGCGATGAGCATCCGTAGGGGATGGTTCATTTTTCGATAAATAAACCAAACAGAGACGCATTTCCTGTTTTTGTTTACAACGGACACATCAATTATGACTGCACATACATCACTGGTAGTTAATTCAGAGACGACTTAAATCGCATAATGCGGAACCATATAGGTAAAAATTTACACTAATCAACAACATCTTCATAATCCTGCCCGTCGTCTGAGTGATATTATCTTGGGAGATGACATTTTGTATTAAAAAAAACACGAATTATATAAGGGGCTGTCCATAAACCACGTGGTCATTTTTTTGGGACTTTTCAAACCCCCCCCCCCCCCCCGCGTGGTCATGAGTCCATACAAAATTTTTTATTTGTCCATACAAAATGGTCATTGGCCGAACCCCCACCCCCCCCCCCCCCCCCTAATGACCACGTGGTTTATGGACAGCCCCTAACCATCTATTCTCGCATAGATGTGAAACGAAAACAATTTTTATCAACACATTATTCTCCTCCTTGTCAATAGTGCATCAACTTCATCGAAGTTTCAGCTGACACCACTGTGCGGCAACCGCCGAGTGCCAGAATCGCATCATTATTGATGAGTTAATAGAAAATACCACATGAAAAGCGCGCGAAAATTTCCCCGCACACCAGATATTTCCCGCTCTTGATAATGGTATTGAAACTGGAACTGTTTTCCGAGGAGAAAACCCAGAAACCCCACAAAGGTCACTTGCGGGACATCGCGCAAAACCGGCACGGCGGCAACGTGAACCCTTGATGAAATTAAATGCTATTGAAGTATGTACTGTGTATGTGTTGGAATAAAAACCATCCCACGTGGCAGCAACACCGACCCTAAGGGGCGACACCTGGCCCGGAGGCAAACACGAGGGAAAAAAGTGCCGGTCCACATTCTGAGAGTGTCTGAATGTGGCTGATAATTTTATTTTAATTCAATTTGGACTTCATTGCCCGATTGTCGATGGGACGTCGTCGTCGTCGTCATCATCGTTGTCATGTTGATGGGTGTGAAGAGCACCGCCCGGCGCCATTTGCATCGTTAGAGGGCTCCCGAGCTGAAAAATAATGGGAATCGTTTCAATTTTTCGCGATTCCACTGCCGCCGCCGTCGGTCGGTTGATTCCCAAAAGATCGCTCGCGTGGACGTGTTGGGATTATGGGCGCGGTAGCGTTTTTACCGAAGAGGATTTTGCGGTTTGCTGTGTGCAATGAGCCTCCCCCTCAATCGAATGCGCGGGATTACTGAAGCCTTTGGTTGAGAGCCCTTTGAAATGTATCCTCCCGTGTTATTGCCATGGCGAGCTGGAATTTGTGGGAATTTGTTACGGGCAAAAAAGTGTTGGTTATTTCACATTATTCGAAGGAATCAGCTTATTGTTAAATGGGAATTGTTTTTGGTTTCTTTTTGAAGAACTGGCTCTTTGTTTTAATATAATTGATGACACGGAGACCTACACCGAGCAATCTGTGTCATTTAGACCAAAATGCTATACTGCTTCTCCCACCTCGAAACGTCCTACACACGCCATATCACTCTTAAACAAGTCAGTCCACCTTCGTCCGCTGTGCTCCACGTCGTCTTGTACCATCGCTCTATTCTTGCAACATGCCCTAGTAGGGCAGCCCTACAACCTTTAACTTTCAGCTTTCCACGGCTAACACGTTGTTGTCAGCAGCCGTTATCAACGAATCGAGGATAACGAATTCCTTCACCATCTCTAAGGTTTCACCGTCTATCGTAGCAGTTCTACCATGGCTTGTCCTGTTTCATCCAGTTCTACTTACCTGCATGCAATTCGTTTTTGACGCATTCACACTAATCGGAACCTTGCTGCTTCGCGTTTCACGTTTCAGGCGGATGTACAACCCTGTCACCAATCGTTCCAAATGTCCTGCGGCGAAACAAAAAAAAAATGTCCCGATCGGTTTAGAATCGAACCCTGGCTGCTACATCCGGCTCTCTGCATGACAACCTCTAGCGTAATGTTCTGTTCAGCAGACACGAAAGACGTAGTTCCCATTGAGATTTCAACGAACTAGAGTGTTCGCCCGTTGAATATTCCAAGCAGTTTTGCTCATCGTCCTTAAGCTTTCCTGGAACGCTGTTCTTTTCCATAATTGTTCATCCCTGTCGACACTGTCTACCGCGTTGAAGTCGATCAACAGGGGTACATACTTCAGTCACTGCTCGCTTGTAGGTTCCCCGATCACTGTATGAACCTCGACGACCCGAATGTGGTCGTCCGATCCTGGTGATACCGCCACGACACGACCCAAGTTCCCAGTTCGAGGGGTGGAAGATCTTCCTGCTTCAGCAGAACTGAGCATCTCACCTTCACTTCGTCCCGCACACGGTGCCACTTTGAGCGCTGATGGACCCTGCTGGCGTACTCTAGAGCCCAGCGTTTCCAGAAGTCCTTGACTCTGCGCTGCATCTACTTATTACAGTTGAGCCGATCAACAGAATGTGTGGTGTAATCGGGTTCCAGTATAGAGAAAATAGGCTCACCCATATGGAGTATGGCTGAACAGATCTTGCGGGTGACGTAACTGTGGCGACAGAGGGCGGGAGTTAAGCATACTTTCTACTTGGACCACTGTAGTGTTGAAGTCCTCCAACGTGAACGATCGGCAGACGAGGATGATATGCAGGTGGCGAGAAGGGATGAAGCGGGACATTATTCCACTCTCTTGACAGTATCCATTCCACTGTTCTGTCGAATACTGCTGAAGGTACTGACGACAAAGCAACCTCAGTTATCGATTAGCGTCGACGAATGCCGAATGAAGAATTCATGACGCGACCGTGACGAGCGATGAGCATGCGAAGGTCACAAATCTTTGTCGAACGGTAGATAGTAGCACGTTTGATCCTCAATGAAATGTCCTTGGATGAAGGGAGCGAGCGATTAACCAAGACAGATGTTGTCTGGCCCACACTATTTGGTATCGAAAGGGGCCGACAGCTTTGCCAAGCTTCCTCCTAGCCGTGGAAGGTCTGTTTTGTCCAAAAACATGTTGAGAGACTTTAATGAACATTACATTGGAGTTTCCTATCATTGCTAGTCAGTTAGCGCTGAAGATTCGCCGAGAGGCAACAAACTTCTTCTGGTGTTTCTGTACTTTGGATGGAACGGATGGGCGATTTTAGAGGGAAATTTACTTCGGATGGCGGGAGGGGACCAACTTTGCGACGATTTTTTCGAGAGGCGGCATGCACGACATAATTAGGCTCATGCCATCACAGCGAATGTTCCAGTATTTCAGACGGCAAAACTCTACGAAATATTCCGCCGAATTGGCCTTTGACGAAACATGACGCCAGTTGCCGTAGTTTGATAGTTTCTGAATTGAATAGAAACGAATATGTACCTTCGTAACGATGTGCGGTGATCGAATCCAGGGCAGAACTATACCGACAAAAAGAACCTCGCTACTCTGGAGAATCTAGTCGTGCTTCGGACTTGATCCAGCAGCTGACATACCAATACAACAGCACAGAGTTTAAATTTCGGTGTTGTAAGTTCACGCAATGGTGCGACTCCTTATCTGACGAAATAACGTAAACGCAGGCGCCGTAGCCGTGGTCGCGGAAGCATCGCAGGAGCAAATCAATGCGTATCTGTTGAAGTCGTTCACGAGAACTCGATGCGGAATCTTCAGGTCTGCTATATTCGGATTTTCTTCACGGAAATACTGTCACCAATTTCGTAGACTCTCGGCAATGTCATCATCCCAAGGAAGTCCCATCGCCCACAGATTCTGAATAAAAATCCGACAAGTCCAAGCGGGTCGAAAAACCATCTCGGAGGCCACCACTCGTTTGGAAACCTTGTTCAAAGACGGAAGCGATGGCATTCTGAATCCAAATTCATCGGTGACGTGCGACCGCCACGAACCGAGTATGCTTATGTTTCCGGAATCGTCGATTTTAGTGTCTGGAGCGAACTTCTCAAGCTTACTTGGCAAGTGAGCTAGAATCCAAGGGCCGTTGGAGCTCCATTTCCTCAAGTTGAAGCCTCCATATTTCAGTAGTACCGTCTCAACAGCAGTTTCCAGATCATCTTCTCCTGGTAAAGCATCATTCATATAGAATCCTTTTAGTATGACCTTGGCACCTAGTGGATATCAGTGTCCGTCGTCCTCTGCTAATTGGTTTAGTACAAGGAAAGGTGTTAAGGACATTCCGTACGGTACAAAGTATGCACCTAAATCTGGCGGACATCCAGGCCCGGATTAAGGATTGTGGGGGCCCGGGGCCCGAGCGGTTGTAGAGGCCCCTCGGAGCTACAAATGCGATGAACAATACACTTTTTATTTGTTTTTGAGCAGTACTTGAACCAAAAATGATTTTTGTTGGGGTCCCTAAAATGTACCTTTTTTCCAGCATGCGGTACTGGTATACCTTATACAGAAGACACTGCTGTCATGGTATAATCAGAGCTGAAGATTTCCAAATATCAGCTCCCCCTATACTGATAAACCCCATAGAAAAATGACTGATATTTGAGTTCTTCTAAAACATTCCTCCATAATTCTTTTAGAATTAATAATTTAATCCTTCCCCTGTACTGCTCCATGATAACCTCCAGGGATACCACCAGAAACTTCTTTACGGATTCTTTCAGGATTTATCATTTTGGTAAAGAAAATGCTTGCAGGATTACCTAGATTTTTTTTTGCTGTACCCATGCTTTACTTCCCTTCCGAAGGAAGAACTCACATTTTGTCAGTTTGTCGGGAGTGGGATTCGATCCCAGGTCCTCGGCGTGATAGTCACGTGTTCTAACCATCCAACCAGGTCCGCTCCACATTACCTAGTATTATTCAAGCAAGGTTTGTTCAGAAATTCTTCGTGGGATTCCTTTAGCGAATATTTAGGGAATTCCTTCAAGGATTGCTACGGAAGTTCGTGCATATATTCTTTCACAAATTTCTTCAAACATTTCTTTACGAATTTTCCATCAGAATTCTTCTTAAAATCTCTCAAGAATTTAAGAAATGTCTCCAATAACTATCAAGGAGTTCCTCCAAAGATTTATTCAAAAGATGCAATTCCAGGAAAAATGACAGAGATTGATTCCAAAATTCCTCTAGGTTTCCTTTGAAAATGCATATTTTTTATCAAAATCTTTCGATAATAATTGTTCAAATTCCTCCAGAATTTTCTTAAGAATTATTCCATATATTCAGAGTTCCTTCTAGGCATTTATGTCGAAATTTTACTACAACATTCTTGAGAAGTTTCTCTAGAAGTTCCTCCAGAAGTTCCTTATGTCTTCATCATCTCCATGGAGACTCTCTCAGTAATTCCCACAGTAATCACTCCAGAATCTTTTGCAAAGGGTTTTTCAAAGAATTTATCAAGAAATCATTCTATGTATATCTGTAGAGGTTCTCCTGTTCTTCCAGGCATTCTTTCAAAGATTCTACTATTTTTTTCCAAAAACAAAAAACCTTCAGAAGTTCCTTTAGAAATTTATTGGTAGATTTCTACAAGTACCTTTATCTGCAATTTCTGCAGGAATTGTTGCAGACATTTTTAACCCTTCGGGACGCGCGCTGTTATAAAAAGTACACCACCACCAAAAAAACCTCGCTCGTTGTATACGGTATGAGCGCGATGTAGTTGTTGGTTAAAACAGGCTCACGTCCTGAAAAGTTAAGAGATTTTTTTCAGAAATCTACAGATATCTGCAGGACTCCTCTCAGAAATTCATCAATCAATTTTTCTTTGAATAATTTACAGAGGTCCTCCATAGGTTTCTCATGTTTTTTATTCTGGGAGTTAAAGAGGTACCTCAAGAAGTTTCTTCAAGTACTTTTCCAGGATTTGTTTCAAGGATTTCTTCTAAGCATCTCCAAAGTTATAAAAAGCAAAATTTTTAAGAAGAGACTCTTCCAGACAATCATCCAGGGATTTCTTTAGAATTTCCTTCAGAGATTCTTTCAAGAACTCTTCCAGGAATTGTTGTGCAATTTCAGCCACATGAGTAATTTCCAATATATAATCATGTAGGAATTTCTGCAGGAATCCCAGAAGAAATTTCTCATGGAATTCTTGGAGGAACCCTCGTAAAAATTTCCAAAAGAAACTCTGTAGGTTTTTTTAAAGATTTTTTTTATGAATTTCTTTGTAGCTCCATTAAAACTGTTGAAGAAATCCGGCGCTGAAATTCTTGAAGAAACATCTGCAGTTGAATCCCTAACAGAATATCAGCAGAAATTCGAGCGAGAATTTCTGAAAAAAAATCTCTGAAGGAATTTTTTGATGAAATCTTCAGTGAAATTTCTGTAAAAATCTTAGGAACTTTCGAATGAATCTCTAGAGGAATATATGAAAAAAAAAACACTGCAAAACTTTTGAAGAAATTCCAGCAGAGAGTTTTGAAAACTTCCCCCTGGAGAAATTTTCAGGAAAAGCCTCTGACGAAATTTCTAGAAAAGTTTATTAAGAACTCTTTAAAAAAAATCTAAAGAAATATTTTAGTAAACTTTAATAAAAATGACGAGTCTGTCTAAAATTTTCTAATGAAATCCATAGAGAAACTTCCGGAAGAATTTTGAATGTTGGATTTTGTGGAGGAATCTCTGAAAGTATTTCTGAAGGTATTCCTGAACCGATTTGTGGGCATATTTCTGAAGAAATTCCTGTAGGAATACTTAAAGAACGCCTAGGTAAGCTTCTGAAGAAATACTTAGCTTCTGTAGAAATTCTTGTGAAATATTTCTAAATATATTTTTCTTCACAGAGAAATTCTTAAATATATCTTTAAAGCAAATGTCGGAAGAATTTATGAGAAAATACATGATGAAATATCTAGAGGAAATTTTGAAAGAATGCACTTCTGGAAGAATTCATGCAGGATTTTATGGAATAAACCCTGTAGAAGCTCTTGGACACGTCCTTGCGGGAATTCCAAATGGAATTCTTAGGCCAATTTCTGAACAAGCTTGTGGTGGACATTATGAACGAATTTCTGAATGAATTTCTGGAAGATTTTTTTTTTGAAGAAACCACTGAAAGAATTTACGTAAGAATCTTTGGAAGAATTTCTGAAGCAAAAAAAAAATCTACAGTAATCCCTGGCGGAGTTTCATAAAGAACTCGTGGAAATTGACATGAAAGTTCTACATAAATTTCTGAAGAAATTCACAATGGAATTTCTGAAGGAAATTTTGAAAGCAGTCCATAGATGATTTATTGATGGAATCCTTGGACAAATCCATGAAGATATCTCATAAAGAATTGCTGGAGGAATCTCCAGGAAAAATTCTTAAGGATCCACTGGAAGAAAAAAGTTCCTAAAGGAGTATATGTGAAAGATTTTCTAGAGAAATTCATGAAGAAATTTTTGGAGGGGTTCTTTCTGGAGGATTTTCTGAAAGTATTTCTGGAGATATTCAAGGATGAATTCCTGAAAGAATTCACGAACGGAATTTTGAAAGATTTGAAGAAGGAAAGGTTTTTTGGAGGACTTCTTGGAGAAATTTTCGGATAATCCTGAAGTGGTAATTCTAAATAAAATTCAAGAGCAATTTCTGACGAAATCCATGGCAGATGGTCTAAGAAACTATAGAAAGGAATTCGTAAAAAACCTTTCTGAATGTATTGCTTTAAAGATTTTCTGAAGGCATCCGTGGATCAATTCCGGAAAGAATCCAAGGAACATTTTCCCGGGGCATTTCTGGCAGAATTTTTATAAAAAATGTCTGGAAAACATTCTGAAGGAATAACTTTGGGATTTTCCGATGAATTTTAACAATAATCCATGGAGTAATGTCTGAAGATATCCATGAATCGTTTTCCATATATATCCTTTGATAAATTTCTGGAAGAATCTCCGAAAGAATTTTTGAAGAAAATACTAAAGGATTTCTTAATAAAAACATGAATGAATTTCTGAAGCAGTCTTTGCAAGATTTTCTAAAACAACCTTTTGAGAAATTTTAGAGAAATAGCTTATGAAATATCTGAATTCAGTCTTGTAAGAAACCCAGATCGAAGATTGAAAGTTGGGAAAGGCGCAAAACTTGCTGCTGGCAACCAACTTAATGCAATACTTTGAGGGTTTCTATAAACAAAAGGATTGTTGAAAACAAAATAGTAGGAGTAATTAATGAAAATAGCAGAAAAAAACTTTTTGTAGGATTACTAAAATATAATCCGGGAGAATTACGTTCTACATAATCAGAGAAGCTCTTGAAAAAAAGGGGAAAAATTTCTTTAGAAACTGCAGAAGGAATTCCCGAAGGTTTTTACAAATAATACCATAGACTTAGAGGGTTCAAAAAGTCGGTACAAGAAGAACACCATAGAATGTATTACCAATTGTAAAATGTCCTTCTACACGTAATGCTGGAGAAGCTTTTAAAGAGTTTGCCTAAACAGTTCCTTCAGAAAATTCAGTAAAAATTTCTAAGCGAATTTCCAGACTAACTCTTTAAAAATTACAAAATTCTTGGAGGAATTTTTCCGGGAATTACTTCAGTGACTCGGTTCATGAATGGATACTCTAAGGGATCATGCAACCATCTCAGCTATCTCATCAAGATATACAGAACAAGGTTTTTAAACCGTGAAGTTGGTGCTATGGAAGTTATGTAGACAGCGATACGAGTCGAATCTTCTAATAGTTTATTCCCGCAAGTTGAACATTAATTTCCAAAGAGCTCACCGAATAACAGTTATCACCAGAACAGAATGTGACCACCTTGGCGCTAGTTGGCCATTTTCCCACCTCGTAAAGGAACCCATCGCCAAAACAAAAAAAAAACTCATTACAATTTTCCACATTTCGTCCGAAAACCGAACTCATTATCCCGTTGTCTGGAGCAGAACTTTCCCGAAAATCCCTTTCGATGCTGTCCAATCAAGTTTCCCCTTGGAAAATTACCCGTTGTTGTTGACCCGAGAGCTTACCAGGTCAATCATTCTCTCACCTCACGTCGTCATCTTCTTCTGCTTCTTGGTCGTCGTCGTTGATGTCCTCAACGTCTTGACCCACCGCACCCGTTAGTTATGCGATGGTTGGCTGGCCGGAATGTTAAAACTTTTTCCCATTCCAGGTGTTTTCTCCCTGCTCTGCTGTGCTGGTCCGGACCGAAACCAGCCAGCAGACCAATATCAACAACACCGAACGACTACCACCACAGAGCTGATGGTCGTCGTCCGGCTGACGACCAGCAAACGACCGGACGAAACACAATACGTACCTACCGACGGAATTCCAGCAAACATCTTAATTATTTCTTTTCGGGGCCCTCGGGCTAACCGCGCGTTGTTTCGAGAGTGGAAATTCTTTCCGGTTTGGAGCAACAGTCGAAAGTTTTGCTTCTGCTGCTGCAGTAGGAAAAGTTCCTACTTTATGGTTTACCACATGTCTGACTGGATGTTTTGCTGCGCCTCCTGGAAGGTCGGTCAAGTCGTCGGTAATACGGTTCATCGATTTGGGGATGCGGTCGGCCGGTTGGGTTAGGTTTGCGGACGAATGGGGATCTCTGGGTGGGGATGGGTTGAGGGCAGGTGGAAAACTTGAAATGGTTAAGAAATTTAGATACCGGCAAAAAGTTTTGCTATAGGAACCGTCTAGTACTACCGAGTGGGTGGGTCAGTCATTGGTGTGCTGAGGGATGAGTTCAAGTGGGACTCAAGTCGTTCGACTTGTTTTAAAGTCCGGGGAGAAAAACCAAACTTTTTTTAATTGCACTTACAGCTCATTGTAGCGCGCACTCTCCACAATTACAAGGCAAAGCGCGAAACTTTAAACGCGATTTTATCGAAATGGTATTTCGAAAAAGTGCCGATGCCGTGATCACGATATCTTAAAAACTAGTTGACCGATTTGCCTTTTTGCCTTTCTCGTATACCAAAGGTTCAGAGGATCAAGTAGCATATACCAATCAACTCAGTTTGACGAATTGAGATGATGTCTGTATGTGTGTATGTATGTATGTCTGTGCGCAAAATAAGTTCACTTACTTTTAAGGCACTTCCCATGCGCCAATTTCACAGATTATAGCTCGAATCGAACCGGGATTTTACCGCATTGTTTGCTATTGAAAATGGTCCCGATCGGTCAAGGCGTTCCGGCGTTATGGTGATTTTAGTGACCTGGACCAGCACACCAGTAGAATTGGTCGTATATAAAAGTGAACCAAGCCTCATCATGCGACACATCAAACTGCGGCAATTTTTGTAACCTTTAGCATGGTTGAAGAATTTTGTTGGGAAACCAACACTGGAGACCAAAAATTTCACGATGTCGGACCACAATTCTACAATATTCAATATGGCGGCTCAAAATTCAAGACGGCGTCTGTTCAATAGAGTTTTAGGCTCTAAAACGATGGGCAGCCAATTAATCGTCCCATAATAAATTTAAAAGTTTCCATAAATAATTCGAAAATTACCAATAAATAGTTAGGGGTGGAAGCAATAATAAACTAGAAAAGTTCCATAAATAATTCAAAAAGCGCATAAATAAATCGAAACTTCCCATAAATAATTGATTTTCTAGCAATAAAAAATGTAAGAACTTCCACAAATAAATCAACAATTGCAATAAAAAACTATATTTTTTCCAACAAAAATTTTCGAACATACTACATTATAGAACTATGATAGAAAGACTGAAACTATTGTGCAATTTAACAGACAATCGCTTGCTGTCCGAACTCGCTAACGCTCGTCGGACTTAAAAAAGGGATAACATCTCTGTTCGCATTATACCGAGCAAATTCTTGGATCTGTGGATTGCCTAAAACCGAATCGACACAGTTACGGCGCATCGGATTTCGGAAACATCGGCGGCCTTCTGCCGCCTCGTTCCTCAATCCTCTATGCGGCTTCGCCGCATGGCTCAGCCGGTACTTTTACCTTGCTCATCAGTTCCTATTTATTGCTAAATTTTCAATTGCTTTTTTGATGTTTTTCAATTGGGAATTTTTAAATTATTTATGGAAAATTTTAACTGTTTTGGTGGAAAAAATGTAGTTATTTATTGCAATTATTGAATTATTCGTGGAAATTCCGACGTTTTTTATTGCTCGAAAATCAATTATTTATGGGAAATTTTGATTTTTTTATGCACTTTTTGATTTGTTTATGGAAATTTTATAGTTTATTATTGCTCCCACCCCTACTTCTTTATTGGCAATTTCTGATTTTGTTACGGAAAATGATCACTTTTTTATGAGTCGTTTATATTTTAGCCAAAACGATGCAGTATGAGTATATCTGGAATGGGAAAGATGTCTGGACTCCAAAAATGGCGACCAGAATACACTAGATACTATACCTTACCGATCAGGCTAAGGCCGGGGTAGCCTCTGCTGTACATAGTAGCCGTCTCCATTCCACTCGGTCCATGGCAGTTTGTCTCGAGTTCCACACTCTGCGTAGGGCCCGCAGATCCACTTGGTCAACCCAACTAGCTCGCTGCGTACCACGTCTTCTTGTACCGGTCGGATGATTCTCGAGAACCATTTTAGTCAGGTTGCTTTTCGACATCCTGATGACGTGACCCGTCCACTGTAGCCTCCCGATTTTCGCGGGGTGGACAACGGTTTGTTCTCTCAGCAGCTGATATTGCTCATGGGTCATTCGCCTTCTCCAAGTCCCGTCTTTCATCTGCACTCCGCCGTAGATGGTACGCAACACCTTCCGTTCGAAAACTCCAAGGGCGCGTTGGTCCTCTGCACGTAGGGTTCATGTTTCGTGCCCATAGAGGACGACCGGTCTAATCAGCGTTTTGAAGATAGTTAACTTCGTGTTACGGCGGATTCTATTCGATCGTAGAGTTCTGCGGAGTCCAAAGTTAGTTCGATTGCCTGCCACAATGCGCCTCTGAATTTCTCTGCAGGTGTCGTTGTCGGCGGTCACCAGTGAGCCCAAGTACACGAATTCTTCAACCGCCTCGATTTCATCACCGTCGATATAAATTCGGGGTGGCGGGCGCGGTGATTCCTCCCTGGAGCCCTTTGCCATCATGTACTTTGTCTTCGACACATTAATAACTAATCCGATTCGCCTGGCTTCACACTTTAGTCGGATGTACGTTTCCGCTATCGTCTCAAATTTACGAGCAATAATATTAATATCATCAGCAAAAACAAGCAACTGAACGGACTTCGTGAAAATCGTCCCACTCGTGTTTATCCCCGCTCTCCTAATTACAACCTCTAAAGCGAAATTGAACAGCAAGCACGAAAGACCATCACCTTGCCGTAACCCTCTGCGAGATTCGAAGGGACTCGAGAGTGTCCCTGATACTCGAACTACGCACATCACTCGATCTATCGTCGCCTTGATCAACCGTATCAGTTTATCCGGGAATCCGTATTCGTGCATAATCTGCCATAGCTGTTCTCGATCGATTGTATCGTACGCCGATTTAAAATCGATGAACAAATGATGTGTGGGCACGTTGTATTCGCGGCATTTCTGCAACACCTGGCGGATGGCAAACATCTGGACTGTTGTTGCGCGTTCACCCATGAATCCAGCCTTATATTGCCCCACGAACTCTCTTGCAATCGGTGATAGACGGCGGCATAAAATTTGAGAGAGTATATTGAAGGCAGCGCTCAGTAGTGTGATCGCGCGGTAGTTCCCGCAATCCAACTTGTCGGCCCTTTTTGTAGATGGGACACACGATACCTCTTCCATCCATTCCTCCGGTAATACTTCCTCCTCCCACATCTTGGTAGTGAGCCAGTGTAGTGCTCTCACCAGTGCTTCTCCATCGTATTTTAGCAGCTCGCTTGGTAGTTGATCTGCTCCAGCGGCTTTGCTGTTTTTCAACCGACCAACCTCCTCCTCAATCTCTTGGAGGTCAGGGGCCGGAAGTCTTTCGTCCTGTGCACATACTCCTAGATTTGTTACCACGCCACCTTCGGTACTTGCAACTTCTCCATTGAAGATGTCGTTCAGGAATTCTTTAGAAAATAACTGTAAACAATCTTTCACAATATTTTTTTTTGAAATTTTTCCAGCAAGTTCATTAGAAATCTCTCCAACAATTTCTTTGAGATTTTTTTAAGGGATTCTTATATTTTAGAAACTTTTCCAATACTTTCAATTGAAATTTTCGAGACGACTTCTTTTGGTATTCTCTGGCTACTTTTCTCCTACAAGTGTTTCGTTAAGTCCTCTGATTTTTTTATAATTTTTTTCGGAAAATATTTAACAAAATTCCTTCGGGAATTTATATTGTATTTTTTTTATGTTTTTACCACTTGAAGAAATGCAATCATTCTTCCAATAACCCTTTCTTTATTCGATTAGATTTTTTTACTTTCCTACAGCAACATCTTTTGGAATTCTTTTTTGGGGGTGAAGAACTAGCTTGAGTGTTAAAATTTATATAAAAAAAACCTTTGAGGACAACTCTGGTAAATTCTTGAAGAACTCCTGCAACAAGTTTATTTTGAAAGGTATTTGGGAATCCGTGGTGGTTTGTTCGATCAGAATTACCTATGGATATTTCATCAGAATTTCTTTTTAATTGTTTAGGAACTTATTCGAACTCCGGCGAATCGTTCAGGTATTTTTTTCTAAAGTTCTTTTAGAACTGCCTTCGGAATTTGCGACAAGTTTTTTTTTAATTCCTGCTGCAATTTCTTTCAAAAATTTCTAGAAATTCCTTTGATTCCTTTAGTCTTTCCTCCGGATTTAATTTGAAAAAAAATTCAAGCAATCACTCAAGGGATTCTTTTGGCATAAGCAACAAGTCTTGAAAATTTTTTAGAGTTTTTTTTTATTACAAAGCATGTCTATTTCGATGAACATTCTTCTCGTTATTATTATTGAAACTTTTTAGGCAATTTTGAAGAACAACCTTCAGGATTTTTATGATCATTTGCTGAATGATTCTTTCAAAAAATCTAGAAATTTTTTTGGATGAGTCTTTAGCAATTTCTTCAAAACTTTCTCTGACGATTGTTACAGAAATTTCCCTGGAAATTCTCTAAGTAACTTCTCTAGGAATTTTTTCACCAAAATTTATTCAGAATATTCCACAAATTCTTTAAATTTTTTTCCGGTACGGTCTTTCGGAACTATTTTAACAATTTCTTCATGGATTTCTCCAGAAATTTCTTAAGGAATTCGCATTTTATTTAGTAATTATTCGTCAAAACCTGTGTGAATTTTCCATGCAACTACTTTCGGAACTCCCCGTCAACTTGTTTCTTGGGCAGTTTCTTCAGAAATTCCTGCAGCAATTCCTTCAGAAATTCTAACATTTTTTCATTAATTATTTTGGCAATTATATCAGTATTTTTTGGCAAAATTCTTTAAATATTTTTCAATAAATATTTTTTTTTGCGCTTCTCGGCTTTTTTATGGGGGAGCTCTCTGCCAATTTATTTGGGCATTTATCGGAAATTCTCTTAAAAACTCATTCGAAATTGGACTTTTGGAAATTCTTTAGGCAATTTTATTTTAGAATTTCTCCTACTATTCTAATTGAAGTTTCTCAAAATTTCTTACAAAGAGCTTTATAAAATCCCCCTATTAATTCTTTAAGAAGTTTTTTTTTACCGCACGAAATAACAGATTGTTTCAACGATTCATCTAGAAATTACTCCAAGAACAACTTAAGAAATTCCTCCTGCAATTCTCATTCCTTTGGAAACTCCTTAAGTTAATGATCTGGAATGCACTTTAGGAGTTACTGAGGGGACTGGTTGACAAACTAGGTCGGTAAGTCCTGTAGGAATTCCATAAGGAACTCCTTTATAAGTTGATTTCAGAAACTGGTTTTTGTTAAAATTTCCAGCAACTTCATTATGAATTTTCAGGCATTTTTCGCAGGGTTCTCTTCAAAAAATTCTTGCGAATTTCTCTCGTAAATTTTTCAGAAACTTCCTCCTGCAATTTGTTCAGATCTATTCAGAAATTCTTAGGAAATTTTACTTATAACTTATTTAACCTTCCTTCTGCATTGAGAAAAAGTTACTCATTTGGCATTGAGGGGTCAAAAATGGTCAATAACTTTGAATAAACTTAAACAAAAGATATGAGTTCCAAGAAACCGTGACTAATTCGTGGAAATTCCAATACATAGACCCCTGTAAACGGTTCCGGAAGGTGCCCACAGGGGACACTTACAAATATTAGTGCTGTGGTTTTTTCATCTAGAATCTGAAAAGCAGCGCGAAAAATAGCGCATGAGCACATTGACCATATCCGGATATTCCGGAACCGGTTCCGGTGAGACCCGGAGAGGCTGGAGAGCCTGTTTTGAGCTAACTTTTCCTCAGTATCGAGGAATGTTTGATCACATTACCAAACTAGTAATGTGACGGTTCTATCTTTATGGTTTTTCATTCAAATTACGGTGACAATCCGGAAAAGTACCATAAATAAAATTGGCTCAAACGCGGCCACTGAAACGTGACATGAAGAAACATGTTTGGAGAACATTCTGAACATGCAATTTATATAAAAATTCCTCCTGGGGCACCTCAAGAAATTCCTCCAGGAAAGTTCCTTCGGAATACCACCAGGAAATCATCCAGAGATACATTCTGGAATTTCTGCAACAATTGTTCTCGGAATTCCTCTAGGAATTCCTGCAGTAATTTATCTAAAGATTTCCTCCAGGTCTTCCTCAAGGAATTCCTTCAGGAATTCCTTCAGTGATTCCTCCAGGGATTCCTCCAGAAATCCCTCCCAGAATTTCTCCAAAGATTTCTCCAGGAATTTCTCTAGGGATTCTCCCAGGAATTGCTCCAGGAATTCTTCCAGAGATTCCTGCAGTTTTCCTGAAGAAATTTCTCCAGTAATTCCTCAAGGAATTCCCTAAGGAATACCTCAAGGAATTCATCCTGGGATTCCATCATTTATTTCTCAAAGAATTCCTCCAAGAATTTCTCCAAAATTCCTTCAAAAAATCCTGCTCTGATTGCTCTAGGAATTCCTCCAGTGGTTCTATTAAGAATTTCTCGAAAATTGCTCAAAAAAAATCTAAAGCGATTCCTCCAGGAATTCCTGCTGAAATCTCTAGATCTCTATCTCTTCCAGGAATTAAACTACGAATTCCTCCAAGGATTCCTCTAAGAGTTCCTTCAGGAATTCCTCAAGAAATTCTTCCAGAGATTTCTCCAGAAACTCCCCCTAACATTTCTACAGGAATTCTTTTAAGAATTTCCCAAGGAATTCATCCAAAACTTTCTACAGGGATTGCTCCAGGGATTCCTCCAGAAATATCTTCTAGAATTTCACCAGGGATTCACCCAGGAGTTCTTCCAGAGATTTTTCCAGGAATTCCTCCGGAGATTCTTCCAATCATTCCTCTCTAGTCGGCGAAAAGAAAATGGATGTTTCGTGTGTTGCACGTTGTCTAATGTTAGTGATCGTTCAGTCTATGGTACCTCTGGTTAAAGACGTTGTAGTGTTTTTTTTAACTCTCTAAACTCTAACTGATTTTCATGAGGCTGAGTGATAGATTTTTCAAAAACCGCAAGCCAGTTTTTCTCTAGTACACTCTAGTACTCACTGTTTAACTTTTTTATTCAACCCCACCCTAGTAACATCACCGCACAAAGAATACCCAAAGAAAGCCCTTAAGAAGAACCATCTGCCGTGTTGCTGTGAACCAGACTTGAGACGAGTTTCACCAGATAAATCGGCCACTACGGGTTAGGCACACGTTCTCCTCAATTCGGGGCAACAGATGCACCATCAGAAAACGCCATTCGACCGACACAGGGAGACCAGACAAGCAGCCGCTTCGTTGCACATTTTGGCCTTTGCTTCCCGTCGTCGTCGTCCGGGGGCTGCTGTTTCCCAACTTCCGGGTTGACCTCATTTCGTAGAAGGCGCACTCATAGCCCCAAAGTTTCGGCCGACAAGAAACGAGAGACCCGTGAAATTTCCACCACAATTCTCGGCTCTATCGAGTGGTGTTCGTCGCCTAAGTTTCACGTGCTTCCTCGAACGGCGGCGTTGGCGTAGCCTTGTTTCGGTAATTGGTTTTCTAATAAATTGAGAAATTCTCCGCATCGTAAAGCGAGAAGAAAAGGAAAAATTAGGATAATCGCTGTGTTTGCACAACTGTTGACGTACGTGAGAAGCTGTTAGCTCGTCGCTTTTTTTGTTCTTAACCGTCTCTGTGCTTCACCATCATCAGCTATCTTGTTTGAGTTTGATTAGAGTAACTTGAACAGGAGCAAGCAAAGCAAAATGATTGTATAATTTAAGTCGCTGTTCAAGCAAATCATAGTGTATATTGAAGAGAACAAATCTAGCCAATGTAAGAAATCAGAACACTCTATTAGATAAATTTAGCGAAATCAGCAGAATGTTACCAATTATTTCCGATTGCCACAATCATAGAGATCAAAAGAGAATTTTTCTACACCATCAAGACTCAATCTCAGATGACAGTTTTCACACAAAAAAGTAGCAAAATAACACTGAACCAAAACGATCAGCTCACTTTTCACTTTTCCACACTCAACTACACATATACATACACGACTCGAACACGTTTAGCGATTGAAACTGGAAAATGGGTAAAATCACATGCTGTACTTTTAAGAGTCCTAAGTGTATTCATAAGTCAGTGTAAGATACCGAAGCTGAAAAAAATCGTACTTAGGTAAGAAGACAAATGTGTAAAATTATCGGATAAAAGCAAAGTAGCAAAACTAGCAGAAACGATGTAAGAAGCGATTAGTGAGCAAAACCGAAAATGGGGAATTTACATGGAAGAAGAAGAAAATCCTTTATATGAAAAAATGATATACTTTTTATGATATTATGATATTGAGAGAATACAAAAAAAACAAGAAAAGCAAACAAAGACTAAACGTAATAAGCATACCAGGAGAAATGGAAAACTTAGACGCACTTTTGTACATAGAAGAAACCACACCCACTCAAAACCAAAAAAAAAGAAGAAAAAACTGCAAAAATCTACTTCATTAAAATATTTCAATCGCAAAACCTTATCGTATGAAATGAACCTATTGATTGATGCATCAGAATGATCAGATGATGAAGATTTTCAGTGCACTCGAATAAAGAGAAAATAAGAAGTATAGAAGCTGGATTTGTATTTACAGTTTGATGACCTCCTTGGACTTTTTCGAATCGACGATTGGCTAAACTAGTTGAAACATAGTATTCCAACTTCTGAAGAAAAATACTGCCTTGATTATCAGGTAAGTTGAATTGTTGCACTTTTAGCATTAAGCAAGTCGCACAATTTCATGATGGTACAGTACCAGACCGCTGTTATGAGAATTGCCACCTTCCCGTCCATTATCAATTGTTTGGGTAATTTTTCATTTAATTTATTTATTTATTCATTTATTATTTATTATCCCCCCCCCTTGACGAGTCAACGAGCAAAGTGACAAAAGAAGAAAATGAGATTTTTTTCCGGCCAAACATATTTCCGAGATAGCTCGTTTGTTGTGTCCAGATATTAAATGACTCAACTTGAGTGGGAAAAAATGGACCCAAAATCGCAACTTTTAGAAGCCGCTGGTTTGTAAAAGCATCAAATACCTATTTCTATGTAAAAAATGTCAAGGAATCGAATGGTGGTGGTCTCGTTTTGTGCAGACCACGAGAAAGGTCCCATTTCGCCCCATTTTGCCCTTTTTTGCACAATTTTAATGCAAAACATAACAAGATATACCTCTGCCGCCGACATATAACCCGGGAAAACGTTAAATACTATAGTAGAGATTGATCTCAATTGAAATAGAACATTTCCGTGCTGACCAGATCACTGTAACGCCCCATTTTGCCCCACACTACTTATTAATTATGAAAAAAACTAGTTTCATCCATGGATTTTCAAGCAGTTTTTGATGTTCCCATTCAAATCATAGCAATCATGATGCAAATACTCTTAAACAACTGGATAGAGTTGATTTCTACCATGGCAGAGCACAAGTTGTGGCTTACTTTGCCCAAATTCTCCCTTATTTTCATGTTTCGGTGCTAAATTTTACCAAAAAGCTCCGCTAACGATCTGTATCTATAAAAAAACGTTCAATATTCCAGCGAAGATGATCTACAATGAGGGTGGAACATTTTCATGTTTCCCATAGCACTATAATGTCCCATTTTGCCCCATATTCTTTAAAATCTATTAAAATGAGTTTTTTTAAAGTTCTCATGATGTATTCGAAGCTTCCATGCAAATCATAGCAATCATGATGCAAATATTCTTAAAAAAAACTAGACAGAGTTGTTTTTCACCATCAAAATTAGAGTGAATTGGAGTAAAATTGGTCACAACTCGTGCTCTTCCATGGTGAAAAACAACTCTATCTAGTTTTTTTTAAGAGTATTTGCATCATGATTGCTATGATTTGCATGGAAGCTTCGAAAATGTTACAAACTCATTGTGGATCATCTTCGCTGAAATATTGAACGTTTTTTTAAAGATACAGATCGTTTATTTTTTTGTTTTTATTTATGTGTATTTTAACTTAGATGCCAATTCTACACTACAGGGCCCATATAGCCGAGGCGGTAAACGCACGGGTATTCAGCATGACCATGCTGAGGGTGACGGGTTCGATTCCCGGTCGGTCCAGGATCTTTTCGTAAAGGAAATTTCCTTGACTTCCTTGGGCATAGAGTATCTTCGTGCCTGCCACACGATATACACATGCAAAATGGTCATTGGCAGAGGAAGCTCTCAGTTAATAACTGTGGAAGTGCTCATTGAACACTAAGCTGAGAAGCAGGCTTTGTCCCAGTGAGGACGTTACGCCAAGAAGAGGAGAGAGGAGGAGCCAATTCTACACTATACAGATCGTTAGCGGAGATCTTCATATGCTTTTTGGTAAAATTTAGCACCGAAACATTAAAATAAGGGAGAATTGGGGCAAAGTAAGCCACAACTCGTGCTCTGCCATGGTGGAAAGCAACTCTATCGAGTTGTTTAAGAGTATTTGCATCATGATTGCTATGATTCGAATGGAAACATCGAAAACTGCTTAAAAATCCAAGGACAAAACTAGTTTTTTTTTCATAATTAATAAGTAGTGTGGGGCAAAATGGGGCGTTATAGTGATCTGGTCAGCACGGAAATGTTCTATTTCAATTAAGATCAACCTCTACTATAGTATTTAACGTTTTCCCGGCCCAGACAACCAATTTGCACGTATAAAGAAGTTTATGTTCATGTTATACGTACTTCTATGCAGTAAAGTTACATCGCATAAGATGCAGTAAAAGTGCCTTATGCGTACAAAAGCGGAGGCGCTATACATGCATTGACAGAAAAATAATTACGCTATATGACTTGAAGCGATATCTTATGCGATGTACGGTATGCACTATTGCGACGTAGTATAGCATCTTATGCGACTTAAAAATATTCGAAATAAAACAATCTTGTCAAATAAGTATCGAACTAATAACCTTTGGATTATCGAGCCGCACTTCACACTTAACACCAAATACTACTTATGAAACACACTGATTAAATGTCATGACATTCTAACTCACCTCAGTGCTTGTTGGAATGCACTTGGTTTTCGTGCGCTGTACGTGTTTGGCAGGCTATTTGAAGATCAAAATGATGTAGCATGATTTCTGGCACAGTTACCACTACTCCTCCCACTACCACCCATTGTTAATTATAAAGTCAACAAAACAAAAATGATGACTTTGTAACTTGTTTTGTTATCATAATGATGACTTTTCACTTTCTTTTAGCTTTTTGGCACTGCAACAGCACATCTTTCATTGTTATCACATATCACATCGCAATATGCTAACGTTAACGATTCTAGCTTATGCGAGTTTGTATGTACATTTGAGCGAGTTTATGTTCACTTTTATGCGATTTAGTTTGTACACCAATACGAGTTAAACTGACATAATTAGAAAAGCACCAAGCGAAGTCGTATAATTATCGCAGTAGGCAATTTTGCGAGTTCAATTGACACTTTGCGAGTTCACTCGAACGCTTTTGCGAATAAGCAAATTTCGTCGGAATATCGTCTACTACGATGTAGTCATACATTTTAAAAGTTAATTTGCACTCTTATATGATTTTACCAGATGTATCGCAGTAAGTTCAAAAAATAACATCATATGCGATGAAAATTGTCCCTCAGCCGTACATATATGCGATAGTAACCATAAATAGTACTTTATACGATGTACAGCGTGCATCCTTATGCGATTCCTGGTTGTCTGGGGGGTTATATGTCGGCGGCAGAGGTATATCTTCGCTACTTTGTTATGTTTTGCATTAAAATAGTGCAAAAAAGGGCAAAATGGGGCGAATTGGGACCTTTCCCGTGGTTTGCACAAAACGAGACCACCACCATTCGATTCCTTGTCATTTTTTACATAGAAATAGGTATTTGATGCTTTTCCAACCCAGCGGCTTCTAAAAGTTGCGATTTTGGGTCCATGTTTTCCCACTGTGATTGATTCGTAATCTGACATAAGAATTTGAGTAAAACGTAATTTTTTGAGAAAAAATGGGATTAATTCACAAATTTTCATATTTTCATAAAAAAATGAAATATTGTCATTATAATTTTATTTTTATTATCTGCTCATCATGAACAATATTTATATTTAATGGTTTTGAGTCACTGATTCGTAATCTGACATAAGAATTTGTGTAACACGTAGGTAAACTTTCTAAGAAAATTAGGGTTTTATTCACACAATTTCATATTTTCATAGAAAATAAAATCTTGTCTTTATAATTTTAAATAACTGATTCAGAATGTGACTTAAGAATTTGTGTAACCCATACAATTTTTGAGAAAAAAGGTATTTTATTTATAAAATTTCATAGAAAATAAACTATTGTCTTTACAATTTTTATCTGCTAATCTTAAACAATATTTATATTCAATACATTTTTATTTACTGATTCGGAAACTTACCTAAGAATTTTTGTAACACGTTCAATTTTTGAGAAAAATGGGGTTTAATTCGCAAAATTTTATATTTTCATAAAAATAAAATACTGTGTTGTTAACATCATTTTTTTCTTTTAAGTATAAATGTTGGTTAAGATGAGTAGATAAAAAAAATAAAATTATAGAGACCATATTTTATTTTCTAAAAAAATATGAAATTTTGTAAATAAAACCCCATTGTTCTCGAAACCTTTTGAATATAGATATTAGTTATGATGAGCAGATAAAAAATTAAAAATTATAAAATCATCATTTTATTCCACAAAATTTCACGTGTTACAGAAGTTCTAAGGTTAGTTTCCGAATCGGTGGATGACAGTCTATTAAATATAAATATTGATTAAGATGAGCAGATGAAAGAATTAAAATTATTAAGACAATATTTTATTTCCTACGAAAATATGAATTTCATGAATACAACTCCATTTGTTTTCAAAAATTTCAGGTGTTACTGAAATTCTTTGTACAGATTCTGAATCAGAGGAATAAAATATATTGAAAATAAATATTGGTTACGATCAGCAGATAAAATGAAATAAAATTAAAAAGACAATATTTTATTTTCCATGGAAAATATGAAATATGATGAATAAAACCGTATTTTCTCAAAAATTTTACGTGTTACTGAAATTCTTAGGTCAGATTCTATATCAGTGGATCAAAATCTATTGAATATAACTATTGGTTATGATAAGCAGATGAAAAGAGGGCCCATATAGCCGAGGCGGTAAACGCACGGGTATTCAGCATGACCATGCTGAGGGTGACGGGTTCGATTCCCGGTCGGTCCAGGATCTTTTCGTAAAGGAAATTTCCTTGACTTCCTTGGGTATAGAGTATCTTCGTGCCTGCCACACGATATACACATGCAAAATGGTCATTGGCAGAGGAAGCTCTCAGTTAAAACTGTGGAAGTGCTCATAGAACACTCAGCTGAGAAGCAGGCTTTGTCCCAGTGAGGACGTTACGCCAAGAAGAAGAAGAAGCAGATGAAAAATTCAAAATTATGATGACAAAAATTTGTTTTGTATGAAAATATGTAATTTTGTGAATAAAACCCTATTTTTCTCAAAAAATTTCGTGTTACAGAAATTCTTAAGTCAGATTTCGAGTCAGTATATGAAAATCTAATAAATATAAATATTGGTTAAGAAGAGCAGATTAAATAAATAAAACTAAAATGACAATAGTTTACTTTCTTTAAAAATATGAAATTTTGCAAAAAAAAAACTACATTTTTCTCAAAAAGTTCACGAGCTACTGAAATTCTTAGGTTAGATTTTGAATCAGTGGATTAAAATCAATTAAATAAAAATATTGGTTATGATTGGCAGATACAATAATTAAATCATGATGACATTAGTTTTTTGAAATATGGTGAATAAAACCCTATTTTCTCAAAAAATCACGTGTTACTGAAATTTTTTGTTCAGATTCTGAATCAGTGAAACAAAATCTAATGGTTATGATCAGCAGATAGAATAAAAAAAATTATGAAGACAATATTTTATTTTCCATAAAAATATGAAATATGATGCATTTTCTCAAAAAAATTACGTGTTACTTCTTAGGTCAGATTCTGAATCAGTGGATCAAAATCTATTGAATATAACTATTGGTTATGATGAGCAGATGGAAAATTCAAAATTATGAAACTTTTTGAATAAAACCCTATTTGTCTCAAAAACTTTACGTGTTACAGAAATTCTTAGGGCGAATTCCGAGACAGTATATAAACATCTAATAAATATAAATATTGGTTAAGAAGTGCAGATGAAAAAATTAAAATAATAAAGACAATAGTTTTGATTTGTCTTTATTAAAGAGTTTTTCTGCCCTTGGCTGGTTCGTCTCTAAAGACAATAGTTTATTTTCCATTAAAATATGAAATTCTATGAAAAAAAAAACCATTTTTCTCAAAAAAGTTACGTGTTACTGAAATTCTCCGGTTAGATTTTGAATCAGTGGATCAAAATCAATTGAATATAAATATTGGTTATGATTGGCAGATAAAAAAAATGTAATGACAATAGTTTATTTTCTATGAATAATGAACTTTTGTGAATAAAACCCTATTTTTCTCAACAATTTTACGGTTTACAGAAAGTCTTAGGTAAGATTCTAAGTCAGTATATAAAAATCTAATAAATATTAATATGGTTTAAGATGAGCAGATAAAAAAAATGAAAATTATAAAAACAATAGTTTATTTTCTATGAAAATATGAAATTTTGTGAATAAAACCTAATTTTCTCAAAAACTGTACGAGTTACTGAAATTCTTTGTTCAGATTCTGAAATAAAATATAATTATAAAGACAATATTTTATTTTCCATGATATGAAATATGATGACTTACCTTACCGGTCAGGCTAAGGCCGGGGTGGCCTCTGCTGTACATAGTAGCCGCCTCCATTCCACTCGGTCCATGGCTGTCTCCAGTTCCGCACTCTGCGTAGGGTCCGCAGATCGTCCTCCACTTGGTCGACCCACCTAGCTCGCTGCGCTCCACGTCTTCTTGTACCGGTCGGATGACTCTCGAGAACCATTTTAGTCGGGTTGCTATCCGACATCCTGATGACGTGACCCGCCCACCGTAGCCTCCCGATTTTCGCGGTATGGACGATGGTTGGTTCTCCCAGCAGCTGATGCAGCTCGTGGTTCATTCGCCTTCTCCAAGTCCCGTCTTCCATCTGCACTCCGCCGTAGATGGTACGCAACACCTTCCGTTCGAAAACTCCAAGGGCGCGTTGGTCCTCTGCACGTAGGGTCCATGTTTCGTGCCCATAGAGGACGACCGGTCTAATCAACGTTTTGTAGATGGTTAACTTCGTGTTACGGCGAACTTTATTCGATCGTAGAGTTCTGCGGAGTCCAAAGTAGGCACGATTTCCTGCCACAATGCGCCTCTGAATTTCTCTGCTGGTGTCGTTGTCGTCGGTCACCAGTGAGCCCAAGTACACGAATTCTTCAACCGCCTCGATTTCATCACCGTCGATATGAATTCGGGGTGGCGGGCGCGGTGATTCCTCCCTGGAGCCCTTTGCCATCATGTACTTTGTCTTCGACACATTAATGACTAATCCGATTCGCCTGGCTTCCCTCTTTAGTCGGATGTACGTTTCCGCCATCGTCTCAAATTTACGAGCAATAATATCAATATCATCGGCGAAACCAAGCAGCTGAACGGACTTCGTGAAAATCGTCCCACTCGTGTTTATCCCCGCTCTTCTTATTACACCCTCCAAAGCAATGTTGAACAGCAAGCACGAAAGACCATCACCTTGCCGTAACCCTCTGCGAGATTCGAAGGGACTCGAGAGTGTCCCTGATACTCGAACTACGCACATCACTCGATCCATCGTCGCCTTGATCAACCGTATCAGTTTATCCGGGAATCCGTATTCGTGCATAATCTGCCATAGCTGTTCTCGATCGATTGTATCATACGCCGATTTGAAATCGATGAACAAGTGATGTGTGGGCACGTTGTATTCGCGGCATTTCTGCAACACCTGGCGGATGGCGAACATCTGGTCCGTTGTAGCGCGATCACCCATGAATCCAGCCTGATATTGCCCCACGAACTCTCTTGCAATCGGTGATAGTCGGCGGCATAAAATTTGGGAGAGTATCTTGTAGGCAGCGCTCAGTAGTGTGATCGCGCGGTAGTTTCCGCAATCCAACTTGTCGCCCTTTTTGTAGATGGGACACACGATACCTTCCATCCATTCCTCCGGTAATACTTCCTCCTCCCAAATCTTGGTAATGACCCAGTGTAGTGCTCTCACCAGTGCTTCTCCACCGTATTTTAGAAGCTCGCTTGGTAGTTGATCTGCTCCAGCGGCTTTGTTGTTTTTCAACCGGCCAACCTCCTCCTCAATCTCTTGAAGGTCAGGGGCCGGAAGTCTTTCGTCCTGTGCACATACTCCTAGATCTGTTACCACGCCACCTTCGGTACTTGCAACGTCGCCATTGAGGTGCTCATCGTAATGCTGCCGCCACCTCTCGACCACCTCACGCTCGCTCGTGAGAATATTCCCGTGATTATCTCGGCACATGTCGGCTTGTGGCACAAAGCCTCTGCGCGAGCGGTTCAGCTTCTCGTAGAACTTTCGTGTGTCCTTAGCGCGGTACAGCTCTTCCATCGCTTCGCGATCTCTTTCTTCCTGCTGGCACTTCTTCATCCGGAAGACTGAGTTCTGCCTGTTCCGCGCCTGTTTGTAACGTGCCTCATTCGCTCTCGTACGGTGTTGCAGCATTCTCGCCCATGCTGCATTCTTCTCGTTTTTCAACTGTTCACATTCGCCGTCGTACCAGTCGTTTCTGTGATTCGGAGTCGCGAAGCCTAGTGCTGAAGCCGAGGTACTACCTATGGCGGATCGGATGTCCCTCCAGCCATCTTCAAGTGTAGCTGCGCCAAGCTGCTCTTCCGTTGGTAGGGCCACTGCTAACTGCTGCGCGTAGTCTTGAGCCACTTCTACGTTACGAAGTTGCTCGATGTTGAGCCGCGGCGTTCGACTTCGACGCGTGGTGATAACTGTCGAAAGTTTTGAGCGCATGCATACAGCGACTAAGTAGTGATCCGAATCTATATTCGCACTGCGGTATGTGCGGACGTTGGTTATATCCGAGAAGAATTTACCGTCGATTAGAACGTGGTCGATTTGGTTTTCTGTTTGGTGGTCGGGTGATCTCCAGGTGGCTTTGTGGATATCTTTGCGGGGAAAGAAGGTGCTTCGGACTACCATACCACGGGAGGCTGCAAAGTTTACGCATCGCTGGCCGTTATCATTCGTTACGGCGTGCAGGCTGTTTCGCCCGATTGCCGGTCTGTACATTTCCTCCCTTCCTACCTGCGCGTTCATGTCGCCGACAACGATTTTCACGTCACGCGGCGAGCAACCATCGTATGTTTGCTCTAACTGCGCGTAGAACGCTTCTTTCTCGTCATCGGGTCTCCCTTCGTGTGGGCAGTGGACGTTGATGATGCTGTAGTTGAAGAAACGGCCCTTAACTCTCAACATGCACATCCTTGCGTTGATCGGCTGCCACCCCATCACACGTTGTCGCATCTTGCCCAACACTATAAATCCTGTTCCCAGTTCATTGGTGGTGCCACAGCTTTGGTAGAAGGTAGCCGCTCGATGCCCGCTTTTCCACACTTTCTGTCCAGTCCAACAAAGTTCCTGCAACGCCACGATGTCGAAGTTGCGGGGATGTAGTTCGTCGTAGATTATCCTGTCACATCCTGCGAAACCTAGTGACTTGCAATTCCATGTTCCAAGTTTCCAATCGTAGTCCGTATTTCGTCGCGTGGGTCTTTGCCGATTGTATCGAGTCGTATTTTCTCCTATGTTATTCGCAATGGGGATTTTTACGGGTGGCTTATTGGGCCTACGCCAACACTCCTGTCTCGCCGGAGGGCCATCGTGCCAGTTCTGTTTAACGTCCCAACCAACACTGGGACGACCACGCTGATGGGGCTACCACCTTGGATCTAGCTGGGCGTGGTGCAGCGTTTCTTACTCAGCCGCTGGATGCCAGAACAGACGCTGTTTGAGCCGCACCTCCTTGGTGAACAGACACTCGGATCGTACCTCCTCAATCTAGCTGAAGTCAGAAGGACAACAGTGCCCAGGCTGCGCTACCAGCTAAGCACACAACTCTTAGCTGGCGGTCTTTGTCATCGTTTGACCCGTGGAAGCATGAGGTAGGAACTTGTGAGGACCACAGCTATATTGCACGCTCTCCTTATCGACTCACCGTTTTGCAGCCCATGAAATATGATGAATAAATCCCTATTTTCTCAAAATTTTACGTGTTATTGAAATTCTTAGGTTAGATTCTGAATCAGCGGATCAAAATTTATTGAGTATAACTATTGGTTATGATGAGCAGATGAAAAATTCAAAATTAGAAAGACAAGATTTTGTTTTGTATGAAAATATGAAATTTTGTGAATTAAACCCTATTTTTCTCAAAAAAAAAAATACGTGTTACTGAAATTCTTAGGTCAGATTCCGAGTCAGTATATGAAAATCTAATAAAAATAAATATTGCTATAGATGAGCAGATAAAAAAATAAAATTATAAAGACGATAGTTCATTGAAAATAGAAAATATAAAATTTTGTGAATAAAACCGTATTTTCTCAAAAATTTTACGTGTTACTGAAATTCTTAGGTCAGGTTAAGAATCAGTGGATCAAAATCTATTGAATATAAATATTAGTTATAATGAGCAGATCCTCCTCCTCCTCTTCTTGGCGTAACGTCCTCACTGGGACAAAGCCTGCTTCTCAGCTTAGTGTTCTATGAGCACTTCCACAGTTTTTAACTGAGAGCTTCCTCTGCCAATGACCATTTTGCATGTGTATATCGTGTGGCAGGCACGAAGATACTCTATGCCCAAGGAAGTCAAGGAAATTTCCTTTACGACAAGATCCTGGACCGACCGGGAATCGAACCCGTCAACCTCAGCATGGTCATGCTGAATACCCGTGCGTATACCGCCTCGGCTATATGGGCCCTTCTAGCAAATGCAAAATTTAAAATTAAAATGCCAATATTTTTTTTTATGACATATTAAATTTTGTGAATAAAATCCTATTTTTCTCAAAAACTGTACGTGTTACAGGAATTCTGAAGTCAGATTCGAAATCAGCGGGCCAAATTCCATTAGAAATGGAACAATTGGTCAAAGTGCGTGAAAAAAGTTTCAATTTTGTCGACTAGTGTTACAAGAAAGTTATATACTCACACATTGTTTACTCTTGGAACCATGAGTAGCCATGTGTTTTTTTTTCGCGATTAGATTCACGATGAGAACCTTTCCGTCAGTGAAACTTATATATTTCTTTGAGTGTAGATGAATATTAGCGTCCCTTTGGACCCTACAAGTTCAGTGGAACTCATTAGGCATGCAGGGCTGTGGTAGGGATGCCCTAATAACCTCACGTTTTTCAGGCTCGATCTGGTCGGCTCCGTCGCATCGGCGATGCAGAACGTTTCAAGCAAATTATGATTAGGAACCAACGCAAGGTGATGGCCTGCTCACAGGTTGGACCTATATCACAACTACCTACGGAGAGTGGGGGGTTAATTGTGGTTTCTTTATGTCAGTGCGTGCGTCGTCGTCGTTCTCACAGCCCCCCTTTTTCAACATACGGGTTGGCGTAAGCTGAACGGTGAAGGAACGGTTCTAACGAGACACGTTTACGTTCCCACCGAGAACGAAACGTGCGTGCTAGCGTAAAAATATTACGCCCGGTAAGTGAGAACATATGGAATCAGAATGCTACCCGAAACGGAGTCCCCAGTGGGTCGTAGAGTTTACTGTTGGTTGCTTCTTTCTTCGATGAGGACGCACCAGCCAGCAGTACCATTTGAATAATACAAACAACGTAAGATGATGATGATGATGATGATATACCGGGTTATTACCGTTTAGAGTTTTTGAATTATTTACCGACAGAAGGTGTTTTGAGACCACTGTTTGTCATCCCTGGCTAGGAAATGGAAAATGTGTTCAGTTTATTTCTGTCTACTTATCGATTGATCCAATCTTCCCTAAGTTTCATACAAAAAGTACCTTCTAAATAGGAAAATCATTGCATCGTGTTGGCGGGTCAGTTACAATTATAAAAATAGACATGGCTAGTCTCACGATTGTTCTTTTTCTTGGCTTTGTCACAGGCTCTGAGAAGCACCTCTACTGTTAGGGGTGATACACAAATTACGTCACGCAAAAATCGACCTTTTTCAACCCCCTAAAAGCGTGAAGTAATTTGTGTACGACTCCTTATAACCTAACAGCTTTTCTTGCAAATTCAACATTTATCTCTCTGTACTTCTTGGGGCCGGCAGAAAGATTTTCTGTTACTGAGGAAGTAAGGAAATTTTCATTACGAAAAGATCCAATGATCGAACTCAGACACTCTCAGCATGATCCTTCTGAATATCCGTGTATTCCCACCTCGGCATCATGGGTCCCATAGTCTCTCATCCAGTTATTTTGAAAAGAGTCAAGTGCAGGCAAACCCAAATAGTCCCAAGTCATTCTAACTCAGACCTTCGTTGATGATAATCCCCCACTCCAAGCCGAATCCCTTTTTCCTAGGTTCGTTAATCTTGTTAATTGCTCAGATTGGCCCACTCGCTTACCTACCACCGCCACTGCGTGGGTGATTTGCTGCAGCAACAAAATGAAATTTTTACTGCTACCCGTCATAACAACCCTCAACTTTGCTCTATAGATGCCGATGTCTGCGGGCGGCGGTCTGGAGACTAACTCTAAAAAATAACAAAGGTTGTAAATTTGGCAATTACTCTCATTTTACTTGCGTACTCGGATCACCATCCGACAATTGTTCTGCCGGAATGTACATGCCTTTTGTGATCGGTGGGGAAGTGTGGACTTTGCCGAAACTGCAGTAGACAATTAATTACGGTCAAATTACATCTTGGCTTCTCGGAGATAGCCAAATGGGACTTTTGCATGGGTGCGAGTTATATAATGTGGTTTGAAAATGGTTTCACGCTATTATCTGTAGCAGCAGTACTGCCGCTAGGTGATACTTTCTGATGATAGAGTGCGACTTTGGTTAATAAATTTGTGGAAAATTTAATAGGTAAAGAAAAAAAAAATATGCGAGTAGAATTGAAATGACTGCAAAACGGTGAATTGGAAACCAGGAGGGCGTGCCCAATACAGTCCGGCCCAAACTGCGCATTTTCTAACATCTATCGACGAAATATAAAATATTGTATCGCATCTGCCACATCTAAGGACAGCCGCCTTTACCAGCGCAATGTAAGTAGCGCGACTCCGTTTAGATAGTGCTGAATGTTTAAATTTCTCAGTTACCTAAAAAAATAAAAGAAAAAGCGAATGATACTTTTGGTGATAAGTCCAACCACAAAATAAGGAGACTCAGTAATCAGTATAATGTCAGGATTTTAATTGAAACCGACGAAGCGTCTCTTTTTGACAGGACGATGAGTTCCCGTTCGTCACCGGAACACTACCCTGATGTCATCACCTCACGAATCTGCGTTGGCTGACTGGCAGCACGTATAGGAGCACACCCGCTTACGCGTCTAAATATCCTTGTTCAGTGCCCATTTTGCTGCCTCGAAAATCTCACTTTCCTCCACTACTCTATCCTCATCAGTGCCAACTTTTTGCATTCTTCTTTTAGCTCTTAGGCAGGATGCGATCCCGGGACACTACTGGTTGTCTCGAAAATGGTCTAAGACTATTTTCTTTCTAACCGTCATTAGGTTATCAAAAACACTGCTATTTGAAGTACCGCATGCATGGGTTTTGTTTAATTTCACATTCTATCACTTCCTGCGGGACACCCGGTCCTGGTTCCGGGACAATGCCCATTGTCCTAAATGTGATCTGAGGCTAGTTTATTTGCTAACCGTTCTTCAGATTTCCTCAAAAAGCCGCGAGATGTGTAACATGTATATGTTAGGTTCACCTTTACAATTAACCTATTCCAACGGGACACCCGGAACCGGTTCCTGAATGCTACTGGTAGTCTTCAATGTGATCTGAGGCTATTTCCTTGCATACACACCTAGAAAAAAATAATGTAATTTTAGATGTCCTGAACCTGACATATAGGAGCATCTTCAAAGGCACACATTTAGATGTAAAAGCATGTAAATTTTCGTCGTCGAGGACACCCAAAAAAACATGTTTGCAATCGCTAGAACCAAATCGATAGCTAAAACATATCAAAGTAAAATATTGAACTGGATTCGAACACTGGTCCGCTGATTAAGAGGCACGGACTATACCTCCCGTACATATTACCGAGTTGAGGGTTATACGAGAAATGTAAACCTGTTTCTACGTACCTGGTCAGACAGGTGTGTTGACATCTTGTGCAACCAACTCGAACTTACAGGATAGATGTAAAAGTGAGTCATGTTTGTCATTCAGTCCTGAACTGTTTACGTACGTTAATGGTTTACGTCCCGTGTAAATTTTTATTTTTTAATGTGTGGTTGAAGTGGCTTCTAGGACGGTTTAAGAGTCCAAAGGTAGGATGCAGAAGTGGGAAGTTAATGGGCATTTAAACGAGAAGACCTCTATGAAACCCCCTTTTTCCACCTCTTAGGATCTGGTCTCTTCTCTTCTCTGAGTTCTTTTTTAGATCCTATTTATATTACTCATAATTTGTAGACTTTCATCAGCTACAAATTTGGCCCTTTCATCAGAAGTTTCTAAGCCGAATCTTGTCTCATTAGTCCTTCTTAGGCCCTCTTGTGATCCGCTTTCTCTTCGAGCTCTTTTTTACCTCGTCATCCTATAATATTAATGAGAATTATTGACCATCATCAAATATGCCCCCGGATTATCATTACCACACTACCTGGAAACTCCGACTGGCCCTGCTTTCTGAACTTTCATTCCTTTCTTCTTTTTCTGCTTAGATTCACTGAGACCTTCTTTTGCCACTACAATTTTAAAACTCCTTGAGACTTCTTTCGCCTTCTTCCTAAATCTTTTGAGAGCCCCTTTTTGCCTTTCTTGGTGTACTGAAAGGTTATATGTTCACTCAAAAAAAAAAAAAACAATTTTCAATAGAAGGCTCGGAGGTTCAAGTCACATATACCAATCAACTCAGCTCGACGAATTGAGATGATGTCTGTATGTGTGTATGTGTGTGTATGTATGTATGTATGTATGTCTGAGTACAAAAAAAGGTCACTCACTTTTAAGGCACTTCCCATTGGCCGATTTTTCGGATTATAGCTCGAATCGAACCGGAATTTTACCGCATTATTTCCTATTGAAAATGGTTCGGATCGGTCCAGCCGTTCCGGAGTTATGGCCATTTTGGTGTTCCGAACCTGTACCCTTGGGACGGGCCAGACATGAAAATGCAACAAACCCATGCATGCGGCACATCAAACATCGGCATTTACGATAACCGAATGAAAGGTTAGCAGGAAAACAGTATCAGACCATATCTGAACCGGTAGTGTTCCGGAACCGGTTCCGGGGAGTCCCGACGGAAGTGGCCAGATATAAAAGAGAACCAAACCCATGCATGCGACACATCAAACAACGGCACTTGCGATAACCTGATGAACGGTTAGCAGGAAAACAGTATCAGACCATATCTGAACCGGTAGTGTTCCGGACTCGGTTCCGGGGGTCCCGCCGGAAGTGGCCAAATATAAAAGAGAATCAAACCCATGCATGCGACACATCAAACAGCGGCATTTCCAATAACCTGATGAAAGGATAGCAGGAAAACAATATCAGACCATCAAGCTGGCCATATATGAACCGGTAGTGTTCCGGAACCGGTTCCGGGGAGTCCCGACGGAAGTGGCCAGATATAAAAGAGAACCAAACCCATGCATGCGACACATCAAACAGCGGCATTTCCGATAACCTGATGAACGGTTAGCAGGAAAACAGTATCAGGCCATATATAAACCGGTAGTGCTCCGTAACCGGCTCCGGGGGTCCCGCTGGAAGTGGCCAAATATAAAAGAGAACCAAACCCATGCATGCGGCATATCAAATCACTGCTTTTTCAATACCTTGATGGCCGATTATTAAGGAAGTAGGTTCAGACCACATTGGAGACTGCCAGTTGTATTGCGGAACAAGTTCCGGGTGTCTCGTCGGAAATCGCCTTATATAAAAGTGAACCAAACCCATGCATACGACACATCAGAGCGCGGCTTTTTTGATAACCTAATGAAAGGTTAGCAAGAAACTAGTCTCCGACCATATCTGAAGCGGTAGTGTTCCGGAACCGGTTACGGATGTCCCACCGGAAGTGTCCAACTATAATAGTGAACCAAACCCATGCATGCGACACATCAAACAGCAGTTTTTTCGGTAACCTGATGAACGGTTAGCAAAAAAGTAGTCGCAGACCAAATTTGGGACAACAGGTCCTGTCCGGGAACCTATTTTGGGTGTCTCGTCATAAGTGGACAAATATAAAAGTGAACCGAATCTATGCATGCGACACACCAAATCGCGGCTTTTTCAATAACCTAATTGACAGTTTGTCAGCAAAAAGTCTCAGACTCACATTTGGGAGAACCGGTAATGTTGAAGAACAGGTAACGAGTGCCCCACCAAAAATGGTAAAATATAGAAGTAAACCAAAATCATGCATGAGGTCATCCATTAAGTACGTCACGATCCTAGGGGGAGAGGGGGTTGTTAAAGTGACAAGCTATTTTACCCTCGAGCAGTCACGTCTTCAGCCACCCTTAGCGATACTACGCACACGCTTTGTATTACAAGTGAGCTTTTTTCATGGTGCGTATACTCAGTACACGACGCGACCGCTCCCGGGTTAAGTATAGGAAAAACCCGTACGAAGAGGGGAGGTGTAGCTTCGAAAATTCCCAATTTCAGCGTGACGTACTTAATGGATGCTCCCCATGTAACACATCGATTCGCGGCTTTTTAGGTAGCCTGATAACCAGTTGACAATAAAATAGCCATATACAATATTTGGGACAACCAGTAGTGCCATGCAATCGGTTCCAGGTGTCCGCCGGAAATAGTCAAACGTAAAATTGAACCAAACTCAAGCATGCGGCACTTCAAATAGTGGAATTATGAAAGAAAACAAAACCAATGTTAGCAATAAATCAAATCGTGGCTTTTTTGATAGCCTGGTAAACGTTGGGTAAGATTAAAACTGAAGAAATAGTCAAAGTCTTTATATATGTACAAGAGAATAGAATCGTAACAAAGTAATCTCATCAAACCACACCATTTAAAATTCCTGTGGTGTTAATATAAAGTAGGATGGGAAAATAATAATTTGATCGCATCTACACTGAATAAAGTTTTCCCAATCTTCTTTTGTGTCTAAAACTACTGTGCACATTTTGGTTCATAAGAAGGTCAAATTTTACATGAATAATATTAAGCGTATAAGTGTTCTCAGGATCGGCTTATGTCGACGTAAAGATCATGAGTACATATTCAACGAGAAATGCACTATCACCACTAGGTGGATTAATCTGGGTTTTCTTCCTTATTTTTAAAGTTCACAAAGACCTTTATTCACCTGGCGTACAGTCTGAACTAGGGAATATCCTCTAACAAGAGCTATTTTACATGTGCAACCCTCAGCATGATTATGCTGAATATCCACGCATTTACCGCTTCGGCTATATGGACCCTGAAGCTTCTCTGGAAACTCGATCAGTGTTGCACTCTAGCAACACAATGGTAGATAAATCGCCGCTTTTGAAGCCTGGATCTGGAGTGCGGACAGTATCAAGTCGTTGGCTGTCATTGTCGTCTTGATATTGATTGGCCTACAGTAATAGTGACGGTGGTGTAGAATCAGTAGTCAAATGGCGTAACTGATATTGTGCAGCGAATTTGTGCCCCCTAATTCAGTTGTCGAAACAGGTTCTAGTGTATTGTGAAACAGTTGCCAAAATTGTTGGTGAATTTGTTGGAAGAAGCGGCTCCCACTTGCTAAATAACTTTAATACTGTTTTTTCTAAATTTTTTAATTAAAACATGTTTTACCGTGTTACTCTGTAGTCTACACAGAGGAAGGCTCATAGAGGAGCAATACAAGATCACTGCTTTGTAGTTACTGCCTATATGAGTCAAGCTGGGGTCAGCACTAGCAAGCAAAAGGCAGCCCTATCATAATGAACATCAGTCACCCGTACCGTTTGTTAACGGATGATGGTTGATGGAACGGGACGCCATGTAAAGGCTCCGTTGTTTGTGGGTGAGGTGCGTCTGGCTAATAGGCTTATTTGCCATTACATGAGCTTGAGCTCACTGCTGGTTGGGTGACCGAGCATTACCTACCTTTCCGTAATAATGATGGGCCCAGGCCTGTACGTGATATTGTGAGACAGAAATGGTACCACGTTGGGAAAAGCAAAAACATTACGTATTTCTTGGAGAGCAAACTGAACGGCTTGAACCTTCAAGAAAATCTAACGCATTTCTTGTAGCCAAATTCTTTGCCTGAAAACACAAATCGAAGCTTAAAAGCACATCCTCATCATAAATGCATGCACGTGCAAAATCTTCCAAAACATTTAACTTCGCTCCCGAAACGAAAGGAAAGACAAACCCCGCAAAGTATCCGTTCATCACATAATTTAGTGTCATTTCACACCACTTTTGTGCAAGCATTCCACCACCCACTAAGAGCCATTTTCCATTCGGGTTCAAGACGTAAACCGACAAAAAGGAGGACGGGAAGCGCAATTGTCTTTTGGTAGTCTGCAGTCTGACACCTTGGAAGCAGCTCACCTTTCACACCTTCCCGAAGATTCACACTTTTCCAAGCAAATTGTCGGATTCTAACGCTCATAGGTCGATGGCGACGGCGACGACCGACATGTTTTCAGACCATTCAAAGAATGGTGGTGGTAATGGCCCGGTGAACGACGAGAAAAACAAAATCCTCCACACACACACACACGTGTTGGTTTGCTGGGAAGAGCGCATAAAAACGACACTTCTTCGAAATATTATAACAATTGGTTCATTTAACCCTGCGCCAGGTACAACCAACCCTGATTATACGTTTCTGGGAGTTTCCGTGTACCGAAGAAAAAACTGAGAAGACATGTGAAAAGACACAAGACTGAATGCACTGTTTTCAAGAAAAGGGGTTCGACGTTAATGCAACAATTTGAAGTCTTCTGAGCTTCAACGGATTGAAATTCCCTTCAGGATCTAATTCAACAAAAATGTTTAAGCTGATGATAAAAAGTTTGGTTAAGTTACAGAGGAAAATCCGTTGTTCGAAAGGTGGATAGGTCCAGTTTTTCCCCATTGCTCTTTACCTCTTGGAACAATCGCTTCAGATATCACTACAGTGTGGTTATCGTAGAGAAAGCGGAATATGGGAAAATAATGGCACAAAATGGGAGAATGCATGTTTTTGGAAGTATCATTTCAAAGGAGGTATGTAATAGAGTGAACCAAATTTCTGTCGAAATACAAACATGACCCATTACCATGAAAGTTTTAACAATATGATGCTCTGAACACTGTGCTTATTTTACATACGGCCAGGAATGCTATAAAATATGGCTATAAATGCAATAAAATATGAAACTATTGAAAATTAAATAATTTGTTGAGGATCGAGAAGTTTAATTGCAAGAAGAAGGCTTGATATTTAAGATTGAATTGCGCTGGGCTACTCTAATGTACACACATCACACATTCGAGGAGAAGTCAGATATACAACGGGCTAAAGTTCAGTTCCTACTGCTGGTTTTGCAGGTTCCTGATGAAAAGCAAAGAGTTTTCTTGTGACATTAAAGAATGAAACCTTTAAGCATAGTCAAGCTTTAAAAATAAAAAGATTTCATTGATATATATCTTAAAATTAACCTTCCAGGACGCACGCCATCGAGCAACCGAAACTGCACCACGCGCACGTTGTATACAACGAGCGAGGTTTTTTGATGGTGTTGTACTTTTTACAACAGCGCGCGCGCTGAATGGTTAAAAAAATAGCTGACCGTAAATTATGAAATGATGCCAATCTTCTAAGGTTTTAATTTAGTTTAAATATCAAAAATGTGATTGTCTGGAATCTTTTTAGTAGTCACTAATTTTCATCTGATTTGAATTTGAGGTTCACACAATTCTAAATTTACCGTCTACCCCCGTTGGTTTGAACGACACCTCATGCAAACCAACGCAACGGGGTTCATTTTTTAATTTGAACATCTAGTGACCCTGTGGACGTCGAAAAACACACTGATGGTAACTCTTTTTGTTGTTTTGTTTTGATTCTGCGTTCCGTTCCACCCCGTTCCATGAGCAGACTGACGTTTGAACAGTTTTTAGTTTGAACGATGTGCAGAGGGGGTCAAATTAAAAAGTGTTCAGATTTGATGAGGTCAAACCAACGGGGGTGGACGGTATCTAAACAGCCAAGCGCCACAGTGATGATTCGTATTTGTCAGCCTCTTATTGCATTCTGGGTAGACCAAATCGGGTAATTTTTAAATTATTGTATGACCCCTAAAAATAGTTCTGCGTCCGTGATTCAATCTAGCTTCGAGTGCTGGTGGTGGTGGGAGTGGCTTGTTGAATAATGTTTACTAAGCCCGTGCACAAGGGTGGGGTTTTGGGTGTTAAGGATGAAGCATATGAACAAGTGTAAGGAATGACGAATATCGAAAGAAAGAGTCGTACAGGGAAATACTAGGGGATCTCAGATGCGTTTCAGGAGAGCTTCAAGGGGTCCCATGAGCAGAGATGGCATACACCTCAGAGCGTTAAGTGAGAAGATAAAAAAAAATACACATTACACACAGCCTGCATGATGAGAAAGAGTACGTGTAAAGAATTATATTCTGCGTGGTCTGACTGCACGCGCTCGGTAATCGTTGTCGCATCGCGCACGACGGTGAGCGCAGGAAAGCAAGAGAAAGTACAGCCCAACACACAACTCACATCTCAGCACTGCGCTACTCTGTACTACCGAGAGCCTACAACTTGCAGCTCAGACAGCGCAGATGTGTAGCACATTCCTAGAAATGAGCGAAGCTCACGCAGAAGAAGTTTGAGCTCTGTGACGTCTCGCGCACCTGGTGTACACGCAGAACTCAATGTACACAGAGCAACGAGTAACTTTCACGCAGCGACCGAAAAGACAAAAGAATTTTCACGCAGATTTGTGTACCACCGGATCAGCACATTTTTTTGTGTTGATCCAGTCGTACACAAATATGCGTGAAAAATCCTTTGTCTTTTTGCTCGTTGCGTGAAAGTTACTCGTGCGCTGTGTTGTTTCCAGTGGGGTGACACAGCTGTCAAACTCGGTACATCGCCGCTTCACCCATCATTGTTTTTGGTACGGCGCGTTTTGGTACCCACTTTCTGGTCGGTTTACCCTAACTTGCTCCTGATTTTCGGGTGTGTGGCTCGTGTGTTGCTAGTGCTTATTTCGGAAATTACACATTTCAAGCGAAATTGTTGTTTTTGATGATTGTTTCTCTTTCTTTATCACTTTGCACGATATTATATGTAGCAGCAAAGCAGTGTCGATGTTTCAAGCGCGTTTTTGCCATAAATAAAGCAATCAAAACAAAAACATTGGACGCCATGTTGAATCGAATGTTGGGTACCTGATTCTGGCCCCTCGTCATCCCCCTGGTTGTTTCATTTAAGGGTGTGGCAACATACACATTCGCACTCTTACGCAAAGTTTTACGGCTGAGCGAGGTGTGTTTGTTGACGGTCCACATTCGTAGCAAAACAGAACAGCGCACATTTTATTGAAGATGTGTACGCAGAGCTGTTTATCAGTGTATCTATTCCATCTCTGCCCATGAGGTACCAGGTGGTTTAGAAGGGAGGGGGGAAACTGGGAGTTCCGGAGCCGTTTCAGGGGCGGTTAGGGAAATCTCAAGTAAATTCAGGGGAATTTCGGAGGGTTACAGTGAATCTGGGCGTTTCAGGAGATTTAGAGGGGCTTAAGGGGGTCTCTGGTGCGTATCATTGGCGTTGCAGGGGCATATCTACCACAATTGACCAATAAATGGTCACGCAGAAGAATAAAAAACGACGTACCGGGGGCGTTGCAGAGACGGTGTTCCAGGGGTATCTAGGATGTTTCAAAGGGGTTTTCTGAGAGATTAAAAGGGGTCTCAGGGACGTCCCAGGAAGATCTGGGAGTTTTATGCATTTCAGGTTTTTTTGGGTACGACCCTGAAGCTCCCTGAATCCCTCTAAAATCCCCGTAGACCTCCTTAAACGCCTCTGAAAGAACATTAATCTCTCTAAAACTCTAAACACTCTACTAGTAAGGGTACTAGTACACCTTGAAACCAACAATTTCTCTCCAATACACCCCAATAGCAATCCCTGGAACCTCCTCTTTCAAGGCTTTCTTGGAACCCCAGGAGCGAATGACTTATTTTTTTGCACTAAACTCCCTCTCCTTATGCCCTACTTTAATTTATGCACGATCTCAGCTTATGTACCCCAGTCCATGTCATTTTACGATATTTTTACCTTTCTGGTACACTAAGTGTACTGGAAAGGCTATATGTTCACTCCAAAATAAACTCACATCACTTTTAGGCAGTAAACCTCAACCGATTTTAATGACCTATGGTTCATTTGACGCGGAATCTGGTCCCATTGTTTCCTATTGAAAATGGTTCGGATCGGTTCAGCGTTTCCGGAGCTATGGCCATTAAGGTGTTCCGGACCGGTACCCCAGGAAGGGGCCAGATAAGAAAACGCTCTAAATCCATCCATGTGACACATCAAACTACGGCATTTCCGTTAATCAGATCAACAGTTAGCAAACAAAAATGGTCGCAGACCATATCTGAATCGGTAGTGTCCCGGAACCGGTTCCAGATGTTTCGCCGGAAGATGCCAAACATAAAAGTGAACTAAACCCATGCATGCGACATATCAAACCGCGGCTTTTTCGATAACCTGATAAACAGTAAGCAGGAAAACATTCTCAGATCATATCAGAACCAGTAATGTTTCGGAATCGGTTCCAGATGTCCCGCCGGAGGTGGCCAAGTATAAAAGTTACCCAAACCTATGCATGCGACATATCAAATAGTGACTTTTTTGATATCCTGATGAACAGTAAGCAGGAAAATATTTTCAGAACATATCTGAACCGGTAGTGATCTTGAACCGGTTCCGGGTGTCGCACCGGAAGTGGCCAAATATAAAAGTAAACTAAACTAAAACAATGCATGCGATATATCAAACCGCGTCTTTTTCGATAACCTGATGAACAGTAAGCAGGAAAACATTCTCAGACCATATCGGAACCGGTAGTGTTTTGGAACCGGTTCCAGGTGTCCGCCAGAGGTGGCCAAGTATAAAAGTTACCCAAACCTATGCATGCGACATATCAAATAGTGGCTTTTTTATATCCTGATGAACAGTGAGCAGGAAAATATTTTCAGAATATATCTGAACCGGAAGTGATCCGGAACCGGTTCCGGGTGTCCCGCCGGAAATGGCAAACATTAAAGTGAACTAAACCCGTGCATGCGACACATCAAATCGTGGATTTTAGGTATCTTGATTAGGCAAACAAAGTTTCGGGCCATATTTGGGACAACCGGTAGTGTTCCGAAACCGATAAACGGGTGACCCGCCGGAAGTGGTCAAATATAAAGGAGAACCAAACCCATAAATGCGACAAATTAAATGACTTTTTAGGTAACCTGATGAACGGTTAACAAGAAAAAAATCATAGACCATACTTTGGAAAACCAATAGTGTGCCGAAACCGGTAGTGTTCCGGAACCAGTTTCGAGTGTCTCGCCGGAACTGGCAAAAACTGATTAACAATTTGCATGAAACTAGTCTAAGACCACATCAGGGACAATCGTTAAGTGGTTAAATCTGAACCGAAAGTGGTGAAATGTGAAATTGAACCAAACCCAAGTTTAATAAATTGCATGTTACTAAATGACAAGTTGATAAACAATAACAAATTACAGAAAACAATTCGTTGGCAGAAATTGATTCAATCAAAAATGTTTATTTGAACAAATCATGAGGTGGGTCAAAGCTATCAAATGATATGGAATTCATGAAAATTTAATTTCATAAACATTGAAATAAATCTATTTTTCCTTAACCCATATCCGCCCAGCGTCCTATTTATAGGACAGATGCCCCGAACGCCCAGCGTCCTATAAATAGGACAGTCCTTTTGATGTTAATATCTCTAGAATTATGCAAAATTTTAGAATACTTTCTTCAGAGAAAATGCTCTCCACACCCATACCTTGCTCATAGTGGACAATATAGTTTGTGACTGGTTCACTAGGTGGCATAAACGATACTGAAAAGATTACATATTGTCACGATCTATGAGCTGCATTTCCAATGTGAAAATAAATTGTTTCCCTGGAATCTTGACAATAATTAATGATTTATAATTCATTTCTCCGGCAGAGTTGTTTATCAATACATACAAAAGTCAATGTATGAATGATTGTATGTTTATATGTTTGTATGTTTGTATATTTGTATGTTGATATGTATGTACGTAAGTATATATGTATCAATGTACCGGCATAACTCTGGAATGCGTCAAGAAATTTCAATCAAATTTGGCATACACATTCCTTAGGATGTGGATGTGGTAGTAGGGTTATTGGAATTCAAGATGGCGGCTTAGGTTCCAAGATGGCGGTCAAAACTCCAGAATATATGCTTTTTAACGGCAATGCTGCTTCGGATACTATGCAATGAGGGTATCTATCGATCGGGCTTCATAAGTAGAACTTAAAAATGAATATCCGACGCCATTTTGAAATCCAAGATGGCTGACCATATCCAAGATATCCAAGGTATCTATCGATCGGGCTTGATGAGTAGACGTCAAAAATCGATATTTGACCCTATTTGCAAATTCAAGATGGCGGACCATATCCAAGATGGCAACCATGGAATGGAAGTTTGAGCTATGATACCATGCAATATTGGTATCTATCGATCAGGCTTGATGAGTATGGTAGGGTAGTGGGTAGGGTAAACGGTGGAGTAAGCGGTCTGGTAGAGGGTTTGGGTGAAGGATACAGTAGAAGGAGTGGAGTAGAAGGTTAGGGTAGAGGATAGGGTAGACAGTAGGGACGTGGGTAGGATAGAGTTGGGTTGAGGGTGCGAACATGTTATGGTAGAGAGTAGGGTAGACGGTACGATTAAACACAATATAGACTAGAGGGTACGGCAAAGGATAATGCAGTGGTTATGGTAGAGTATAGGGTAGAGGGTATGGCAGATGGTAGGGTTGAAGGTTATGATAGAGAGTTGGAATAGAGGGCAAAGAAGACAGTACGGTAGAGGCTAGACAGTGGGGTGAAGAATTGAGATGAGTTTAGATGAGCTGAGGTTTTTTTTGAGATACCTTCAGGAATTCTTTCCAGGATTTCTTCAGGTGTTCCTTTCGAGAATCTTCCCAGGTTTATTCCAAGGATTCCTTCAGATATTGCTTCCGAGATTGCTGTGATTCTTTTAGTTATTCTTTTCTGCATTCCTTCTGGGATTTGTGCTGGAATTGTTTCAGAGATTCCTTCCCGGATTCCTGCTGTGACTCTTTAAGGGATTCCTCCCGGAAGAAAAATATGAAAAAATATAGATTTCTTCCGAGATTTTTTTCAGGCAATCCTAGATCATAGAGACATTTTGTATGGTTCTTACAGGAATACCTGCTCAGCTTCTGACCGGCAGGATCAGAAGTCAACAGGAATCATGATCATCTCTCTAAGAATTCCATCTGGTATTCTTTACAGGATTCCTTCACGAAAAATTTCGGAGTTTTCTGCCAGAATTGCTTTAGAAAATGCTGAAAGGATTCTTTCAGAAATTTAAACCACCGTTCTTTCATGGAATTACTTTACAGATTCATTTTAGTATACTTTCAAAGTGTTCTGGCGAAACATATTCAGAGAATCCTTATGGAATTCTTGATACGAGCCGGGATCCTTGCTCGGAATTTATACAGCAATTCCTCCCGGGATTTCTCCTGTGATTATTTCAGGGATTCCTATCAAGCTTTCAGCTGAGATTCCCTCAGAATTCTACCAGATATGCCTCTCAGAATTCCTTCAGTAAATCCTCTCGGGATTCCTTCAGAGATTTCTACCGGGAAATCTTCCTCCCGTTTTTCAGACTTTTGTACGTAATTCTAAATTGCAATTGGTAGACCGAATAAAATTGAATTTTTGGGTGGTTGTAACATTGATAGTGCCCAGACTAGCACCATTAAACCCACACATTGTTCACGAATAAAAAATCATGGAGTAGTGCAAACATAAGTGGAGAGGCCGTGTAGAGTATATCTTGTTGAAATTTTATATCGAAACATGGAATGATGATGAACCTGGGCGTGATAGTGGAATACCTGTAAGTACGAGACACTGAAGACGACCTTATAGTTGAGGTCGAAGTACGTATCTGTCAAAGGATACAAATTAGAAGGAACAGTATTTAACACGATTTTCTTTCAAAAACATGCAACATTTCTATAAAGTTTACGTATGGTGAGTACGTAGAGAGAGTTTGTGGGGTACTAAAGGAAAAACTCAACTACTTTATTAGAAATCATTATCTGTGTGAAATCTAACTTCTACTATATTTTAACGTTTGGTTATGCTACACATAGTGAGCACTCTTTAATTGATTTGTTACAAAAAATAAATTTGAGGAATGTTGAACACTGCAGTCGAAACTACATGAAATTACAAGGACCATACATTGCATACTTTTAGGCGTTTATCGGGTTATATTTCTGCCCCAATTTAAAAGTTCTTTTTCTATTCTTTTTGAGTGGTAATCATCTCTCTTACTTGTTTAGAGCTGTATTGTATCTATACGGATCAGAACATAATGATAGCGTAGAAGTTGTGCTGAAATAGAGCTCGAGAAAATTATCAGATATTGAAGACCTACAATGAAGATTTATTTTGGAACTACACCATAGACTTCCATTTTTTTCGTCAAATCATGTTTATTTTATTGGAACTTGACCTTTGATAACATATTTATTTGAAGATTTGAATTGTGAGATACCTTGGGCGCAGGGATGGGAACACTCACTTGCAAAGAGTTACACTCACTTGCTATTTTCTCAGCTCAGAAACATGCAATCAAAAGACGATGTATGGACGACTTTTGCCATTTGGTTTTGTCTAAAAGTTTGCCTAATAGAGTAAGGGTCGCAAACGCATACCAAAGTCGTGACAGAGCTGTGAAAGCGACTCTCCACGAGGTGAGTGTAATTTACATTCACCTCGTGGAGAGTTGCCTTCGCAGCTCCCTTACGACTTCGGTATGCGTGTGCGACCCCTACTCTGTTCGGAAAACTTTTAGACAAAACCACAAGGCAAAAGTCGTCCATACATTGTTTTTTGATTGCACGCTTCTGAGGTGAGAAAACAGCAAGTGAGTGTAACTCTTTGCAAGTGAGTGTTCCCATCCTTGCTTGGGCGTTAACGGGTTAACTGTGTTTCGTAACGCAATGAAATACATTGTCAAACATTCATACTTGGTATGAATACTAGAAACCTATCCTAGAGTTGGATTTAATAAATGAAACTTTCATGAAAGTGCTCTTTTTCAATAGACTATTTATTCAAAGTAGGTTATCGATTCCATGCCATTGCCTACCTTTGGATGTTATATGTTACGTGTTATTCGCGTTATTCGCGTTACGTGTTATTCTCAGTTTACAGCATTTCAATTCTAAAATAATTGAAAAAGTACATAACTTGTAAGAATTTGGCAACATATTTGAAATAAGAGACCCCAAATTTGGTAAGTTAGGGTATTTTCAACACAAACGAACATTGTTTACTTAGGTGATCAATGTTACCCCCAAAAGTTTTATTAAAAAGCCTATTTTAACATGTTTTAAAGTTTCACAGTACTTTTTCGAGTAGCTTAACACAAACTCAGAGGGCCAGTACTTGTTTAAAAATTATAAAACATGAAACGTTTCCTTTAACCCTAAAAGGGATACCTGGGGTCCATTGGACCCCAGGCGCCTTTCAGAGTTCGTCTTTGATGGAACACACTCAGAGAGGTGACGAAACTGAGGCCATGAAGGTATCCCTTTTAGGGTTAACAAGAAAATATTTCAAGAAAAACCAAAAATTTTGATCAATGTTACCCCGGATTACGGGACCCTTAAAAAATCTAATTGCTATAACTATTAAAAGTTCGAGCATCTATGTAGCAGGAGCTGGATTAATCTGGTTTTTTTTTTAATATGTATACGGAATGAAAATGTTAGCTGTTTCAAGATTTGAAATTTGAATTGTAAAGTAAGGGTTTAGAGAACTTACACTGTATTATTTGCCATATAATAATATTTACTAAAAGCTGTTATTAAGAATGTTGATGGAACGAGTTGTCCTGATCTGATCTACGTGAACTGATAAAAAAATCCACAGAGGAACGATTGAAATCTGAGTAGTTGCACGATGACTGTTAACCGATTATGTGTAGAGTGTAGAATTAGCATCTAAGTTAAAATACACAAAAATAAAAACTAAAAAAAAAACGATTATGTGTAGTACACATTCATAAAACGACTTTGTAGATTCCGTTCGAGCATCTATGAAGGGCTTATCATTTGAAAAACGCAACTCAAGACAGTCGATCCTTCCTTTATCTCTACGGGAACCAAACTAAGTATCTGACGAAATGTTACTCTATCCAACCCATTTCTTCAGACGAAAGAAAATCATCTCCATTAACAATTTTCGTTGAGAATATCGCTATTGAACGATAAGAAAAGAAAAAAAATAACTTGTATAAAATAAAAATCAAGCGTAAGAGCCATTAGTCGCATCGAAACATAAAATCTAATTAGCAGTAATAAATAAAGCTGGAATCGCATTACCACTGTCTTAAATCGTTCACCCCTCGATTCATCCACACGGTAATAAAGCAGCATCCTAATTTCCGCTTTTCATTCCACTCTGCTGACTTTCTGCAAAATTAAATTTAAGCAATACGATGTCAACAATCATCCCCCGTCCCCATCCCTCTCGGGAAAAACTCAACATCCCTAATCATCGACATGATCATCATCGCTGTGCCCCGGCAGTCGGTCGCCGCCACCAAAGCAGCTGCCATTGTTCTCAGGGATTGCACATAGTGCGGTGCGGATCCCTTCTAAAGTGACATTATTGCTTCTAGGATGGGATGGGAAGCCAACCGAACCTCAAAACGAATCTTTCCATCTCCTCCACGCGGCGGGCGCGCCCGTGTCATTCGTTCGAATCCGCGCTCCTTAATCAAGGATGCCTGTACGTCACAGAGAGAAGAAAAAAAAATGAAAACAAGAACAACAGCATCTTCGTCGTCAACGCAGTCAGTGAGATGAAACAATAAATCAGCTGCAATGTTTCGATAGGGCGTAACGTTTTTCCTGGAAAATTTGAGCTTTTTATTTGCCTTAAGCAAAAGAGTTCTCTGCAATATCTTCTTCTTCTTCTTCTTCTTCTTCTTCTTCTTCTTCTTCTTCTTCTTCTTCTTCATCTTCTTCTTCTTCTTCTTCTTCTTCTTCTTCTTCTTCTTCTTCTTCTTCTTCTTCTTCTTCTTCTTCTTTTTCTTCTTCTTTATGGCTCTACGTCCGCACTGGGACTTGGCCTGCCTCGCTTCAACTTAGTGTTCTTTGTGCACTTCCACAGTTATTAATTTTAGTAGGGCTATCTTTGCGTGCCATTGCTTGAATTTGTATATTGTGAGGAAAGTACAATGGTACTCTATGCCCAGGGAGTCGAGAGAAGTTTCCCGACCGAAACGGGAATCGAACCCGCCGTCTCTGAATTGGCGATCCATAACCTTAACCACTAGGCTAACTGGAGACCTCTGCAATAACAGCTTGTTTGAATTTCATGGAGCAGGTCCATAACATGCCACGATCATTTGGAGTTCTACAATGATACACACCACGTTTCAAACACAGCTACACAGATTTTACGTTTTAGCTGAATATTCGAACTTAAGCGGGAAAATAATGTGATTGGTTTTCCAGGTAATGTTTATACTTGCAAAAGCATTTCTCACATTCTTGCACCTTAGGTTGATCTTGGGCGCTGTAGGAGTAGAATAACTCTCAGAATTCATGAACTTGCTCATGACGAAATAGAAAACTTTTTGTTTTTTACCTCTTTTAAAAATGCAAGGAGTACTAAGGTGGGCATGGACAATTAACCGTTAGATTCAGAAAAACAAATCCAAATGTAGTTACTCCCCCATGAACACTCGCTGCTAAAATAAAAGCAAGCTGACGGACCTGGCAGGTGAATCGGAGCATTCTGTCTTCTAATGGGGGTCTTTGTTTTGCCATCCTGTCATATCTTGGTCGTTATTATCCTTTTTCATTATGTCGACCGGTTGTCCCTGGTTCGTTTGCTTTCAGCATCTCTTGCGTTTCATCATCATCATCATAATCATCATCGTCATCCCGAGCAATGAGGCCCCAACAGAAACGAGAGACAAAAAAAAACAACAGTGCCAACAAACAACCTTTCCGTGCTGTCGTCGTTGGGTGACAAGTTAGGTGGAGGGGGCGGATGAGTTGTGTTCGTTTCGAAGAATTTTCATTTTTATCATACCTTCAACCACCGCTAAGTAGAGAGTATAGGTAGGTACCCACCGACCAACCGTCCGGCCGGTCCAGGACTTGTTTGCTGAAGCTGCCAGTCGCGTTGGTGACGGTGACTGTGCAGCGAGGACGAGGTCCTCAATCTAGGCCGGATGCGGAATGAAAAGAATTATTAACGAGACAAGCGAGCTCGACACGTCCGAGAGAAACGAAATTTAATATATTTTATGATAATATTTCTGCTAACCACATTCTGTTGTCATTGAGTGACGGTGGCTGCGCTGTGATGGGTGTGTGGTGATGAGAGTGGTGAGTGCTGGAGGGCTGAAGAGAATCAAAATCAGTGAATTATGTGCCATCTAGAGCGGGAACAGGCGGGCGTCACGTTTAGTTGAGCGTTTTTGTCATCATAGAAAGATGGAGATAGTGGAGATAAAATGGGTAAATGATGACTTTTATATGAACAAAAAACCCAAATTAATCCACCTAGTGGTGATAGTGCCTTTCTCGTCGTATATGTTCTCACGATCTTTCCGTCTACGTAAGTCAAAGTGTTCCTGAATCCTGATATTTTTTAAGAAAAGCAATCATTTTATCAAAGCCATCATTGAATTGACTTAAAATTTATTGATGGCTCATAGTCCGACGTTATGTTCAACGTATAAGCAGAGCTGAATAATATCAGATTTCTCAGTTGACTGCTTGAGCACCTTCGCTAACACTGGATACTGATCAATATCAAGACGATACTAACAAGCTAAGATATAACTTTTTACACAATCACAGATCACTTTGCGATTATATTTTATTGACGGTTGAAAACAAGAACGAAGCTAGGAACGAAGTGAAAAATAAGTTATCAAAAAAGCTGCTATTTGATGTACTGTCAAATCCCGCGTACTCATCATTTAATACGACACTTTTTAATTCGTAACCTGCTCATTCGACATTTGTCGAATTAAAAAATGATCAAATGTCACAGTGTATTACACTGTAAATACGAATGATCCGATATCATGCTGTTACTCATACCCGCAGCGGCTCCTCGTGCAGCTGCTACTTCCGGAAGTTCAAATTAGGTGTTTTCTGACACCTGATCCGGTTGGTGATCAACCGCAGTGAACTTCGGAAGCCAACAATCGTAAAATGTACAAGCTATCAATTCGTACCACCACAATATCTGTAAGATTTGTGTTCAAAAACAAATCCTACAATCTAAACAAAACTAAAATAGAGTTAGCTCATCGAATTAAAAGTTTACCCAGGTAATTTGACAGCCATCATTGTCGAATTAGCGTGGTTTTATGGTACCACATGCATGGGTTTGGTTCAATTTCACATTTTACCACTTTCGGTTCACATTTTACCACTTACCGATTGTCCCTGATGTGGCCTTAGACTAGTTTCTTGCAAAATTATAATCGATTTTCCTAAAAAGTCGCAAATTTATGTAATTCATGCACGGGTTTGGTTCATTTGTGCATTTCGCCAGTTCCAGCGAGGCACTCGAAACTGGTTCCATAACGCTACCGGTAAATGTGGCCTGAGACTATTTTCTTGCTGACCGTTCTTTGCGTTATCGAAGAAGCCATTATTTAATGTGCTGCGTGTATGCGTTTGGTTCCGTTCTACATTTGACCACTTCCGTCAGAGCACCTGGAACCGGTTTCGGCACACTATTGGTTTTCCAAAGTATGGTCTATGATTTTTTTCATGTTAACCGTTAATCAGATTACCTAAAAAGTTATTTAATGTGTCAAATTTATAGGTTTGGTTCTCCTTTACATTTGACCACTTCCGATGGGGCAACCGTAATCGGTTGTGGAACACTACCGGTTGTCCCCAATATGGCCGGATTTTTTTTTGCCAAATCAAGATACCTAAAAATCCGCGATTTGAAGTGTGGCATGCATGGGTTTGGTTCACTTTTATATTTGGCTATTTCCGGCGGGACACCTGGAACTGGATCACTACCGATTCAGATATTTTCTGAGAATATTTCCCTGCTTACTGCTCATCAGGATATCAAAAAAGTCACTATTTGATATGTCGCATGCATGGGTTTGGTTAACTTTTATACTTGGTCACCTCCGGCGGGACATTTGGTACCGGATCCGGAACACTACCGGTTCCGATATAGTCTGAGAATGTTTTCCTGCTTACTGTTCATCACGTTATCGAAAAAGCCGTGGTTTGATATGTCGCATGCATGGGTTTAGTTCACTTTTATGTTTGACCACTTCAGGTGGGACACTCGGATCCGGTTCCGGATCACTACCGTTTTCGATATGTTCTGAGATTTTTTTTCCTGCTTACTGTTCATCAGGATATCAAAAAAGCCACTATTAGATATGTCGCATGCATGGGTTTAGTTCACTTTTAGGTTTGGCCACTTCCGGCGGGACACCCGGAACCGGTCTCAGACTGTTTTTCTGCTTACCATTCATTAAGTTATCGAAAATGCCGTAGTTTGATGTGCCGCATGGATAGGTTTGTAGCATTTTCATATCTGGCCCCTTCCTGGGGTACCGGTCCGGAACACCTAAATGGCCATAACTCCGGAACGGCTGGACCGATCCGAACCATTTTCAATAGGAAACAATGGGACCAGATTCCGCGTCGAATGAACCGTCGGTCATTAAAATCGGTTGAGGTTTAGTTCAAAAAAGTGATGTGAGTTTATTTTGACCACACACATACACACATACATACACACACACATACACACACACAGACATCACCTCAACTCGTCGAGCTGAGTTGATTGGTATATGTAACTCGACCCTCCGGGCCTCCTATCAAAAAGTCGTTTTTGGAGTGAACATATAGCCTTTCCAGTACACTTAGTGTACGAGAAAGGCAAAAACGTAAATTCACTACCAATCAAAGGTAGGTACATTGAAAAGCAGAGAACATTGAATATTTAAGTATACGTTTTCGGCCTTTTAAAGCTAAACATGTTAGTGTAGTCAAAGAAAACGTGTCAGCTTATGTGATTCGGTGACATTCAAGTATGTATCGGTCAGTAGATCTTTTCGGCGTACAATGAATAGTTCATGTCATGCATATATCATAGACGTGAACAACAATGAAACAATAAATGATGTAGATAATCAAGTATCCAAACATTCCCCTACAATGAATTACATTGATTTGTTCTGGTATGTCGTTGTTGCTAGCCCTGAAAACCGCGACCCACACACACACATATTCAATTCATGATATGTAATAAATTGCGGGAATTTGTCAACCGTTCGGCCACAACATTGCCGTTTTGCTTTGGATATGTGAATATTCTACGTGAAACTGCGCTTATAGATTCATCAGCTTGTGGTTGACCGCCACAAAAGCACAGATTTATTAATGATATACCGCCATCTGCCCACTCCGCGTCTGGCTAGTTCATATGTAGGAACTTTGCATTCCCAACGTTTAGTTGATATGGGTGGACTTACGGTTGGTATACGTGTAGTAAAACAATTTACATTTATATATTTGGCTTTCCGAATATGCACATTTGGATTTACTTTTCTTCTAAGATTGAACATCGCCAACAGTTTAACCCTTTGGATCCGGAGCGGTCAAATATGACTCCAGTGTTGAACCCGAACATAACAAACGTGTTCGACTCCAGTGAAGTTGCGATAGCAACTGCAAAACAATCCGGCTCCAAACTGAAATTGAAGTTTTGAAATAGATTTCATTTATTTTTTGGAAATGGATCTTTTGTCAAAGGGTTGATCGATTCAAAAACTATATATCATGACATTCAAAGTGTTTATCATGATTAGATAACTTCACATTAACCCACTCTTTCTTCTTATCCCACCTGCTTCAACTTGCTTGCTTACCTTACCGGTCAGGCTAAGGCCGGGGTGGCCTCTGCTGTAGATAGTAGCCGCCTCCATTCCACTCGGTCCATGGCTGTTTGTCTCCAGTTCCGCACTCTGCGTAGGGTCCGCAGATCGTCCTCCACTTGGTCGACCCACCTAGCTCGCTGCGCTCCACGTCTTCTTGTACCGATCGGATGACTCTCGAGAACCTTTTTAGTCGGGTTGCTATCCGACATCCTGATGACGTGACCCGCCCACCGTAGCCTCCCGATTTTCGTGGTATGGACGATGGTTGGTTCTCCCAGCAGCTGATGCAGCTCGTGGTTCATTCGCCTTCTCCAAGTCCCGTCTTCCATCTGCACTCCGCCGTAGATGGTACGCAACACCTTCCGTTCGAAAACTCCAAGGGCGTGTTGGTCCTCTGCACGTAGGGTCCATGTTTCGCGCCCATAGAGGACGACCGGTCTAATCAACGTTTTGTAGATGGTTAACTTCGTGTTACGGCGAACTTTATTCGATTGTAGAGTTCTGCGGAGTCCAAAGTAGGCACGATTTCCTGCCACAATGCGCCTCTGAATTTCTCTGCTGGTGTCGTTGTCGTCGGTCACCAGTGAGCCCAAGTACACGAATTCTTCAACCGCCTCGATTTTATCACCGTCGATATAAATTCGGGGTGGCGGGCGCGCTGATTCCTCTCTGGAGTCCTTTGCCATCATGTACTTTGTCTTCGACACATTAATGACTAATCCGATTTGCCTGGCTTCACTCTTTAGTCGGATGTACGTTTCCGCCATCGTCTCAAATTTACGAGCAATAATATCAATATCATCGGCGAAACCAAGCAGCTGAACGGACTTCGTGAAAATCGTCCCACTCGTGTTTATCCCCGCTCTTCTTATTACACCCTCCAAAGCAATGTTGAACAGCAAGCACGAAAGACCATCACCTTGCTGTAACCCTCTGCGAGATTCGAAGAGACTCGAGAGTGTCCCTGATACTCGAACTACGCACATCACTCGATCCATCGTGGTCGCCTTGATTAATCGTATTAGTTTATCCGGGAATCCGTATTCGTGCATAATCTGCCATAGCTGTTCTCGATCGATGGTATCATACGCCGATTTGAGATCGATAAACAAGTGATGTGTGGGCACGTTGTATTCGCGGCATTTCTGCAACACCTGGCGGATGGCGAACATCTGGTCCGTTGTAGCGCGTTCACCCATAAATCCAGCCTGATATTGCCCCACGAACTCTCTTGCAATCGGTGATAGACGGCGGCATAAAATTTGGGAGAGTATCTTGCAGGCAGCGCTCAGTAGTGTGATCGCGCGGTAGTTTCCGCAATCCAACTTGTCGCCCTTATTGTAGATGGGATACACGATACCTTCCATCCATTCCTCCGGTAATACTTCCCCCTCCCAAATCTTGGTAATGACCCAGTGTAGTGCTCTCACCAGTGCTTCTCCACCGTATTTTAGAAGCTCGCTCCAGCGGCTTTGTTGTTTTTCAACCGGCCAACCTCCTCCTCAATCTCTTGAAGGTCAGGGGCCGGAAGTCTTTCATCCTGTGCACATACTCCTAGATCTGTTACCACGCCACCTTCGGTACTTGCAACGTCGCCATTGAGGTGCTCATCGTAATGCTGCCGCCACCTCTCGACCACCTCACTCTCGCTCGTGAGAATATTCCCGTGATTATCTCGGCACATGTCGGCTTGTGGCACAAGGCCTCTGCGCGAGCGGTTCAGCTTCTCGTAGAACTTTCGTGTGTCCTTAGCGCGGTACAGCTCTTCCATCGCTTCGCGATCTCGTTCTTCCTGCTGGCGCTTCTTCATCCGGAAGACTGAGTTCTGCCTGTTCCGCGCCTGTTTGTAACGTGCCTCATTCGCTCTCGTACGGTGTTGCAGCATTCTCGCCCATGCTGCATTCTTCTCGTTTTTCAACTGTTCACATTCGCCGTCGTACCAGTCGTTTCTGTGAATCGGAGTCGCGAAGCCTAGTGCTGTAGCCGAGGTACTACCTATGGTGGATCGGATGTCCCTCCAGCCATCTTCAAGTGTAGCTGCGCCAAGCTGCTCTTCCGTTAGTAGGGCCACTGCTAGCTGCTTCAACTTGCCCTCTTATATTATCACATCTTAGGCCACGTTAGACTTGCGGTTTCCAGAATTGCTGTCCATTATCAGAGTCCCACAGAGTCATAAAAATGTGTTTTTTTACCATGCACGCCTTTGGAATTTCCTTTACGATTAGAAATACCTCCATAGATAGAAATTCCTTTAGGGATTCTTTCAGAATTTATCAAAATTTCACCGAAATTTTTATTAAAAGAAGATTGTTGCTGGTTTTGCTTAAATGGTTTCAGCAAGATTTTCTCCAGAGCAGTGTGTCAATCTTCAGCAGCACGGTCTTCTTGTTAGATTTTTCGAATGCTGTTGATGGATTCAGTTATTTTCCGATAAAATAAGAATTTACAATAGGACAAATCGAAATTTCAGTTGAAAACAACTGAAAAATCATAAAATAAAAATAGCGTAACAAATATTACTATGGATTTTGTTGCCAACAAAACGAATGTGATCTTTATTATGTCTCGCCACCGTTGTAACAAAGCTATGTTGCGGAGCCTATTTTGTTGCATATTTTTCGTCTGCGGCAGCCGAAATTTTGACACGCTGCTCCAGAGATTCTTCCAGACAGTGCTGGATCTAGGACCTCATATCTAACTTCAGCTCACTTTAGCTGAACCTGAGAATATGGTATATGCAAATCTTGTGCGGCTAGACCAGTTCTACAAGAAAGTCAACGAAAACCGCTCTTTTTTGAATATTTAAGGTAAATGTCACGGACTAACTTCGAAAAATGTCAATTAATATTCACCATTAATTACATTGGCCTTTTCCGAAAGTAGTCCGTGACATGTATCTTGAATATTCGAAAACGATCGGTTTTTCCGTGGCTTACTTGAAAAACTGGTCTAGCCGCCCAAGTTTTTCATATACCATATTCAGATTCAGCATCTAAAATGAGCTGGATGTGGTTGAATTTAGACATGTTAAAATGACATTTTCAGCACTGCTTCCAGGTATTCCTTTCGTTTTTTTTATCTGCATTAACGAGATTTTTAGCTCTAGGCTAGTTTATCTCGGGACCCACGCTTTACTTCCCTTCTGAAGGAAGAACTCACATTTTGCGAGTTTGTCGGGAGTGGGATTCAATCCCAGGTCCTCGGCGTGATAGTCAAGTGTTCTAATCAACACACCAGGTCCGCTCCACATTCGTTTAGAATGTACCTTTGCAGCCTATCGACCTTTTCCGCCTTATGATATACACAGCTTAATTCGGCCTATTGACTTCTGCGGCCTTATGACCTATCTGGCCTAATAACTTATTCGGCCTAATGACCTATTCGGCCTGATGACCTTTGCGGTCTAGTTTGCGGCCTAATGATCTTTGTGGCCTAATGATATTTGTGGCTTAATGACCACTTCGGCCAGCTTGAGCCGAATTACCTTTGCGGGCTAATGACCTTTCCGGCTTAATAACCTATTCGGTCTAATGACCTATTTGGCCTTACGCCTGTTAGGCCTATTTACCTGACCTATTTGACTCAATGATCTTTGCGCCCTAATGCTCTTTGTGGCCTAATGACTTTTGCGGCCTGATGACCTTTGCGGTTTAATGGCCTTTCGGCATAATGCAAGTATCATATGCACATTTGTTTTGCACTAAATACAGTCCATTCTCTTTTAAACAGCCGATATATTGAATTTTGAACCGCCATATTGGATTTAAGGTCGCCATTTTTAATTTAGAGTCGCTATTTTGGACTTTAGACCGCCATCCAGGATATTCTGGTTGCCATTTTTGGACTCCGTCCATCTTCCCCACACCAAATATACCCATATTACATGGTTTTAGAGCACCACCATTTTGAATTTGGAGTCGCCATCTTGGATTTTATACCGGCAGGACTGCAAATACACGGAAAAAACCTCTAGCTCATCGAGATGTCGAGATCTTCATTTGGTGTCTTCAGAGAATATATTTTTATGAACAAGGTCGATATTCTGAGCGGTAGTCAATTTTTCTTACGTTATTCGCATAAAAGTCCTATAAGTCATTTTGACCAAATTACATTTATAGTGTCTTCGGCGAAGTTGTTGGTCTATGTACGCTGAAAAAGTTTGCTGAAGACGTCAAATTTCCAATGCCCACTTTTCTTGAGATATTATCCGATTTATAAAATACCTACTTATGAATTTGAACCATTTTGAATTTGGAGTCGCCATCTTCGATTTTGGACGGTCGGATCTTGGTTATTTTGGTCGTAATTTTTCGACTCCGGACATCTTCCCCATACCAAATGTACCCATATTGCATGGTTTTAGGGTCTAAAACAGAATTAAACAGACGCCATCTTTAATGTGGAGCCGCCATCTTGGATTTAGGCTGCAATCTTGAATTTTGGACGGATATCATGGGATTTATGGTCTCCAGTGTTGATTCCTGTACAAAATTTGGGAACCATACAAAAGGTACAAAAAGAGGCGCAATTTAATGTGTCACATGATGGGCTCTGGTTTAGTTTTATATATGGCCAGTTTCACCGGTGCTGGTCCGGATTACTAAAATGTCCAGAATTTTCTTAAACAATTGTGGAAACGACCGACGGATTGGCAGAGTTATCCCTCTATGGTTGGCTTTTCGGTCCGGATAAATTATAAGCGGGGTGATACTATTTCATCCGACGTTTCGACCCTTGGTGTGGGTCTTCTTCAGGGAGGTTATAGGGATACCGCTACGTTTGTATCGCCGGTTGCTTGGCGTAGGGCTGTCGGGTTTGGTGAATTTAGGCTTGTGTTGGCTATTTGTGGGTAGATGGTGAGGGTGTAGTTTACAATAATTTGTTTTACCACTGCGCCGAACACTATCATGGCGTCTAGACACTGAATTATTGTAAACTACACCCTCACCATCTACCCACAAATAGCCAACACAAGCTTAAATTCACCAAACCCGACAGCCCTACGCCAAGCAACCGGCGATACAAACGTAGCGGTATCCCTATAACCTCCCTGAAGAAGACCCACACCAAGGGTCGAAACGTCGGATGAAATAGTATCACCCCGCTTATAATTTATCCGGACCGAAAAGCCAACCATAGAGGGATAACTCTTTCTTAAACAATTTTCCCTCCCGAAGTTTCCCATGATTGTTTTTCTATGAAGAAAAGTGGTATCTTAAGAAATCTCTTTAGTTTCTATCCCAGGCATACCTCCAGGAATTCCTCCAAAGATAGCTTCGAAACAGCTACAGGAATTTTTGTCCACAAATCCTTCCAAAGGATTTTCAAGGATTTCTTCTAGGAAACTCCAAAAGTATTACCATGAGTTTTCTAGGGATTGCCTTAGGCAACTCTACAGGGATATCTTCAGGATTTATTTTAGAACTCTTCCAGTAATGGTTTGTTAAATTTCTGGAAGTTCATCGCAAAAAATCCCTGGAGGAATATCTGAAACAATTCATGCAGAAATGTCTAAAGTTATCGCAGGAACAATTTCTAAAAAAACGCAGTCTTGCAGGAGTTTCTGCAGCAATCCCTAAACATTTGAAATATTTCTGAAGGAATTTCAGACAGAATCCTGTAAAGAAGAAATCTTCAATAGCATTCCTGTGAAAACCCCAGAAAGTACTCTCAAATGAATCTGTAGAGGAATATCTGAAGAAATCCCAAGGAAATTTTTAAAGGTATTTCAGGAGACATTTCAGATGAATTTGTTGGAAAAATACTTGGAAGATCTCCTCGAAAAACCCTTGATGAAATTCGTATTGAGGACATTTTAGGAAAATTCCTATTAACTAAAAAGGAAATTCTTGGAGGATTTCCAGAAAGTATTTATTCCTGAAGCAATCTGTGAACGTATTTCTGGGAAAATTCCTGTAGGCATAGCTAGATAAACTCTTAGATAAGCTTTTGTAAATATTCATTGAAAAGTTGTTGAAATATTTTTAACAGAATTTCTGTACAAATTCTTAGGAAATTTCTGAATAGTTTTTATGAAGAATAATTGGAGAAGTTCTGAAATAATCCTTAGAAGAAATGCAGCAGCGGTTTCTGGGGTAATGTCTTCCTATCTCACATGATTAAAGCTACAAGAAATCATATCGTTTTCATGCAGCAAATTAGCCGCCATCGCTTGAAAATACGTTTAGCAACCGCTAGAACCAAACTGATAGATGAATCATACATGTACAGTTAAAATATTGGCGTTGGTTCGTACACAGATCCGCTGATTGTGAGTCTTAGTATTTACCGCTTGGCTATTTTACCGAGTTGAAAGCTGGATGATGAATATAAAATGGTTCGACATAAATATTTGGTGAATTTCGCTTGCTGACATCATCCCACACCAATCGGGGTATACGTGGTGAGTGTGATATTTGCTGGAATACTATGTAACCAAGTAAAGATATGCAAACAAATGGATACATCACCAGGAATTACGCGTGTGGATATTACAAATGTGTTTGTATGGAGGAATTTCGGCCTATATCACTGAAAGTTATCATACAAGAATCTCTGGAGGAATGCATCTAGGAATTTCCGAATGATTTGCTGTAGAAATTCCTGGATGAATCTCTATAGCAATTCCTGCACAAATCTGTGGTGGTCTTCTTGACCCTAGTTTCGAAAATTTTCTGAAAAAAAAAACACTGGAAAAATTGTGAAAGAATCTTCGAAAATAATTCTGAAGGAATCCCTGGTTTGCTTAACGAATTCCTAGCAGAATTTCAAGAGCCAGCGGAGTCTCAGAAGCATCCATTGATAGGATTATTGAAGAAATTTCTTAAGAAATTCCTGGAAGGATTTCAGAAAAAATAACACCAGCAGAGGTTCTGAATGAATGCTTGATTGATTTTAAGACCGAATTCCTAGAGTTATTTCTGAAGAAATCCATCGAGCAAATGTAGGAAAGAATCCATATAAGATATTTTTAAGGAATCCTTGACCAAATTTATGAGCAATCTCCGGGGTAATTTCTAAAGGAATTCCTGGAATAATTTTCTAAAGATAGTCTGAATTTTTGATTTTCTGAAGGAATTGCTCAGAGCACTTCCGAAGGAATCTGTGGATGATTTCCTGAAAGAATTCTCGTACGGTTTCCTGAAAGAATCTTTGGAGGAACATCTGAGGAAACCTATAGAAACCTTACTAGAGGAGTTCTTGGTGAATTTTCTCATAAGTCGAGGAATTTCCGAAGCAACGCATGGAAGATGAAGCATCACGAGGCTAGTTCATATCTTGCCAAAATGTTTAATAGAAATTTCAAAAGGAATCTGTGGAAAACTCCCTAAAAGGAATTTCTATAGGATTTTTGTAATGGAATCCATGGAGCCAATTTTAGAAGAAATACAAGGAAGGTTTTGTAAAAGATTTCGTAAATTAATGAATAGGAAAATCTCTAAAATACTTTGGAGAAAACTCCAAAAAAAAATGGGAATTTTCTAAAAGAATTCCTGGAAGAGTTCCCCAAAGAACATTTCCGTTTGCATTACTGGCATAATGTCTTTAAAAAAAATCTGAAGGAATATGTGAAGAAATCTCTGGAGGAATTGCTGAATCAATGCCAAGGGCTAGCCCGTGCGCAAGGGAGGGGTTTTGGGGGTTAAACCCCTCCCATTGCCAATGTGCCATGCATTTTGACAAAATTTAAAAAAAAATCTCCATTGGCACTTTTTCTGTGCACGGGCCTGACCAAGGGGATTGCTTACAAAAATCCATGAAGAAGTACCTATGAATTGTTATCTGAATTAATCCTTTTATAAATTTCCGAAGAATCACTCAACAAATTTCTGACAGAATTACTAAAAGATTTGTGAAGCAGATGAATTTTTGAAGCAATCAATGCATGATTTTCCAAAACAATATGTGTTGGAAAATTTTGAAGAAACAGTTAACGATTTTTTTTTATAAGAAGGGATATCCGAAGGAATTTTCACTTAAGTTTCCGATTGACAGCTTATTGGGTCTTCTATGATGATTTTTCCTGTACAGCACACCATCTTCACGCTGGCAGGGTATGGCCAAACCGGGATTGGTTACTAGATCATCCTTAAAGTAGCTGCTTGTAGCCCATTCGGCTCTACTAAGAAGCAGAGGAAGGAGTTGCTGGGTTAGTGGCTAAGGATCGCAATGGGGTCTTCTTCATTCCTTCAGTTACGCATTTATGATTCGCTTTAAAAAAAAACAATCCAGAAGAAAACTCGTTATTACCATAAACCTGGATGCGCTTTCCACCAAACGCCGAGCATGGCTTCATTGCACTGTATTACTCGGACATTGGAAAAATTTACTCGCGGTCGGACTCCAACAATCCAAACGTCTAGGGCCCGGCCCTTTCCATTTGTATGTTAATGTAACGAAAACCGGCTGAAAAAAACTTGGATAGCACCTGAAAGTTTTCCTTTATTTTTGTTTCTTTGGCATATTTGTTGTCCGTTTGAGGTTTGTGGCTGTTCCATCCGAGTCAGTCAGTCGGTCGCACCGTGCTTTCCCGGGGGAGAAGCGGCAAATGAAGGCAAACAAAGGCACACGACAAGGACGGAAAATTAACTTAATCCAAACCGATATTGTGCAGGGGAATTTTGCGAATTTTTGCTGTTTGTCGAGATTAATTCAATTTGAATAATTTGTTGTGCCGCCAGCGAAAGTTTTACTTTAAATTGGAATTATGCTAATTTGAGTGATTTTCTATACACGGGTTCTATGCTGCGGGTTTCGGTTTGCGGAAAAGTTTTGCCACCGGCGGAGCCCCGCTCGGTTGGTTTGATAATGGGTAGCAGCGCGTCGAAGTGGAAAATTCGCAAATACAAACCTAGATGCTCATACAAAGGGAAGGCGTGACGTGGTAGAGTGCGGTTTTCGATCAAATAAGATTGCCCAGGGACAAGTTATGACTAACTTTAGATTTTTTTATAATTACTCTCATTGTTTGGTGTGAAGGATTGCACATGAACTTACAGCTCCACTTAAAACACTACAACGCACTGCAGCAGCTTCAAACTGATGTCGGCTAACGACAACTCAGAATGGATCCCTAATCAATCGAGCTGGAAAAGTAACAAGTTCCACGCACCAACATCCTCGTGCTCATCATTCTACCATGGACAGGGTAGGAAAGCGACAGCAGCGCAAAGGTAACCAGTTCGATATAGTAGAATAAGATTAGAATACATTTTTACGCTGTACAAAATGTGAGTGCAGCTGCCAATTGGAATCGCTCACGAAGTGCCTTAGTGGGCAAAAAAGCTGTAAATTAAGTTGAGCGGTTGAAGAATAAAAAAATATCGTGCTAGCAATATTTTCAATTTTTGTTTTTCGAGATCTCTTTGAATTTCCTTTCCGAGGTGTTCTTTTTCCATACTTATATCGAAAGATACAATTGCTTATTATCATTGGGAGACGAATCATTTTCTGTGTTTCATCAGAAATATCATTTTTCTGGCTATTTCAATCGATTTTGTTTAATTATTCTACAGCGTACCTACTGGAAACTGCGAGCAACCTATGGGAATATCGGGTAACCGGTGAGAGCTTTGGTCGTTGGCTGACAGGGAAGGGAGGGGGGGGTGGTGTTTGCTTTAACAAACCTGAGCGTCTGTTCTCCAGGAGGAGCGGCTGATCAACGTCCGAGTGCCAGGAAAGAACTCTTAGCTCAACTGTGCACTATGGTCCTCCGGAAAGGAGGGGGTTGGTGTCAAGCCCTATGAGCCAGCCGTAAAAAAAAACATTGAAACGAAAAATCAGCATCAGAATAATACGAACCGAGACCAACGGCAACGACCCCAGCGATCAAAAAGGGCTTGCGATTGGATATTCGGTACGTGGAACTGACGATCTCTCAACTTCATTGGGAGCACCCGCATACTCGCCAATCTACTGAAGGACTGCGGATTTGAGTTGGGGACAGTTTTCATCGTGATGGGTGATATGCAGAGGCGCGTAATCGGTTGGTGGCCGATCGACGAAAGAATGTGTAGGTTGAGGATCAAGGGCCTATTCTTTAACTTCAGCATAATCAACGTGGTCAGCTTACACTCCGGAAGCACTGATGATGACAAGGGCGCATTTTACGCGCAGCTCGAACGCGAGTACGACCGCTGCCCAAACCAGATCATCATAGGAGATTTAAACGCTCAGGTAGGCCAGGAAGAGAAATTCAGACCACCGCACAGTGGTCGGAAACCGGACAAAACCTCAAAAATCGACTTCATTTTTTTTTATTTTTATTATATTTTTCTTCCATTAGGCCGTTACAAATATTTATTTCCTTTTTTTGTCCCACCACTCTTTGGCTGGTCGAGGGGGGGGGGATAAAAATAATAAAGCATTTAATCTGAAAAATATTAAAAACTCATCGGATTTGTTAAAGAATTTTTAGCAAAACCCGATATTTTGATAAATATTTTTTTACCTGCCCCCTCAAAATGCAAAATCCGGGCAAAAATTGTTGAAGGGGGGGGGGGGGGGGAGACAAAAAGTGAAAATAAAATTTGTATCCGCCTTATAGATACTTCAACCAAGAAAACCTCAAATTTTCAAGTCATTTGGTCAAAAATTGAGCCTTGTAGATTTTTTCAAAGTTGAGGTTTTGTGTGGTATTTTACTAGTGCTATTGTCTTTATTTTATGAGCTTTCCTCATGAGCTCGTTGTGAAACTCAGGAAGATTTGGATAATGGGACAACCAAGACAACCAGAAATCGCATCAGGATGTACGCTGTACATCGTATAAAGTACTATTTTTACTCACTATCGCATACATATACGGCTGAGGGACAATTTTCATCGCACATGATGTTAATTTTTGAACTTATTGCGATGTATCTGGTAAAATCATATAAGAGTGCAAATTAACTTTTCTAATGTATAACTACAACGTAGTAGACGATATTCTGATGTTTTATTGTGACGAACTTTACTTATTCGCAAAAGAGGTCGAGCGGACTCGCAAAGTGTCAATTGAATTCGCATAATTGCGCACTGCGATGATTATACGACTTCGCTCGGTACTTTTATTATTATGTCAGTTAAACTCACATTAGTGTACAAATTAAATCGCATAGAAGTAAAAATAAACTCGTTAAAATGTGCATTCAAACTCGCATAAGCTAGAATTGTTAACGTTGGTATATTGCGATGTGATATGTGATAACAATGAAAGAGGTGCTGTTGGAGTGCCAAAAAGCTACAAGAAAGTTAGCAGTCAGCTTTATGGTTGCAAAACAAGTTAAAAAGTCATAATTTTTGTTTTGTTGACCTGATGATTGGGTTTTTAAATTTAGATAAATGTATTGATTTTTTGGTTTCATACGAAAGAGCATCTTTTTCTGAACCACTATGATTTTTTTTTCAGATTTTAGGACTTAATTTTAGTACCTAAAATCAATTTCGAAGAGATTTTTCAAAATCACCTTTTGGCAGCTGGGCAACTGCTTGACAGCTCAGCCCAGTACAAAATGCGACGAAGGGTGATTCGACAAATCGCTCCCATACAAACTTCAAATTGATTTTTAAATAGGTTCCCGGGCACCAAAATTCATGAAAATTTGGATTTTGGCTCAGTTTGGCATGCAGATTCCAAATATGAAATTATCTCAACACTACCAAAGAAGCCAATTAACAGAGGTGATAACTGTGCGGGAAATCACGCTTCGTCATTTGAGCTCCAGATAGCTTGTTCGGTACAGCGCAGGGAAACCAAGTGCATTCCAACAAACACTGAGGTGAGTTAGAATGTAATGACAATTGATCAGTGTGTTTCATAAGTGGGGTTTGGTGTTAAGTGTGAAGTGTGGCTCGAAAAACCAAAGGTTCTTAGTTCGATACTGATGTGACAAGAATTGTTTTTTTTCGATTATTATTAAGTCGCATAAGATGCTATATCACGTCGAAATAGTGCACACCGTTCATCGCATAAGATATCGCCTGAAGTAATATAGTGTTATTATTTTTCCGTCAATGCACGGATAGCGCCTCCACTTTTGTACGCATAAGGCACTTTTGCTGCATCTTATGCGATTTAACTTTACCGCATAAAAGAACGCATAACTTCATTATACGTGCAAATTGGTTGTCTGGGAATATTATTGGTGTGTTTGGGTATAAATAATCATTACATTTCAGGGTCTGTTTGGAATCTAATCACAAAATTATTATGTTTTACAACATGCAAAAATATTGACTTTTATGAAATTTTGAAGAAAAACTTCATATTAAAAAGATTCAGTACTTGTTTAGAAAACATCAGAAAACGACGCGGTATCCCGGATCTGACGTGCAATTTAGGCTACATAGGTCACTGCTTGCGCATTTTTGCGCTAAGCACGAAAACAATTTTTTTTTCTTCTATCAGGTCACAATGGAGCCGCATGGTTGCGCAGGAAGTGATATTGTTTGAAGTTTCAATTTTTTCTCCACATAATTCAAATTGACTTCAGGTAATCCTCATTCTAGTAAGAGACCTTTACTAAGGCACGTGGTGATAGGAGGAGGGAGAGCGGAATATGGGGGGGGGGGGTTTGATTGATAATAACGTGATGGGTGATGGTCACAGTCTGACATTTTTTATTTTCTTTTCAATATTATTTTATTTTTTGACAGAAAATCACAACAAGATGGGTGTTTCAGTTGAAAAACATTGAGCTGGAGGAGAGGAAAGTGATGACTAAGAATGATTAAGCCTTTAGTTACTTGGACACTATCTACATCCCGATTGTTAAAGATGGTGTTGCTTCACCACATACAACTAACTCTTTTAACCATAAAAATAAAGGAAAAAAACAATTGTTAAAAACTTGTAACAATAACTACAAACCATTGTTCATTGGTTGGAAACTGGTCGTTCCTTCGATACATCTAAATCGTTAGAATTGCTCAAAAAGCTTGGAAGCAATCTATTCATGACTGTTCGATACTGCACTTGTGTCACCCGCAGCCGCGCAGCCCGAAATAGGTAGCGAGACGCCATCTCGACGTGAGAAGCATGCAACCATCGCCAATCAACAAGATGACGACTGACTCCGATACCGTTTAGCGATGACATTAACGGACCTTCAGGAATGGCATCATGGACTTCCGATCCCTCGACGATATAAAAGGATGGACAGACGTCATCATGGCCTCTTTCTCTCCAGCTGTCATCAGTGACGAATAGTGCGAACGTCAATGATCAAAGTAGTAGTTAGTTTTTAGTAGAGTAGTCTTGAATTAGTTGCATAGAATAAATAAGTGAATTGCACAGAAGTTTAATTTCAATACAGTGGTTGAATTTAACAGTAAAGTGTAGTGAGTTTATATTGGACCGAATTCGTTATCCGAAACGTTAACCGAAGTGCATGCTGGAGGTTGTGGATTCTACCGTCCCAACGAGCTGAGCTTGAGACACATGACTATTATCGTAGTTTCAATATATAGTGACACAAATTCGCTACGTTAAATATTTTTCGCGTTAACAACGCGATAACCAAGGCAGTCTTTGGTTATTTCAATCGCAATTTTATGAAATGAACATTTTACGCCCTTGAGTGAAACCCCTTATACATAAATTTTTTGAAAAAACTTATGTTTTAATGTATGTTATTCATGCGATTTCGTAGACCACATTTCTACTTAACGACACACAGAGTTATAAAGTTTTTGAAAATATTTGTTGGAGCTCTACTGTTCATCAATATGACTTCCGATCTCTGATGATTGTTATAAACAACTCCATAAAATACGGCGAATATGTATTGCCAGTTCTTTATAGATAAGATTGATATGGTTGCTTCGACAAGTGATAACAGAGATCAATCTACAGGTACACTACAACCCAAACTCGGACGAGCACATATGAAGTCGTTTGAACGAGATTGATAAAAAGAAGTTCAAATTTTACGCCGTTCACTATATGAGGCTATCTGACCCCATTTTAAATCGTTAACTTACCTCCGTGTACCCACCATAAAACGTACCGTGGTCCATGGACGGTCACTGAGAATAGACCACATCGTGTCAGTCAACGTTGGTTTGTATCCGAATTGATCCATTGGAAGAAAACGTAGGTAACCGATTTTTTACACACACAATTATAGTTAACTTCAATACCAATACATGACTTAAGACCCCCAACAATAAAAAGGGTAATCAAAATCTACGCTCAAAAACGCATCATAATAGATTATTATCGATTACTTTTTACATGCTTCCCAGTAGATTTTAAAATTTTGAACAACCCTAGTAGGGTAACCAATATAATTTGGACCCCCATACGACTTATTTATTTCGCCGCCTCCAAAAACATGTCCATACGTAGCACTTTTTCCAACACAGCTTCCCTACATCTAGCAATCACCACAGCAGACGGAATCTCAAATCGCCCACGTTCTGATTGACGGACGGCACTTCTCCGATATTATCGACGTCCAGGATCTGTCGTGGCGCCATCGTCGACTCCGACCACTATCTGGTGATGGTCAAACCGCGCCAAAAACTCTCCGCCATCAACAATGTCCGGTACCGGCGACCGCCACAGTACAAACTAGAGCGACTGAAACAACCAGATGTCGCCTCAGCATACGCGCAGAATCTCGAGGCCTCGTTGCCAGACGAGGGCGAGCTCGATGAGGCCCCTCTAGAGGACTACTGGAGTACAGTAAAAGCAGCCATCAACGATGCAGCCGAGAGCACCATCGGGTACGTTGAACGGAATCGATGGAACGAATGGTTCGATGAAAAGTGCAGATCGGTTTTGGAGAAGAACGCAGCGAGGGCGATAATGCTGCAGCAAGGGACTCGACAGAACGTGGAACGTTACAAACAGAATCGGAAACAGTAGACCCACCTCTTTCGGAAGAAAAAGCGCTGCCTGGAAGAAGCGGAGTGTGAAGAAATGGAACTGCTGTGCCGTTCCCAAGAAACACGGAAGTTCTATCAGAAGCTCAACGCATCCCGCAACGGCTTCGTGCTACCAGCCGAAATATGCAGGGATAAACACGGAAGCCTCTTGACGGACGGATGTGAGGTGATCGAATTCAGGTGCTGATCGAAGTAGCACTTCGGTCAGCACTTGAATGGCGTGGAGAACGTAGACACGGGAGACCACGGCAGCGGAGGAAACGACGACGCCAGTGCAGCGGAGGACGGAAATGAACCAACTTCCTCGCTGAGGGAAGTTAAAGAAAACCATCCACCAGCTCAAAACCAACAAAGCAACTGGTAAGGATGGTATCGTAGCTGAACTCATCAAGATGGGCCCAGAAAAGTTGGCCACCTGTCTGCATCGGCTGATAGTCAGGATCTAGGAAACCGAACAGCTACCGGAGGAGTGGAAGGAAGGGGTAAACTGCCCCATTCACAAGAAAGGCAACCATTTGAATGCTGCCTATAAAGTGCTATCCTTGATCATCTTCCGTCGTCTGTCACCTAAAACGAATGAGTTCGTAGGAAGTTATCAAGTCGGCTTCATCGACGGCCGGTCGACAACGGACCAGATCTTCACCGTACTGCAAATTCTCCAGAAATTCCGTGAATACCAGGTCCCAACGCATCACCTGTTGATCGACTTCAAGGCGGCACACGACAGTATCGACCGTGCAGAGCTATGGAGAATCATGGACGAAAACGGCTTTCCTGGGAAGCTGAATAGACTGATTAACCCTAAAAGGGATACCTGGGGTCCATGTGACGAGCCGGGCTCAACAGCCGGAGTACGATTTTCACAAAATCCGATCAATTTGTGTGCTTTGCAGACGACACGGGCATTATTTCCAGAACATTTGGAACGGTGGCAGAGCTGTTCACCCGCCTGATACGCGAAGCAGCAAAAATCGGACTGGTGGTGAATGCCTCAAAAACAAAGTACATGCGGGTAGGCGGAGCCGAACACGACCGGATCCGTCTGGGTAGTAATGTTACGATAGACGGGGATGCCTTCGAGATGGTTGAGGAATTCTTCTACCTCGGATCCTTACTGACGGACGGCTGACAACAACGTGAGTCGTGAAATTCGGAGGCACATCATCAGCGGAAGTCGGGCCTACTACTGGCTCCAGAAGAAACTGCGGTCGAAATAGATTCATCCACGCACCAAATGCACCATGTACAAAAAGCTAATAAGGCCGGTGGTCCTCTACGAACACGAGACATGGACCATGCTCGGGGAGGACCTGCAAACACTCGGAGTTTTCGAGCGACGCGTGCTAAGGACGATCTTCGGCGGTGTGCAAGAGAACGGTATGTGGCGGAGAAGGATGAACCACGAGCTCGCTGCACTTTACGGCGACCCCAGTATCCAGAAGGTGGGTAAAGCTGGAAGGATACGGTGGGCAGGGCATTTTACAAGGGTGCCGGACAACAGCCCTGCAAAGCTGGTGTTTGCTAATGATCCGGTTGCCTCAAGAAGGCGTGGAGTGCAGAGAGCACGGTGGGCGGACCAGTTGGAGCGTGACCTGGCGAGCATTGGGCGTGACCGAGGATGGAGAGCGGCAGCCACAAACCGAGTATTGTGGCGTACTATTGTTATGTCTTGTCTTAAATGTGATGTTGAGCGAATAAATGTATGTATGTATTGTTTTTTTTTTTCTTTTGCTTAAAAGTTTGCGAGCCTCAATAATTAATACATCAAAAAAATTTTTTGGCTATTTGGGTAGATGAAAAGGAGAAATGTTAAACATGCAATGTGTATCAGTTGTCCACACCACGCTTTTAGCAATCTTGCACAATATTCGTTCTTGGCACAAAACAAGCAAAACGAGGCAGCGAAGAAAATCGATGCAACTAATAAATGATTCATAGCGAGCCGAGTATTACACTAAACGAATAAGGTCGACCGACTGTGACATAAATGACGGAGACGATAGATGCTATGAATACCTAGTTTTTTTTTCAAAGTCTGGGCAGGTCAATATCGAAATCAGTTTGGATAACCAAAAAAAAACACAAACACAATCAGGGGTGATCGGACCACCACGTAATATGGAGCAGCAGAAGTTTCAAGAACCAAAGTAAATAGAATTCCAATTTGGGAGCACAATTCGATTGGCAGGGGCACTGACTTCGGCGCTTTTCTGATAGTCTGCCTGATGGTGCTTAACTTCGGAGCACGGAGATTCGGTAACCGAAAGACCGTCATCAACTGAATGTTTTCTCCAAAAGAATTGCAGAAGAGCAATCACACCGGTGCGGATTGGGAATCCGGGACTCCTTCGATGTCTCCGATGGGAATCTACTCGAGTGGAAAATAAAACCCGCTCCGGGGGGAAAACAAATTATCTACACTTTTCTTGTGCGCGGCTCAATGGTGAATACAACGACGGCTACGGTGGAGTTCGTTCCACTCACTCACTCACGGTTAGGAGTTTTGTCGATGGTGTTGCTTTGCTTGTCGGTGACAGCGATTTGATTAGCAGCGATTGTTATGCAAGACGATCCATCTCATCTCAAAATGGAAAAGAGGAAGATAACTGCGTCGACCGACGCGTTAGAAGCTGATGGCACTAAGCTAGTGAAGGGAATACTAATGGACTGAGCCTGAGGGCTTTTTAAGTTGAAATTAATGTTTTATGGAAATCAGCACAGTGGAAGATAGAGCTAGGCACGGCTAGTGAAATTACCAAATTCGAAAGGTGATTTTTCGACGAACCTTGTGCAAATTTCTGCCTTGAGGTTACACACCTTATCCGATTTGAGTCACCACTCAGCTCCATGAGCTCTAAAATCACAAAACGCTTTATAAACAGTTATGGACATCCCTAAGCTCTACCCACGATATACGGTCTCTACCATCGTGGACTAGATGCTGACCAGGCACTTGGCAAACCGCCATGAACACCAACCCTTGGCGACAACGAACTTTGGACGACGAGCATACAGTTGCTGACAACGCAGTCAGCAATCCACCATGAGGACCGACCGTTGGCAACATCGAAGCCCCGAGCGACCGCGTGTCAATGCCCCTGGAACGGCAACGGTCACCAATACTTCGATCGACGCAATCCAGGCCAACATCATCCGATGGCCTTTCGCTGATGCCAGCAAGATTCTCATCGAGCCCCACCGGAGGACGCAGGTGCGCCCTCAGCCCAGGTGGTCGAAGGCAGTCAGTTAGTAGGAAACCTTGAGTGCGAGCAGTTAGAAGTTCTAAGTGAAGTCTGATAGAAAAGTGTGGCCTTCAGCCGTAGGAAAACTTATGTAGCAAGTTCTAAGTGAAGTCTGATAGAAAAGTGTGGCCTTCAGCCGTAGGAAAGACTTATGTAGCAAGTGAAAAATGAATGATTAATAAAATTCGGGACTTAGTGTTCATAAGTGAAGAAAAAGATTTCTTTTTAAAAAGTCAGATGTGAAGTCCCGTACATTTGTGGCGCAGTCGTACGGAACACTCTACGTGCAGTGCTAGTTTTTGGAAGACAATCTAGTGACAAAACCCGATCCGTGGTAATTGGACAGTAGTGCGAAAACCGAAAATTAGTGTCGAATTGACGACATCGGACGTGCCGGTAACCAAGGACTAAAAGTGTAACTGACTTGCGCAGGATTCAGCATTAAGTAGACGCTTAGCCCAATCCGTGGCGAAGCAAGAAACTAGTGACTATCTCCAGCGATCATCAGGAACCAGGCTCTTGGAAACCATCCCTCAACCCGTAGGTGATTTGCGCCGCCCGACACGAAAACTGCATCGGTGGGTTTCAACCCTTTAAGAGTGTCGAACCGTGAGTAAACAACTTTTCTTTTCCCAACCTCTCTATCATTTTGTATGCGTAGATTTAATCCCGTTCCTAAAGTTAAGCCTCTCAGGTACCACGAAAGAAACATGGAACAAGTTAATTTACAGGCAATATTTGACCAAATCCAAAACTTGGAGCACAGACTTGGTGCTCTTCAAGTCGAAAACAATAATTTACAGCAGCAACAGCAACAGTTGCAACAACAGCGGCAAGCCCCCGTCGTGGAGGACCGTCGCACGGACTTCTTTCGAATTCCAGACCCCATAAGAATGATCCCATCATTCGACGGGAATAAAAGACAGCTCAGTCATTGGCTTGATACAGCAAGACGAGCTTTGAATTTATGCCGACCACACGTCGCACCGGACTTATTTGCCGTGTACGAACAGGCGGTGATTAACAAGATCGAGGGCAAAGCCCGCGATATGATATGTGTAAACGGAAACCCCACTACCTTCGACGAAGTAGCGGAAATCCTACAAAGTGTCTACGGTGATCGCAATAATATTGCTACATACCAGACACAATTATGGTCACTTAAAATGACCGAATCATTACATATTTACTATAAGAAAACAAAGGAAATAATGGTTAATATGAAGTCTTTGGCAAAGCAGAATCCAGCTTATGCAAACCATTGGGACGCTATTAATCATTTCCTTGAACAAGAATGTTTAGCAGCATTTATTAACGGCCTTAGTAAACCCTACTTTGGGTATGCTCAAACGACACAACCCAGCGATTTGGAGAATGCATACGCATTCCTGTGTCGGTTCCAAAACGCTGAGAAGACGAAGTCCCACACACAAGCTGCATTCGACCAACAGCCCCATGGTAGCAAAAATTTCAAATCTTCCAATAAACCATTTAGCAAGCAATCGGACACCCCATCTACACGACACAAACCGCTATCCGACAGACAGAAAATGACACCCATGGAAGTAGACCCGTCGTTACGTTCCAGAGTTTACAATCATGACGCTGAACAGAAAAACGACGACGATACACATGACACACATAGCGAAGACGATAGTGAAGACGAAGTCAGTGAACAAAGTGTAAATTTTCAGATAGGCCTCGATCCGAGATCGCCGACTTAAATGCAATCAACGGACTTCCCTACGCAATAATGAACATTTGTGGTAAGGACGCAAAAATACTTGTGGATAGTGGATCAAACAAAAATTTCATTTCGCCCAGCCTGATTCCAAAATCAAAACAGCTAAAATGCAAAACCCTCAACATTTCTAATAGCTCAGGACGGCATGCGGCCGATCAAAAATTCATCACGACAATTTTTGGCCTCAAGCAAAAAGTTACCTTCTACCTTTTAAATTTCCGTAAATATTTTGACGGAATCCTTGGATATGAAACCCTCTCCGACATCGAAGCACTGATCGACGTAAACAACCACAAAATAATCCTTCCCCACAAAACAATCCCGATGCAAATTAGGAAATTAGGCCCTTCGCAGATTACGCTGACAGAGAACTCTACGCGAATGATCAAACTACCCGTTTTACAGAATAATGGCAACGTTTACCTCCCTAACGACATACAAATTGCCAACGCTGTAATCCCTTCTGGGTTGTACCAAGCAGAAAATGGTTTTGTAAACGCTCCAATAAGAAACTTTGGCAAATCTGTCACCTTCCATTGGACAATGCCAGCAAAAACTATTCAAGTAGCAGAAGTTAACAATATGAATTCACATCATTCTTATCAAGCGTCTCACATACCCCCTTCTGAATTGGAAACAATGATTTGAACCAAACATCTCAACAACGAAGAAAAATCTGCATTACTGAAAATCCTTTCTAAAAATTCCAAAATTTTTCATAATGATTCAGAAAAGTTGTCTTGCACTTCTGCAATTCAACATCGAATAAAAACTACAGATGATATTCCAGTTCATACCAAAACGTACCGATACCCTCATGTCCATAAAGCTGAAGTGGAGAAGCAAATCAACGAAATGTTGGAGGACGGTATTATTCAAAATTCTATTTCCCCCTGGACATCTCCAATCTGGATTGTTCCAAAAAAACTGGATGCAAGCGGAAAAAAGAAATGGCGTGTCGTCATAGACTACCGCAAATTAAATGAAAAGACTGTCGATGATAAATTCCCCATCCCGCGAATTGAAGAAATCCTTGACAGGCTCGGCCGTAGTACCTATTTTACTACACTGGATCTTAAATCTGGATTCCACCAGATTGAGGTACATCCAAAAGACAGGCCGAAAACTGCTTTCAGTACAGAGAAAGGGCACTTCGAATTCATTCGCATGCCCTTTGGATTAAAAAACGCGCCAGCAACTTTTCAGCGCGTAATGAACCACATTCTCGGAAATCTCATTGGAAATTATTGCCTAGTTTACCTAGACGACATTATTATTTTTGGTAGCTCGTTACAGCACCACATCGATAACCTTAGGGGCTGTCCATTAATTACGTAAGGGAATTTTTGCGATTTTCTGACACCCCCTCCCCCCCTGGTAAGATTTTTTGTATGAGAACCCTAAAATTTTTGTATGGCGCGTAAGATTTCTCAAACCCCCCCTCCCCCCATAAACCCTTACGTAATTGATGGACAGCCCCTTAACAAAGTGCTTCAACGGCTTGCTCAAGCCAACCTTAAAATTCAATTTGACAAATGTGAATTTCTTCAGAAACAATGTGAATTTTTGGGGCACATAGTAACCCAAGATGGCATTAAACCCAATCCAAATAAAATTGAAAAAATCCTTAATTGGCCAATCCCAAAAACAACTACTCAAATCAAAGGCTTCCTAGGACTTCTTGGATACTACAGAAAATTTATTCGAGATTTTGCAAAATTAACGAAACCTTTAACCAGGTGCTTGAAAAAAGATACAAAAATTGTCCACAATGAAGAATTTATTAGTTGTTTTAATGATTGCAAACAGTTACTAACGAGCGACCCTATTCTAAAATACCCCGACTTCAATGGAAAATTCATTCTTGAAACTGACGCAAGCGACTTTGCTTTAGGAGCCGTTTTGTCTCAGAAATTCGAAGATGGCAAAGAGCATCCTGTTGCATATGCCTCTAGAACGCTGAATCAAGCAGAATGCAACTATTCTGCCACGGAAAAAGAATTGTTGGCCATTGTATGGGCAACGAAACATTTTAGACCATATATTTACGGAACCTCTTTCGAAATTCGAACCGACCACAAACCACTTGTGTGGCTCCGGCAGAAAAATGATCTGAACAGGAGACTTTTACACTGGAAACTAGCTCTCGAAGAGCTCGAATTTGAAATCAAGTATAAGAAAGGTACTCTAAACGCTAATGCAGATGCACTGTCTCGTATTAACCCTGAGGATAAAACAGAAGTAAACGCCAACTCTACCTCCAGCGATGACATGACACAACACTCCGCGGACACTGACGATAACGACTTCATCCCGTCAACGGAAAGACCCCTTAACGGATTTGGAAATCAGATTGTACTGGTAGAGACAGATGAAGATAGTCGTGAATCCTTGACCCCATTTAAAAACTTCCACAGAATAACTATAAAGAAGGTACATTTTGGTCCAGCAGCCCTGATCAATATTCTTAAGGAATACGCTCCGATGAAATGCGCTACCGGTCTTTATTGTAGCGAAAGTATCCTTAATAGGCTGCAAACTATTTATAAAACTTACTTTTCAAGAGCAAAATCATTAAAAATTTTCTGGACACAAAGATTGTTAGAAGACGTAACAGATGAGCTTGAACAGGACCTGATCATCGAACGGCAACACAACGCGAACCACAGAGGTATCATTGAGACAAAGGCACACATCTCAAGAAGGTACTTTTTCCCAGGAATGAAGAGCAAAATTTCAAAGTTTATCAACATCTGCAAACTGTGTCAAAAGGCTAAGTATGAAAGGCGACCATATAAACAAAAATTCCAATTAACAGCAACACCATCCAGGCCGTTGCAAATTGTTCATATGGATATATTCATAATCAGAAATAGAAATTATCTAACACTTTGTGATAAGTTCTCCAGACTAACAATGGCTGTCCCAATTAAAACACGGAATACTATACACATTCTAAGAGCACTAACCCACTTCTTCGCTAACGTTGGAAAACCTTCCTTTCTCGTCATGGATCAGGAAGCATCATTTACCTCAACAACAGTTAAAGAATTCCTTGAGGAAAACAATGTAGAGTACCATTATACGAGTATTGGACAATCCTCTTCGAATGGTACTGTGGAAATCGTCCATAGGACTATTAGAGAATTGCACAACATCTTAAGTATGAAGGATTCAACTAAAGATTTGTCCGAAACGGCAAAAATTAATCTTGCAGTTTCCATATATAATGACTCAATACACTCTCAAACAAAGTTAACTCCAAAAGAGTTATTTTTTGGCTTCAGAAACGAGGACCCTGTCCCCGAAGATCTCGATGAAAGAATAAGACTGAAGGAGGAATTTTACAGGATTTTGTCTCAAAAACAATTAGAGAAAAAACGTTCAGACTTAGAAAAACTGAACATAAACAGAGAAGATCCTGAAAACTTCCTTCCAAATGAAACGGTCTTCGAAAGAAAAAGGAATAACTTGAAGCACCAAGAGAGGTATAGAGAAATACAAGTCAAAGATAATTTAGAGTCAAATATAATCGACGAGAATGGGAGAAAAGTCCACAAAACAAAATTAAAACGTAAACGTAAAACTTAATTTCGACGTAGAACTAATTGCACCTTTTTGTCTTCTTTCCCTTCTTCTCCTGTCATTTCAGCTCGAAGATGACACACAAACACCCGATACTTTTTTGTCTTACAATTATGATGTTTTTCAATCCTATTTACTCTGCTTACTTGGAAATCCTTGAACTTAATGAAAATCCCGGTATAGTTGCGTTCAAGACTAATTCAGTCTTTATAAAAGAAGGATCTCACACACTATTCCATAGATTTAATTTATTATCCTTTACCGTCGTTCTCAAGCAGTATGAATCCATTATTTTGAGCATTGAAGAAAACCCAAAGATAGCAGAACTAGTTAAAATTCTTAAACAAAAGCAGAGTCAGGCTTATTTTATCCTTGAAAATTTAACCGCTAGAAGTAGAAAAACAAAACGATCTCTTAATTTTCTTGGGTCTACCTTAAAAATGATTACAGGGAATCTCGATAATGAAGATTTGTTAAAAATAGAAAACCAACTTGAAATTCTTAAAAATTCAAATAACCTTTTAGTAACAGAGAATAATGAACAAATTCAAATTAATAAATTGTTTGAGGAAAGGATTAACAATATTACTAAACAAGCTTATAAACAGTCTAGGGAAATAGATAGCATCATTAAACAGACAAGACTGAGCTTAGACAGACCTGTCGAATGGGAACATCTCCTGCACCTACACAACATCATCTTCAACATCGACATGATCAACCAGCAGCTGTCTACAATTTTCGAGGCCATTCAGTTGTCCAAGTTGGGTTTAATTTCAAAGGCTTTCTTACAACCATCAGAGCTAGAATTTGCAACGAATCTGTTGGAGTCACAAGGCGTTGTGATTAACAGCTATGACCAAGTTTATGAGTTTTTGCAACCCATAGCATTCCACAATAACTCAGACATAATCCTACTCATAAAAATTCCTAAATTCAGGCAAGGAGAATTTGTGCAACTCCAAATAGAAGCCATTCCACGACAGTTTAAAATCATACCGATAAATGCAACAAAAGCCATTGTTGGTAACAATGAGTCTTACCTAATTTCCCATCCATGCATGAACATCGAGCATAGCATCATCTGCGACGTCCAGAACTTGTTTAACACTTCAAATGACGGATGCTTACATGAGTTACTAAGAGGAAATACGGGTAACTGTACCTTCATTAGATCTCCAATGAAACCTGACACAAAGGAAATCGAGAATCTCGGACTGTTAGTTAAAAACTCTGTTGATCCGACTTCGATGCAAAACAGTTGTGGATATGGTCCGAGGAATTTAACAGGAACGTTTTTCATATCATTTAGAGATTGTTCCATCACCCTCAACGGAAAAACCTTTACCAGCAAAACATTCAGAGGAGAATCCAGACCTGTCATCTTACCCCTACATTCAGTAAGCGTAGATGAGTCACAGACAGAACCAGAATCCATTGACTATATGGAACAACTGCATATTAGGAATCGTCATAAGCTGGAGCACTTAGAAACAGCAAACAAAAGGACTAAAGTGCTCAACATAGTAGGAATAGTTCTCATCACATGCTTCGTAGCAGTAATTTTCGCTTTTCCTACGAGAGAAGTTCGTAAACTCAAAATGAAGCTGACAATACGGATCCCTGCAAACAATGCGTTGGAAAGCTCTCAAACAATATTGAACCGAGACGGTTCAAACTAAGGCGGGGGAAGTTATGGACATCCCTAAGCTCTACCCACGATATACGGTCTCTACCATCGTGGACTAGATGCTGACCAGGTACTTGGCAAACCGCCATGAACACCAACCCTTGGCGACAACGAACTTTGGACGACGAGCATACAGTTGCTGACAACGCAGTCAGCAATCCACCATGAGGACCGACCGTTGGCAACATCGAAGCCCCGAGCGACCGCGTGTCAATGCCCCTGGAACGGCAACGGTCACCAATACTTCGATCGACGCAATCCAGGCCAACATCATCCGATGGCCTTTCGCTGATGCCAGCAAGATTCTCATCGAGCCCCACCGGAGGACGCAGGTGCGCCCTCAGCCCAGGTGGTCGAAGCCAGTCAGTTAGTAGGAAACCTTGAGTGCGAGCAGTTAGAAGTTCTAAGTGAAGTCTGATAGAAAAGTGTGGCCTTCAGCCGTAGGAAAACTTATGTAGCAAGTTCTAAGTGAAGTCTGATAGAAAAGTGTGGCCTTCAGCCGTAGGAAAGACTTATGTAGCAAGTGAAAAATGAATAATTAATAAAATTCGGGACTTAGTGTTCATAAGTGAAGAAAAAGATTTCTTTTTAAAAAGTCAGGTGTGAAGTCCCGTACATTTGTAAACATCGTCAGACATTTTGGCAACCTGTGGGAATGTCATCACGGTGCAGTTCCTTGCGCTGACTGGATAGACTTCAAAATAAACATCGAGCTACCACGTTGCATCGTAGAACTGCTCTTTGCTGTGTTGCTCATCGGAAAATTATCGCTGCTGGCTTTATGATGGGTGCTTCTGTGCTGTCCCGGTCGAAATCCAATTGTTTGTGCATAATGGAACCTTTTACGCGCGTATCGGTCAACCAGAAGCCCTGTGGCCAATAAACGCACGGACTCAGCGCCACCGTGTTGTTCCGTTTTGTTCGCTTCGGTTCTGTGAACTGCTTATAGCTCTCCTAGTGCACCGGACAGGTTCCAGGTCAACGTGGTTCCACCGATACGTGTGGTCAACCTGTCGAAAACGATGCACCGAGCGATGACCAGACCAGGCCAACTGGCAGCGAGCTGCATTCCGTGTGTAAGCTGAAACGCATCGGAACGCAAACGTTAACATCGACTCCCCCGGAGGGCTAATCGCAGTGCAAACGACAACCAATTAGTCCGCTAAAAGCTCCAAGAGCACGCATTTTCCTCGTTAGGAAGTAAGCAACCGGCACCGGCAACTAACGGGCAATGAGATGGCGTTGAACCACATAAATTTCGCTCCAGCAGTTGGAACAGTGCGTCGTTGTTGGAGTTCACGTTTTCTAACTCAGCGTTAGGGGAGAATAACATAACCTAATACCGATAAGCTGAATTTTTATATGAAAACTACTGAATACTCCCTTGCCTGGCATATGGCTTTATAAACACAAAAAAATCTCGCTCTTGAAAACTTTCTGGACTCAGTTTTGGTCCCATAACAACAGCGGTAGGAGTAACTATATTTTCTAAATTTTCATACGGTTTACTTTTTTTTTTGTCTGTATTAACGAGATTTTTAACACTAGGCTAGTTCATCATACGATTTACTAAAGGTAAAATGACTTTTTCAAAGAAAGGCCCCTGAGGTCACCCCTTGACCGGTAAAACTGAATTTCTGTAGAAAAACTTCACGAGGAATCAGACCTTCAAGGACCCCAAGGCGATACGACGTTTATGAAAGAAGTTAAACAGTGTTGCCTTCAAGGTTGCCTTGCTATGTGATTAAAATTCAATAACTAAGATCGATTTGCAGACCCTACTTTGCGCTCAATCGACATTGCCACAAGTCACAAGTTTTCCCAAAATAAACCAAATCTTCAACACCTTTAAAAGCATCTGCATCATCAACTCAGCACTAACATCACTAGATTTGTCTCTGTCTTTACCCGCAATCATGTACTCTGCCTTGATCAAGTTTACCCAAGTAACACACATGTCATATAAAAGTTACGGCAGCGTAAGTTTTGGTTGCATACAAGTTATTTTGACGTTATTCTAACACAAATTATGTTACATAATGTTAAAGTTACGTCAAATTTACTTCTTCACAAACGAAACTTGCATTGCCGTATGTTTACACTCAAGCAAATAAACCTAAGATTATCATAAAGTCTAACTTATGAAATGACCTTTAAACAGTTCATAACGGCTAGAACGATTTTCATAAGGTCGGTCTATGACGCAGAATCGACTCACAGTTTGGCTTTTATACACATTTAGCAATACGATATTCTCAAGCGTCGATAACCGCGTGGGTTGGGCACGAGCTCAGTGATCTCGACGTTCATGGATCGATTCCAGTCTGCAGCATTTTGTGATTTTTCTGCTCTTTCCATAAGTTTATCTTATGTAATTAGGTCATAATAAGCAAATTCAATTTTCATAAGGTATTCTTATGGCATCCATACTCTACAGTTATGGCTAAATTTCAAAAGGTATTTTGATGAATTTCGGTAGTTTACTTCGCTGAGTGTATATATCATCTCTGTGTTGCTTGGGTATCGTTATGCAGTGTTCTTTTGGAGCAGCATAAATTTCCTCTACTGCCTTACGATTAGTGCCGATGAGATCAATATCGTCCGTCAAGCCAAGAAGCAATGGCAACCGTGTGGTGATAGTGCCATTTCCTTCCAACAGACCTCCTTATCGGTCCATCGAGTGCGATGTTGAACAGTGAATTTGAAAGATCATCATTCATCCAACGTCACAAACGAGGTAGACACTTTGTCCACAATTCAAATATTTTATTTTGATCCAACCACCATTATTGTGCATATCAGCCTAAAAAGGTTTTGTAGGGAAACCATGTTCTGATATTCTCTGTCGAAGCTACTTCATATTCACTGCTTTAACGCTGCTTTGAAATCAATAAGGAAACTTTACTAGCAACCATTAAGAGATAGCGCAACGATCGCATTCACAACGCTTAAGTGCAAATGCTGAATGCAAAAAATCCCTGTTAAATAGTAATTATTGCAGCAATTGGTTGTATAGATGGAAGAAGTGAGCAACGTATTCATTTTTTTCCGTTTTTATACAGGGTTTTATCTTAATCAGATGTTTATCAGGGTTTTATCAGATGTTTGTTATCTGTGGTTCTATGTACTTCCAAAATTTACCTTGAATCATCCATAGTTTCAACATTCAATTAGTTGTTGATTGGCCCTCATGAAAAGCAGCCTGGTATTCGGCCACTGATACTTGCGGACTCTTCAAGAGGTCTCAGCCTGTTGAAAGGACGAAAAGAACTATTGGAGGAAAACCAGAAAGAACTCCAGTTAAAATTGCTTAGAATTGCTTTGGACATTGTTGGTGGAATTCCTCAAGGAACAACTGAAGGAAGCTCATAAGGAACACCTTGAGTAATTCCATACAGAATGCCACACATACCTTCTGTGTGGACTTCTGTTATAATCTCCTAGAAGATTACCATTTCTGGAACATTTGGGAGAATTTTAGAATGAATTTTCAGGGGAATTCTAGAAGGACATTCAGAAATTCCAAAAGGAACTCCTTGAGAAATCCAGAATACAATTCTTAGAGAAATTCTGGATGGAGTTCCTGCAAAAATTCCGGAAGAAGTTTCCTAAAATATCCCGGAAAAAGTTCCTTAAAGATTCCCGGATTGAGATTTCGGAAAAGCCCCGCAAAAAATAAACGAAAAAATCCTGGAAGAAGTTTCTCGAGGAATCCCGAAAGAGGTTCTTGAAGGAATTTTGGAAGAAGCTCCTGCAGTAATCCCACAAAAAACACCGGAATGAATTCTTCAAGCAATACCGGAAGTAGTAGTTCCACAAAGAATTTCGATAGAAGATCCAGGAGGAAAATGTTTTTGGAAAAATGTCGGGAGTAATTTTTGGTCGGAAGAAGTTCAGAGAGAAATCTCGGAAAAAAGTTCTCAAGGGGTTATATGTTGAGGTCAAGCACAAAATCGTTTTTTTTTTTATTTATTTATCTTAAAGTATGGGTTCTTAAGAATGCTGTGTAAAATTGTCATAGAGATCCAAGTAGTACAAGCAAAGATATAACGTTTTATTACTCGTTTCAAGTTTGCACTACGCGCTCATAAGGGAGCGGGACACAACACGCTATATCTTTGCTTGTACTGCTTGGATCTCTATGAAAATTTGACACAGCATTCTTAAGAACCCATACTTTAAGATAAAATAATAAAAAATCGATTTTGAGCTCGACCTCAACATATATTACCACTTAAGGAGAAACTTCAGAGAATACAAACATGGCTGCCCTCAATGGCCGACTTGGTTCTCTACTCACGTTTTCAAGAGCGCCAATCTTGAAAATTCATAAACAAATGCTCTCGATTTGTAAAAGCTGCCTCTTTTAGCAAGTGAGCAAAGCCAGGAAAAACAAGTGCGGCTTGGCTCGATGCTTTGTTCGTCAGATTTGTGCCTCTAAAGTTTGTATGAAAAATTGCAATGGGATTTCTTGATGTTTCACCTTAAATGAATCTCGGAAAGAAATAAGCTCCTACTGGAATTGAAAAAAGGCCCTGGAATAACGAGGAATCCAGGAAGAATTTTGGAAGGAATTCCTGGAGGGATCTCGGAGGATTTTCTTGAAACAATCTTGGAACTAATTCCTGAAAGAATCCCTGAAAGAATTTCTAGAGGAATGTCTGAAGAAGAATACCGCAAGTAGTTTTTGAAGTATTATCGGAATGGTTTCCAAGATAAATATCACGATTCCTAAATAAAACTTAGAAGGATCTCCTGAAGGAATCTTGGATGAAATTCCTGGAGGAACAATTGAGGGAACTCTGCAGAATTGTTTTAAAGGAGTTTCTGAAGGAACTGTGGAATGAATTTCTTAAGTCATCCAGGCAAGAACTCATGGAGAAATCTCGGAATAAATTTGCAATTTCTGATGAAAAACCTGGAAGGAGCGCAGAAGGTACTTCTGCTGTAACCTCAGATTAACACTCCCACTGCCATGCCTCCCAAACAGTGGGAACGGTAATTTCAACTTGATGTAACTCAGCCGTTTTTCATCCGATTTGCAAAATTTTTGAAGCAATGAATTTTCCCAGCCTTCTAGATGAATATAAAATTTTCAAACTATGGATTTGACCAAAGTCCTATTTTTGAGTACTCAAAAACTCGGAGCAAGTACCTTAAAAAATGCTGTTTTTCTGGAGCCATTCCGAATGTAAAGTAGTTTCCACGCATATTTTAATGTTGAATTGCTCATATTAATAAAGCAAAATTATTGCAAAGAAATATATGGAGATACTCAATATTTAAGACTATAATATCTTCACAAAATTACGTATAATACAGAAAATTTGAATATTCGGTTTGAACTTTACATTCATCGCGACAACCCCTGTGTTTTATTGCTTGAAAACAATCACGTGCACATGAGAAAGCTTTTTCCAAATGATTGTGAAAAGTGTGAATCTTAGAAACTACAAAATTTTCATAAAATCACGTATAATACAGGAAATGAGTATTTTCAGTTTGAACTTTACGTTCATCGCGACAACCCTTGTGTTTTATTGCTTGAAAACAATCACGTGTACATAAGAATACATATACAGATAAATGGGAACAAGTGTGAATCATAAAAACTCCAAAATCTTCACAAAATTACGTATAATACAGAAAATTTGTATATTTGGTTTGAACTTTGTATTCAGCACGACAACCCGTATGTTTTATTGCTTGAAAAAAATCATGTGCACATGAGAAAGTTTTTTCCAAACGATTGTGAAAAGTGTGAATCTTAGAAACTACAAAATTTTCATAAAATCACGTATAATACAGGAAATGAGTATTTTCAGTTTGAACTTTACGTTCATCGCGACAATCCCCATGTTATATTGCTTGAAAACAACCACGTGTACATAAAAATACATTTACAGATAAATGGGGACAAGTGTGAATCATAAAAACTACAAAATCTCCACAAAATTACGTATAATACAGAAAATTTGTATATTCGGTTCGAACTTTACATTCATCGCGACAACCCCTGTGTTTTATTGCTTGAAAACAATCACGTGCACATGAGAAAGCTTTTCCTAAACGATTGTGAAAAGTGTGAATCTTAGAAACTACAACATTTTCGCAAAATCACGTATAATACAGGAATTTTTTTATTTTCAGTTTGAACTTCACGTTTATCGCGACAACCCTTGTGTTTATTGCTTGAAAACAATCACGTGTACATAGGAATACTTTTCAAAGCGAAAGTGAGATGTGTGAATCGTAAAAATATAAAATCATCACAAAATTACGTATAATACAGAAAATAAGTATATTCCGTTTGAACTTCACATTTGTCGTTACAACCCCCATGTTTTATTGCTTGAGAACAATCGCATGTGCATAAGAATACTTTTTAAAAACGATTGTGGAATGTGTAAATCGTAGTAACTAAAAAAACACAAAATTACGTGAAATTCTGGAAATTTGTATTTTCTCTTTTACACTTCACCTCCGTCGCAACAATCTATGTCTCTCACTGCTTCAAAACAATTAAATACATACATAAGAATACATTTCCACAGCGATAGGGAGAAGTATGAATCATAAAAACTGCACAGTTTTCACAGTACGTATAATACAGGAAGTTTGTATTTGTGGTTGGAACTCAACATTGATCGCGACAACCCCTGTGTATTATTTTTTTAAACAATCACATGCGCATGGTAAGTATGATTCTTGAAAACTACAAAATCTTCAAAAAATTACGTGCAATATAGGGAATTTTAATTCTCGATTTTAACTACACGTTCGTCGCGACAGCCCCTGTGTTTGATTGCTTGGAAACAACCACGTGTACATAAGAATACTTTTCCAGAGTGATTGTAAGAAGTTTGAATTTAGGAAACTACAAAATCTTCACAAAATTACGTATAATACAGGAAATTTTTATTTGCGTTTCGAACTCAGCATTCATCGCGATTACCACTGTCTTTTTTTTTTTTGAAAACAATCACAAGAACATGAGAACAACATTCTTAAACAATTGAAAGAATTTTGATTCCTATAAACCACAAACTTTCACAAAGTTGCGAATAATTCAGGGATTTTTTTTTCAGTTTGAACTTCACATTCATTGTAACAACCCCTGGAGTTTATTGTTTGAAGACGATCAAGAGTGCATGAGAATACTTTCCAGATTAATTTTGCAAAGTTTGTAAACTTTAAATGTATAATCTTTACGTACAGTGGCGGTTCCCTAACCTCAAACCCACCTGTTCAACATATATACATTTTTGAATTTCATGAACATTAGTAGAACATTATATATGTTACTGTTTTGATACATTTTCATTTTGATTTTAATCGCAAATTCTTTAAAATTTACGAAACACTATTGAGTACGTATAATGCAAGATAAATTTTAAGTTCGAGCTCAGCATTGGTCGTGACAACCTTATTGCTTTTTTGCTTGAAAATGATCAAGTACATAAGAATACATTTTCAGAATGATTGTGTGAAGGTGGAACTATTAGAACTACAATATCTTCACAAAATTCCGTAAAATACAGATTTTTTTTTATTTTTGGTGAAAACACAACGTTTGTAGCAGCATCCTCTATGTATAATTATTTTGAAATAATCAAGAGTACATGAGAATAACTTTCCAGCATAATCTATATTTGTCTACTTATTAATTTCTTGTTTCGAATTGTGTATGATCTTACTGTTGGATGATATATAGGAGGTGGATATGCACATTCAACGTCTTGCAGATCTTGTTAAATCTGTGCAATTTATTTCACGCATCTAACCTGAAGGGTTTCTAAAGTTAGAATCGAACATAACAAATTTCTGTGTTATTACTAATTTACCGGAAATTATATAGTTTTTTAAATTATCATTTCTTCAAGTTGCTTAAAAATCATACAATTGTACGTGTAATTAATTGTGATCTATTGAATATAGCGGTTTACCTGACGGTTGTTGAGTGTTAACATATCTTTTTATTATCCGATTTTTATAAAGATTTCTAGGATTTTAAAACACCATTATGATTAAAAAAACCTCGTTTGTAAACGCTGTTAGACCAGGTGACTTATTTTTACGTACGGGAAGTTTTGATCTAATAGTATAATTTCCTAAATTAAACGTAATTTCGTGATGATCTATAGCACTCACTACAGCTCAAGGGCGTAGCCAGCTTTTCGGACAGGGAGGGGAGGGGGGTGAAGCACCCTAAGCAAATGTTTACCTACTAGCAACTAAACGCAACACTATGAAATTGAAAATAATAACATTATATTCAAAAGCATTTTTAACCCTTTAGCAGTCACACTGTTGTATTTTGTACAATACGTTGAAAAAATCGCCTGTTCTACACAAATCGAGGTAGTGCTGGTAGCGGTGGCCAATTTCAAAAGATTAAGAATTTCTGAAGGAACTTCAAAATACATTTAGAAAAGAACCTGCGAGGAATTTCTGAAGATATCCCTGGAAGAATTTCAGGAAAAATCGCGTAAGAATTTCTGAAAAAATCCCTGGAGTGTTATTTAAAAGTATACCAAGAGGAATTATTGGATAAACTCTGGGAGGAGTCCCTCGAGAAATTTGTGAAGAAATCTCTTGAGGGATTCCTAGAAGAAATCCTAGATAAATTTCGGGAGGGTTCCTTGGAGTAATTTCTTTAAAAAATCCTGGAGGAATTCTGGGAGGGATCCCTAGAAAAGTTTTTGAAGAAATCTCTTGAGGAATTCCTAGACAAAGTCTTGGAGAAATTACTGAAGGAACCTCAGAAGAAATTCTTGGAGTAATCCGTGAAGAAATTTCTGGAGGAATCCCTGAAGCAATTTCTGAAAAAATCTCTAGAGAGAACCCTGAAGGAATGCCTGAGGCAACTTTTAAATGAATTCCTGGCGCAACCCTTGGAGGAATTCTTGGATGAGACCCAGTAGCAATTCCTGGATAAACCTGGTGGAACTCTTGGAGCAACTCCTGGTGAAATCTCCAGAGGAATTCTGGAAGGAATTCCTGGAGAAATTTCTAGAAAAATCCCTTGAGGAATTCCAGAAGGATTTCCTGGAAGAATCCTTGGAGGAATTTCTGGAGGATTTCCTGGATGAATCTTAGAAGGATTTCCTGGAGAAATTTTCGAAGAATTTCGTGGAAGAATCTCTGGAAAAAACCCTGCAGAAATTCGTGGAGAAATCTGAAGGATGTCTAGGAGCATTTCCTGGAAGAATTCCTTAAGAAATTCCTGGAGTTATTCCCGGAGGAGTTCCTGGAGAAATTCATTGATAAAATCCTGAAGGAATGCCTGCAGGAATTCCTAGAAGTATTCCTTTGAGAAGTGCTGGAGGAATCCCTGAAGGAATTCCTGAATGAATCTCTAAAGAAATTCATGAAAAATTTACTGGATTAATTCTTGGAGATATCCTTAAAGGAATTTTGTGAAATTTCATTTTCTGAAAAAAAAACGCTTGAGAAATTCCTGGGAGATATTCTAGAGGAATTTCTGAAGGGATTCCTGGAGAAATTTTCGAAGGAATTACTGAACTAATGCCTAGGGGAATCTTTAGAGAAATTTGTGAGAAATCCCAGGAGGAATTCCTGAGCAACTCCTAGAGTAATCTCTAGAGGAATTCCTTAAAGTATCCCTGGAAAAAATCCTGGAAGGATTTCTGAAGAAATCCCTAGAAGATTCTTAGAGGAATTTCTGGAGGATTTCCTGGAGGAATATTTGAAGGATTTACGCCCTGGATTTACGTGAACGCCCTGGAGAAATTCATGGAGAAATCCCAGGAGGAATCATTGAAACAATCTGTGGAGCCTGAAGGAATTCCTAAAAAAAATCCTGAAGGTATTCCTGGAGAATTTTCTGGAGAAATTGCTGACTTAATTTCTGAAGAATGTCCAGGAGCAATTTTTGTATCAACTCCTGAAGAAATTCCTGGAGATTTTCCTGCAGGAGTTCCTAGAGAAATTCCTGGACTAAATCCTAGAGGAATTCCTGGAGATATTTCTGTGAGAATTTCTGGAGGACTTCTCGTGCGGTTCCTTTGAAAATTGAGGTATCTACGGATTTCCTCCAAAATTCCCCTAGGAATTTGTTCACGGTTTGATTCAAAAAATTCTCAAATGATTCATTTGAAAATTTTCTTCAGAGATTTTTTGAAAATTTCTCAAGAGATCTCCAGAAATTTCTTAAAGAATTCTTTTAGGAATCCTTGCATGGATTCCATGTATTTCTTCATAAGTGCCTCGCAAATTTCTCGACAGTTTCTTTTCGAAAATCTTCCACATTTTATTTTTAATTCCTCCTGAAAGGCTTTAAGAAATTGTCCAAGGATTTCTTAAGAAATTAGTCTGGAGATTCCTCCAAAAATTTCCCAAAGCATCCAATCAGAAAAACTCCATGGATTCTGGTAGTTTTTTTTTTATGAAAATATTCCAGCGATTCTGTTCAGAATTTCTTTCAGAGATTCATTCAGAACTTTCCGCAGTACTTTTTAAGTATCCCCTGGATTCTCTCAGCAGTTTCTTCTTATATTTTTCGAGGATTATTGAAGGAAATCCTCCATTGGATGCATAACAAATTACTCTAAGAATTTATGCAGCAACACCCTCCAAAAATAACACTATATATATATTCAAAACTTTATTCATCTATTCCCTTAGACATTCTGGAAGATTACCTGGAGGAATCTCTAGAGGAATTCTTGAAACAATTATTGGATGAATTTTTGGAGGAATCTCTAGAGGAACTCTGGGAGATTTTTTTTGTAAACAACTGTAAAAATCTTGAAAAGTTCCTGGAGAAATTTCTAGAGGAATTCCTGGAGGAATTTCTAGTGGAATTCCTGGAGGAATTGATGAAGAAATCCTCAAGGGAATTTTTGAAAAATCCCTGGGGGAATCCTTGGAGAAATTCGTGCAAAAGTCCCCGTAGAATTTCCTGGATGAATTCCCTTTGCAGAATTCCTGAGGGAATCGCTGCAGCAATTGCTGGAGGAAAATCTGAAAAAAATCCAAAGGGTATTCCTAGAGATAATCTTGGAAGAATTTTTGAAGGAATCCCTGAAGGATTTCCTGGAGAAATTCTTGGATGACAGAATTTATGGAGGAATTTCTAGATCAATTCCTGGTTAATTATCTGGAGGAATCAATGAAGAATTTTCTTAGGTAATTTCTAGAAGACCCTACAGAAATTCCTGGATGAAATCCTGTCCTTGAGGAATGCCTGCATGAATTCCTGGAGGAATATCTGGAGGGATACCTGAAGGAATCGCTTAAAAGAATCCTGGAAAAATCATGAATCCAAGTTGGAATCCCTGGAAAATCCCTGAATAAATTCCTGGAAGAATGCCGATGAGAATTCGTATCGTAGTGGAATTCTTGGAGGAACCCTTGAATAAATTCCTGGAGAAATCTTTGGAGGAATTCCTGTAGGAGTATCTGGAAAAACCCTTGGAAGAATCCCTTGAAGAATTCCTGGAAAAAATCCCGTGGGAATTCCTAGGGAAATTCCTGGTGGAATTCTTGGAGGAATCCCTATAGCAGTTCCTGAAGAAATCCCTAGAGGAATTCCTGAAGAATCCCAGGAATTCCCAAGGGAATCCCTAAACAGTTCCATCACACCAGGACCGAGGAATAACTTAGGAAATCTCAGGAAAGTGTTCTCAACAATTCATGAAACAGAAATGGAATGCCTAGAAAAAAATATGAAGGAATCCTTGTTCCCAGTGCTCTGTAAATTTATTCCTATGTACACGTGATTGCTTTGAAACAATATAAGACAAGGATTGTCACGATGAATGTAAAGTTCGAACCGAATATACAAAATTTATGTATTATACCTTGTCTGCGCCAATAGTTTATATTGAAATTATGTTGCGAGTGCCACCCTAGCGCGTGGTCACTCACTCTCCGTCAACTAGCAGTACAGCAACAGCTGACCGCCGCACACTGCTGTGCGTTTGCACGACATACAATAGGCTTGTAGGTACCGATCGCTTCACGATCGGCTTGCTCCCTGTCCATCTCTGCGGGACAGAGGCAGCAGAATGTAAATAGAGATTTTAGTAATAAATATCCCTCCGCCGCGATCGGTACGAGTTTTGTACTTTGCCCGCAAAATAAAGTGTTTTAGTTTCGACCGCGAAACGTAGTGTTTTTTAGTGACCAATATCACCGCGTACATCATCCGAACGTTCTATGTGCGTCAACATACCTAATTTTGTGAAGATTTTTTTAGTTTTGATGGTTCACACTTGTCACAAATGCTTTGAAAAAGTTTTCCTATGTGCACGTGATTGTTTTCAAGCAATAAACACAAGGGTTGCCGCGATGGACGTGAAGTTCAAACTGAAAATACAATTTTTTGTATCATACGTGATTTTGTGAAAATGTTGTAGTTCCTGAGATACACAGTTTTCAAAATCGTTCGGAGAAAGTTTTTTCATGTACACGTGATTGTTTTCAAGCAATAAAACACAGGGGTTGTCGCGATGAATACAAAGTTCAAACCGAATATACAAATTTTCTGTATTATACGTAATTTTGTGAAGATTTTATAGTCTTAAATATTGAGTATCTCCATATATTTCTTTGCAATAATTTTGCTTTATTAATATGAGCAATTCAACATTAAAATATGCGTGGAAACTACTTTACATTCGGAATGGATCCAGAAAAACAGCATTTTTTAAGGTACTTGCTCCGAGTTTTTGAGTACTCAAAAATAGGACTTTGGTCAAATCCATAGTTTGAAAATTTTATATTCATCTAGAAGGCTGGGGAAATTCATAGCTTCAAAAATTTTGCAAATCGGATGAAAAACGGCTGAGATATTAGCAGTTGAAAAATACCGTACCCACTGTTTTGAGGCATGGCAGTTGGTGTAAGTGATTTATAGCATGGCAGTGGGAGTGTTAAAATTCTTGAAAACTTTCAGAAGAACAATGGATGGTGTCTGTAACGAATCACCTGGGGGTATCGAAGGCGGAACTTCTGGAAGAACTTCTGAAGAAATGCCCTATGCAATCCCGCAAGGAATCTCAGGAGGACTTTCTGGAGGAATTTAAAATGAAACCAGTTAAAGAATTTCAAAAGAAAATCTTGGACATATCTCAGAGTGAACTTTAGGTGAAATCCTAAATAATCTCTAAGAAGAACCCAGAAAAAACTCTCAGAGGAGTCCTGGAAACAAATTTTCGACAAACCGCGGAAGATGTTTCTGGAGAAATTCCGTATAGCATTTCCGAAGAAGCTCCTGGAAAATGCCATTAGCAAATTCATAAATCAGCATACTTTCTCTCGCACGCGAACCGCACATTTTGAACTTAATCAAGCCACCCATGGAAAGCTGATGGTATATGGCCAAATTCGAATCGTAATCGACAATGCCACGAAATGTCAAAAGTTGGAAAAATTTACCTTTGTTATTAATCCAAGCATTGTTTTCCTTAAGCCCAGTTTGGTGTTCAAAGGAAATCGCGCAAGAAATTTCTTGACCGATTCCTGACAGAAACTCTACTGACTGCTATTTTAATTGTCATTCCTTCGCAACTGCGTATTGCGATCAAAGCAAAACGGTTTCTTGGGCGATTCAGGCAAAGAATTCCCCATGGATGAAGATAAGCCGAGAAATTCCTTTTGAACTGCAAACAGCCCAATCGAAAAGAGCCTTCCGGAAATCCTTTCCAAAATTGAAACACTTTTTTAAAGCGTACGTTTTAAAATTCCTCAAAGTACTCATTCAATGAATTTCTTGAGGGAATCCTTCTTGAATTAAAATATGCTTGTGGTTTCCTATAAATTTCTTCAAACGTTTTTGCCTTTCTCGTACACCAAGGTGTACCGAAAGGCTATATGTTCACTATAAAAACGAAAATTTGAACAAGCCTCCGGAAGGGTCAAGTGTTATATACCAATCGACTCAGCTCGACGAGTTGAGATGATGTCTGTGTGTGTGTATGTGTGTGTGTGTGTATGTATGTGTGTGCGTATGTGTGTGTGTGTGTACAAAAAAGGTCACCTAACTTTTAGATAGTAAACATCAACCGATTTTAACGACCGAGGGTTCATTCGACGCGGAATTTGGTCCCATTGTTTCCTATTGAAAATGGTTCGGATCCGTCCAGCCGTTCCGGAGTTATGGCCATTTAGGTGTTCCGGATCGGTACCCCCGGAAGGGGCCAGATATGAAAATGCAACAAACCCATGCATGCGACGCATCAAACCACGGCATTTTCGATTATCTGATGAACGGGAAGTAGGAAAATAGTATCAGACTATATCTGAACCGGTAGCGTTCCGGAACCGGTTCCGGGTGTCCTGCCGGAAGTGGCCAAATATAAAAGTGAATATAACCCATGCATGCGACACATCAAAGAGCGGCTTTTTCGATAACCAGTTAAATGGTAAGCAGGAAAGTAGTTTCAGACCATATTTGAACCGGTAGTGTTCCGGAACCGGTTCCGGGTGTCCTGCCGGAAGTGGCCAATAAAAAAATTGAACCAAACCCATGCATGCGACGCATCAATGAGCGGCTTTTTCGATAACCAGATGAACGGTAGGCAGGAAAATAGTTTCATACCGTATCTGAACCGGTTCCAGGTGTCCCGCCGGAAGTGGTCATTTAAAAAAGTGAACCAAACCCATGCATGCGACACATCAAAGAGCGGCATTTTCGATAACTTGATGAATGGTTAGCAAGAAAATAGTCTCAGACCATATCTGATCCGGTAGTGTTCCGGAACCGGTTCCGGGTATCCCATCGGATGTGGCCAAATATGCCAAACCCATGCATGCGAAACATCAAAGCGCGGCTTTTTTGATAACCTGATGAAAGATTAGCAAGAAAATAGTCTCAGACTATATCTGAACCGGTAGTGTTCCGGAACCGGATGTCCCGCCGAATGTGACCAAATATAATAGTGAACCAAACCCATGCATGCGATACATCAAGGCGCGGCGTTTTTGGAAACCTAATGAATGGTTGGCAAGGAAATAATCTCAGACCATATCTGAACCGGTAGCGTTCCGGAACCGGTTCCAGATGTTCCGATGGATGTGGCCAAATATAATAGTGAACCAAACTCATGCATGCGACACATCAATTCACGGCTTTTCGAATAACCTAATGACCGGTTATCAAGGAAGTAGGCTTAGACCACATTAGGGACTGCTGGTAGTGCCGGAGCCTGCTTCGGCTGTCCCTCTGAAAGAGGCGAAATATAAAATTGAACCAAAGTCTTGTATCAAAGAGCTGCTGTTTTGATAGGCCAATGAAATTGGCAAGAAAATAGTCGCATACCATATCTGAACCGGAAAAGTTCCGGATGTCCCGCCGGAAGTGTCCAAATATAATAGTGAACCAAAACCATGCTTGCGACACGTGAATTCGCGGCTGTTTCGATAACCCAATAACGGTTGAAAATAAATAGTTGCAGACCATATTTAGGACAACTAGTAGTGTAGTGGAACCGGTTATGGGTGTCTCGCCGGAAGTGGCCGAATGTAAAAGAGAACTAAACCAATATTCGCGACACATCAAATGGCTTTTTAGGTATCCTGATGAGCAGTTAACAAGAAAAAAAATCTCAGTTCATACCTGGGAAAACTGGTAGTATCCTGGAATCCGTAGTCCTTCCGAAAGTGGTCAAAATTTAATGTAGAAGGGAAACGGACCCCATGCATGTCACACATCAAACCGTGGCTTTTTCGATAACCTGATGAACGGTTTAGGATGTCCCACCGGAAGTGGACAAATATAACAGTGAACTAAACACATGCTTGCGGTACATTAAACCGCTTTTTTGTCAGTAACCTGATGCACGGATACTAAGAAAATAGACAGATTCCACATAAGTTACTATTGGTAGTGTTACTAGTTCCGGGTAACCTGATGAACAGTAAGCATTCAAATAAGCTCACATTACATTTGATACTACTTGTATTGTTCCGGAATCGTTTCCGGGTGTCCCTTCAAAAGAATATCAAACTCATACATGGAACACATCAATTCGTGACATTTCGATAACCTAATGAACGGTTAGCAAGAAAATAGGCCAGACTACATTGCAGAAGAGCGTTGAGTGCTTCAGCGAAATCACGAAAGTGAACAAAATCAATGCAAGCAGATATGTGTAAGAGAACCAAAAACTTTATAAAACTAAAACTATCTCACCGAATCAAACCATTTAGATTTCTGAGGTGTAAATATACAGTAGGATGGGTCAAAATTGTATGGAAAAATTAAAACTTAAGCGCATCACCCCTGAACAAAGTTTTTTTTTAATTTTGCGTCTAAAATTACTGCGCAAAATTTTGATGCGGCTGGACGGCGAGCACTGTAATGTGGTTGAAATTTGGATGGGATTTAGTATTGGCTACATTACAAATTTTACATGAGTCTTGTAACCAATGGTAATTAAATACGGGCTAAAGTGTGCAGAAAAAACTTTTTCGAAGAGCTCAAAGTGATCTGTGCAAAAAGGTTTATCTTAGCTTGTAATTGTCATCTTGGTATGGATCGGCCTGCAGTGAAGGCGGTCAAGCAGTCATCTGAGAGGACTATACGTTGAACATAACGTCGAAATAAGTGCTATCAATAAGTTTCCCAATTCGATGATGACTTTGATAAAATTCTTGCTTTTCTAAATAATGTATTCTCAGGATTCAGAAATTCATAGGTGGTACAGTCCCAGACCGCTGTTATGAGAATTTCCTCCTACCCATCCTTTACCAAAGCACAGAGATTAAGGGCTGATCACTGACTCTAAGGCAAGATTAATTGCGACAACTGAAAGATCATGAGTACATATTCGACGAGAAAGGCACTATCACCACTAGGTGGATTAATCTGGGTTTTTTTTTATTACGCCTGGAATATTTAGAGTAGGTCATCGCAAGAGGTTAATTTTTATAAACAAAATTTTTGAATATTTCCTCTAGTATTTTGTTTGATTTTTCCAGAAACTGTTTCAGGGATTAAAAAATGCGTTTGCTTCAAGAATTTCTCCAATGTTCAACCAGAAATTGCTTCTCAAATTCACCCATGAGTCCCACCTGGACTTCTGTCATGGATTCTTCCTGTGTTTATATTGAAAAGTCATTGAAGAACTGCTGCTCACGGAATAAAATCCTAATTTCCGGGAATTTTTGGTACAATTTTTGATGGGTTTCCTAAATAAGTTCTAGTGGAAATCCCTGACTTCTAGGGAGTTTCCTGAGCTGAACGATTTGCAAGAGAAACTTCTTTAGAAATGTTCAGAAAAGTTATGGAAAAACAGAGAGAAGCCCAGCATCAACTCCCGGAAAAGCTCTTAGAGAAATTCCTGAAGAAACTCATGAAGGCATTTCTCTACGAACTGAGGGAAAACACCCCCTGGTGGAGGAACGTCTGAAAAAACTCGCCGAGAAATTTTTAGGACCAATTCTACAGGGAATTCTACAAGAACTCCAGGATAATTTGCTTCAAGAACTCTGAATGAATTTCCAGAAAAACTCCGGTAGCGAGTTCCGAAAAAAAAAATATCTGGGATACTTTGGGAAATTCATTAAAGAACGACTAGTGAAACTCCTGGAGGAACTTCTGAAAGATCTTTTGGAGGGATTTCAGAAACACTCCCGAAAGATAAAAAGAATTCTTGGTAGAAATCCTGGTAAAAATCCAGATGAAACTCTTGTAGGAATTCGTAGAGGAAAAAGGAAAAAGAACTTCTAGGGTGTGTCCTCAAGGATATGCTCGGAGGAATTACCTAGGAATGTCTTAGAGGATGCCTTGTGAGTAATCTTGGAGGAATTCCCGGAAAAGCATCTGCAAAAGATTCCTGGAAGACCTGCTGGAGATATGTTGGAGCAACTCCTCGAAGATTGGTAGAGCTAATAGAAGTCCACGAGAAATGTTTATAAGATATCCAAAAGGAAGAACTCTTGGTAAACCTCAAAGATATTCTTCTGAAGAATGGAAAGTTGGTGCGGCTCCGTGGTCGTGTGGCTAGGGACATCAAGCACTTAATGTTATCGTGCTGAAGAGCGTGGGTTCGTTTCCCGCTGGAGCTGTCAAAAAAAGTTTTCGGCAGTTCCACACTGGACTTTACATGCTAGTCCTTTGTCTAGTGTCGTGCTTCCTTCAAAAGGTGAGTAGCTCACTGGAAGCATTAAACGTACAGGGGATAGACAAAATGATCGGGACAGGCAAAATTTTCACTTTCCAAAAAATGTTCAACTAGCTGTAACTTTTCGAAAAGTGCATCGAATATTCTCAAATTTTTACTGTGAGTTCTTCAACTAGTTGTGTATCAGTGGACAAAATTTGGAGAAGATCGGACAATTCTTCACGAAGTTATAATGATTTTTGAAAAAGATAAAATTATCCGATAGCCAACTTTGAGTTGTTATACCTCCAGATTCAATGAACCGATTGCAATGAAATTTTGACCATTCATGACTTCTATAATAAACTCTGGAAAACATTTGACTTAACTTGAAATTTTTAACAAGCGAAAAAGTTATAGCGATTTTATTTTTTTCACGATTTTTTAGTAAATTGGTCTATTTTTAATGTGCATCCCATTACTTTTTCAATTTATTGGCGGCTATGTTGTTACTTTCCTTCAAAACGCATTTATATATAAGTCGATTAGAGGGAAACTAAATGAACTATAATTTGCATCTTGAATTTTGAAACGATGTTGATGTTTTGGATAATTTGGTGTTTTATTAGAAAAATAATCTAATCGTTATAATTTTCTTCCGTGTTATGAATATTAAGTTAAGTCAATGGTTTTTCATAGCTCATTATATAAGTCATGATTGGTCAAAATTTCATTACATTCGGTTTATTGAATCCGGAGATATAACAGCTCAAAGTTGGCTATCGGATACTTTTATCATTTTCAAAAATCTTTATAACTTCGTGAAGAATTGTCCGATCTTTTCCAAATTTTGTCCACTGATACACAACTAGTTGAAGAACTCACAGTACAAAATTGAGAATATTTGACGCACTTTTCAAAAAGTTACAGCTAATTGAGCATTTTTTGAAAAGTGAAAATTTTGCCTGTCCCGATCATTTTGTCTATCCCCTGTATTAGTGTCTTTTAAAGTCCTGGATAAACTTCTGAAGTAATTTGTAAAGGAAAGTTATATGAGCATGAGCAATGGCACGATATGACCGTACAATTAGTAGTTGCTACTCCAATACTGACTAGAATAATCAAAATTGCTCGGGGCACCAAGAGATGGGCCTGCGTGTAGCTTTGAATATTCAATGTGCACTTGCGAGACTTCATTACTATATATTGTCAGTACAGGCGCTGGCCACGTGCTTACGGTCATCGGGGAAAGGAAGGAATGTTAGTGTGATATCCGTTGCTAATAGAAACCGTGTGTACCTCCGCATTTCCACGGTTGTCACACGAAGGATGTTTGTTAGTGGGGGAGGGTTAATAGTTACATAGATCTGGATTCACCTTGGTAAGTGATGCTTGCTATGCAACCCTTGATATAATTAAGTTTTAAAGCAGTCGGCTGTCAGAAGAATACAATACTTTTTATTGCATGTGTATTAAAATTGTATGAGTTATTATTAAACCGTGATAATTTCGTTTAGCATGATTGCTAATGCTGAAAACCCGAAACACGTGCTGTAGCTCCACCAGAACTATAATTATTGCCATTTCGAAATTTGAAACGATGTTGAAGTTTTGGATAATTTGGTGCTACATTGGAAAAATAATCAAATCGTTATAATTTTCTTCCGTATTAAGAATTTTAAGTTAAGTCAGAAGTGTTTCGTGGCTCATTATATTAGCCAGTTATGCTCAAAATTTCGTTGCATTTGGTTTATTGAATCCGAAGGTATTAAAGCTCAAAGTTGGCTATCGGATAAATATACCTTTTTCTAGAATATTTTTAACTTCGTGTAGAATAGCTAGATCTTTTCCAAAATTGGACCACTGATACACAACTAATTGATTAACTAACAGTGAAAATTTTAGATTTTTTGGTGCACTTTTCGTAAAATTACAGCTATTTGACCATTTTTTGAAAAGTGAAAATTGTGCCTGTCCCGATCATTTTATCTATCACCTGTAGTTGCCTGTTTCTCAGCGAAAACTGCATGAAATTCCAATTGGCTTTCTCTTTACGTTTCTAGGATAGTGTAAGATTACGATGATGCAGAGATTGAAATTGAAGATTGAAGATTGAAATTTGCTTCATTGTATTTCGGATGGATTTTTCAAGTTGACGCGCTCTATACAGTTCTCCCCTACGTTCCCCTAGAGCGACGATGACGACGACGACGACGTTGACAACGCAGCAGCACCAGCAGTAGCAGGATTGAAAATTATCGTTCACCTGGTGAAACTTTTCACCGCAGCCAGCTCTCGCCTACGAGCGGGTCCAACAGATGGTTTATGATTTGTGCGTTTCGTAGCCATTTTTATCCATTTAATTTCATGCTTCATTAGGGACAATTTAGATTCAATTACTCTCCACGCAGCGCCAGCGCGAGAGTTGAGAGACCGCGTCCCGGTCAAAGGATCCCCTCTAGCAATAGCATATTGGCTGTGACTCTGTTTGCTCGGTGGTTCTCGGGGAGCTTTATGAAGTTGGCTAAGCCGCAATAAGATCTGCTTAGCCGAGTTCTCTCGATTCGACTGGTACGGGGCTACAGTGGCATCGAACATATCTGGGTAACATACAGAGAAGGTGGGTCATAAATCGGACTGGTGAATTAAATCATTTAGCTGACGGCAGCTTTCATGCAAATAATTCTACAGGGGATAGACAAAATGATCGGGACAGGCAAAATTTTCACTTTCCAAAAAATGTTCAATTAGCTGTAACTTTTCGAAAAGTGCATCAAATATTCTCAAATTTTTACTGTAAGTTCTTCAACTAGTTGTGTACCAGTGAACAAAATTTGAAAAAGATCGGACAATTCTTCACGAAGTTATAAAGATTTTTGAAAAAGATAAAATTATCCGATTGTTAACTTTGAGTTGTTATATCTCCGGAATCAATGAACCGATTGCATTGGAATTTTGACCATTCATGACTTATATAATGAACTCTAGAAAACATTTTACTTAACTTGAAATTTTTAACAAGAGACAAAATTATAGCGATTTTAATGTTTTCACGATTTTTTAGTAAATTGATCTATTTTTAATATGCATCCCATTACTTTTTCAATTTATTGGTGGCTATGTTGTTACTTTCCTTCAAATCGCATTTATATATAAGGCAATTAGAGGGAAACTAAATGAACTATAATTTGCATCTTGAATTTTGAAACGATGTTGATGTTTTTAATAATTTGGTGTTTTATTAGAAAAATAATCTAATCGTTATAATTTTCTTCCGTGTTAAGAATATTTAGTTAAGGCAATGGATTTTCATAGCTCATTATATAAGTCATAAATGGTCAAAATTTCATTGCATTCGGTTCATTGAATCCGGAGATATAACAGCTCAAATTTAGCTATCAGATAATTTTACCTTTTTCAAAAATCTTTATAACTTCGTGAAGAATTGTCCGATTCTTTCCAAATTTTGTCCACTGATACACAACTAGTTGAGGAACTTACGGTAAAAATTTGAGAATATTTGATGCACTTTTCGAAAAGTTACAGCTAATTGAACATTTTTTTAAAAGTGAAAATTTTGCCTGTCCCGATCATTTTGTCTATCCCCTGTAGTTTATTGCTCTTGGAAAAAGAAAGTTTTCTCGTTTGTTTTAAACGGCATCTGGTAGAACACGGATTTCATTTTTCGACTGTTTATACGGATTTTACAGAAACGTATGTTGAATATGCATGTTTCATATGCTTATTATTTATGTATAAACAAAACATACATCAATTCAGTTTTGACTACATTAATTGCCAGTCATTCATCATGAGACGTGCATGAACAATTAGTAAGTTGGTTGTTATGGTGTACTTTAAAAGTTATCCAACGATCTCCAAGAAGCCTCTCATATACTCACCAAACCTTCTTCGAACACTTCGTAATAATCAGCAAGCTCAACACCCGGCCCAAACAACTCCATGCGGTTAAGTTTCGATTTTACAGCTCATTTACTTTGCCGAATTTCGGTTCGTTTCCCGTTTTCACCACCACCACCGGAACTAAGTTTGATTTGCATTTACATGAATTTAAATGTGTTTGCTGTGCAACAATGTACAGGGTGCAGTAAGCACTACTGACTTGGCCGAATGAAAGGGGAAAGTTTATTTGGGAAACACAGGAAAGGCTATTGTTTCTGACATACACAAAACCGTTAGCCAATTATTTCAGCGCTGCAGCGCCGGCCAAATAAAGTTAAAGTCTGTTCAACAAATATAAGTTGAGAGAGAGGTTGGTACAAAGTATACACTCGGACTCTCGGAGGAACTATTTCATTAGAGGAAATGATATTTCCCCGTCTTTGATAGTAGCGTAAGCGTGGGATCGGGAGTTCTAAAATGATAAGTCGTCAAACTGGAAGGAGCGTAAAATACAGCTTTTATTCTTACAAGTTTCTATCTCATAGGGTCTGGGACCATTTGGACAGGGGGACCTATTTTGGACACTTGCTGCTATAACTCAGTCAATTTTTAACCGATTGACTTGATTTTAGCAACACGATGAGATACGTACAGTATCTAGCCATGATGAAAAATTTAAGTCAATCGGATTGAAATTGACTGAGTCATAGCAGCAAGTGCCCAAAATAGACCCATTGGACAGGGAATAGTCTCTGACACAATTTCCACGGGTCAATATGATGGCAATGGCCGCTAGCTGAGAGTTGCGTGCTTAGCTAGAAGTGAGGCCTGGGCAATGTTGTCTTTCTGACTTCAGCTAGATTGAGAAGGTACGTTCTGAGCGTCTGTTCACCAAGGTGACGCGGCTCAAACAGCGCTTGTATTGGCATCCAGCGGTTGAGTATGGAGTACATACGTTCTTTACAGCAGCCTTAAGATGTTAGTAGGCAGGGTCAAATATTTGCCAAAAAAAACCAATGCTCAAATATCTTGTTTGACTCGATCGATTTTCCATTAGTGTCAAACTGTTGAAGTTTCTTGAGTACTGTCAAATATTTGACCCTGTGACCTGTGTACTTCAGGCCTTGCTGTTTTTTCAGTTCTTTGATAGCCGCTTTTCTGGGTTGTCTTCGAGCAGTACCTATAAGTGCCCGCGCTACTGTGTTCATTCCTTCGTGGATGGATTCCCACAGATTGTTGAGGTTGTCGTCTACCTCATGGAAAATCCAACCCTAATGAGAACTTTGGTCATCTGCTAACATGAATAGGAGGGGGTTGTATGCTTAGGGATCGTCCATAAATGACGTAGCATTCTTTGGACGATTTTTTACTGAATGCTGAATGGTGCATCTTAAATTGAATGGAAGTCAAGTGCTTGGCGATCTCGTTCTTGAACAAAAAACACCTATACTGTGCAATTATAATTTGTCAGTTACCCAAATTGAACGTGTTAGTTATATCAAAGACCTTGGTGTAGTTTTGGACGAAAAAGACGAACCAACCAAGGGCTGAAAGTCTCTTAAATAAAGATAAATCAATCAATCAATTTGGACGAACAGCTCTCCTTCAAACTGCATATCAGCTTCGTCGTCGGGAAAGCATCAAGTGTACTGGGATTCATATTCGGAACTACTAAAGAGTTCACGGATGTCTATTGCCTTAAATCCTTGTACTGTGCCCTATCTCTATCCTTACTAGAGTACTTGCTCGGTTGTTTAGAACCCGTTTTACAATAATGGGGTCGGAAGGATCGAGTCTGTTCAACGACGGTTTTTGAGGTACGCTCTTCGACGTTTGCCTTGGAACAATCCATATCGTTTACCAAGTTATGAAAGCCGCTGTCAGGTGATCCACTTGGAACCGCTGTCGACCCGTAGAGATACTGCCAGGGCTTTACTAATATCAGATATTCTGCAGGGACGCATCGAATGTTCCGCTTTCCTAGAACAAATAGACATCAATGAGAAAGCGGACTCGCTCCCAAGGAGGGCGCTGTGGAGTACGATACTTATGACCGTCATATCGCCATCAATGATTTTCATTTTCAATAGGACAGATCGGTGAAGTACTAGATTTGTAGTAATGAGCTGAATTTTAGTATGGTGAGAAGGTCAATTCTCCGTTTCTGCAATGAAATGGTGCAAAAAGCGTGGGTATTATGATTTCTTGCCTAATTTGATGCTGTTTGAGCAAAACTTTGGGCAACAGTGTTGTTGTTTTCTCCATTTCTTGCAACATAAACAACATAGTTATCCAAAGTTTTGCTCAAACAGCATCAAATTAGGCAAGGAATCATAATACCCACGCTTTTTGCACCATTTCATAGCAGAAACGGAGAATTGACCTTCTCACCATACAAAAATTCAGCTCATTACTACAAATCTAGTACTACACCGAACGTGCCCCATTGCTCGTCAGCATGCCTTGGTCAGTTGTCAACAAAAATGGGATGCAGGGGAATTGGGCAGGTGGTTGCATTCTATTCTCCCACAGGTATCGAAGACGTCATGGTTCAAGGGGTTGGTATAGTTCGAGATTTTATCAAGATAATGAGTCGACTTATATCCAATCACTTCTCTCTTGGCTCGCATTTCTATCTAATAGAGCTCACAGATAGCAATTGCTGTAGCTGTGGTGTTGGCTATCAAGATACATATCAACCATGTTGTGTGGGTATATCCCGATTACGGTATTGCCAGATCCGATTTATGTGCATCCTTCAGGACCTAAGGGAAACCAGAAAAGGAAGACATTAAAAATGTGTTGGGTAGACTTTTAAAAGGAACGGACACGTTCAATGCTTCCAGTGAGCAATAATGCTCTTTGAAGGAAGCACGACACTAGACAACGGACTAGCATGCAACGCCCAGTGACACAGCCGAAAACTTTTCCTGACAACCACGGCGGGAATCGAACCCACGCTCCCCAGCACGATGCGACTAAGTGCTTGGTGACACTAGCCACACGGCTACGAAGCCACACTGAGGACTTGATATTGAGTACATGAAGCTTGTGTACGACTTTCTCAAACAAGCTGAAGTCTTTGTTTGATACCCCCGTCTTGTTGTTCCACTTGTCCACCTCGTGTCCGTGTCCCTTCAAAAATCGTTTGTTTGTATCGTTACAGGTTGTTCATCCACTCTACGTTTGACCAGCAGCAATACGCCACAACATGCTGCCAAGTGTCAACGAAAGCCCTCATCATCCTACCCTTTCCTCAAATATTTTTGTTCCCCCTTAACTTCGACCAAACCGCAAGTTTTGCGGTTCCACAAAACTAACAAACATGAAATTGTAAAAAGTTTTTTTGCAATTTCTCATCGTAATAGGCTGTTTTACCTCACGCAAATCTGACAGGAAAAGGCCTACTTTCCCACACTAAATTATCAGTGCTGTAATGGTTCATTACAGCACTGATTTGCGTTGCGTAATGAACCATTACAGCACTGTTTTCAGTTTTGATCAACTTCTTGATGCTCTCTGGACTCAGGTTTTAAAAATTGTGACAACTGCACAGTATAATCTGCTATGATCAGACTTTCTTAAACATGGAAACATGAACATCAGTGTGCAGTTTGATGTGAAAGTTTTGTTAAAAACTATCCTCAAGTGGTAATTTATGAAATTGCAAAAAACGTTGTACGCATCTCGGTGCAGAACTCGATTTTTACAGCACTCGTCGTACTTATCCAACTCGGCAAGCCTCGTTGGATACAACTCGTGCTGTAAAAATCTTCATTCTGCACCTTGTTCCGTAAACTACTATTAACTGAATTCGGCTCCGTTATGCCTGTTGGCGCATGAGCCCAAAATAAATGACTAAATAAAAAAAATAGACATCATTGTCCAACTTGGTGCTCTTCGCAACAACTACATGCTGCGGCTGCCTTTAATCCGGGCGAACTACAGCATGTTCGGGAGTGTCAGCGTAATTTCAACAGAGTTTCCTCACTGTTTGATTATAACGTGTCTCGTCAAGTACTTCGTCGGAGATCCAGTTTGTTCGTTTTTTTTAAGGTCTACTTAGTGTTTATTCCGTATGCTGAGTTTTGTTTTTGTATGTGTATATTTGATTATAATTTGTATTGTATTAATTGACTATCCATTGTTAGTATGTATGTTTTATAAGAGACTGTAATTTTTTTACTTGAAATCTTGGAATTAAGTTGAAACTGGATGCATTTCCTCATTTTTTAGTGTTTGATTTTTTTTATTAAATAACGAAGCAATATTTTCAAAACCGGTTATCATACAGAGTTAGAGGAAGGATCGAGCTATCTCCTGATTTTTTTTCAGGTGTAAAACTTTTAATAATTTTTCAAAAACATATTTTTTTGAAATTTCATTCAAAAATATTTTTTAACACTGTAAAACATTTTTACCTGAAAAAAAAACAGGAGATACCTTGATCTTTCCTTTAACTGTGTACGAAAACCGATTTTGAATAAAACCAAAAAGTAAGGAAATGCTTCCAGTTTCGCCTTACGTAACATCATTGGGGCTTAAACATAGCATGTTGATTAGACAAGTAAACAGTAATTCAGATTGGAAACTCGACGCGTGCAGCTGCCGATCTCTCAACTTCATTGGGAGTACCTACATACAGGGGATGGCCAAAATGTTTGGGATAGGCAACTTTTTTTCTCCCACAAAAAAATTCAACATGCTGTAACTTTTCATAGAGTGCATCAAAAAATTTCAAATTTTGATTGTTTGCCAACCTATTATATGTGCCTCATTGGTACAAATTTCCGCTCGATTGATTAATTTTTCGCGAAGTTAGAACCGTTCGGGTAAAACACTATTTTTTAGACAACTAATTTTTGAACTGTCATATCTCGGAAACCAGTGAACCGAATTGAATGAATTTTTTAACGTTTATCAACAATATATTGATACTTAATACGACGTTATAAAATGTAATATTTTCTCACGACGAATTAAGTTATACCGGGTTGAAATTTTTACCCATATAGAGGAAAATAAGTCAAATTTACAATACCACACAAAAAATATTAAATGTGTTCTTCCTTCAATCTAAATAGGCTCTAATATATCTGATTAGAGATAATTTGAGAACAGAAATGGAAAATCTTTGGATATCAACACGAAAATTTATTGACATTGATGTAAAATAAATACATTTTTTCGAGAAAAATCCAAAAAGTGTCAATCCATGATAACTTTTTTCAACGTTTAAAAAGTACCTATGTTTTAATAGTTTGTGAAGCATTTAAATATTGTTAGTGTACGTTCAAAATTTCATTCAATTCGGTTCACTGGTTTCCAAGATATGACAGCTCAAAAATGAGTTGTCTAAAAAATAGTGTTTTACCCGAACGATTTTAACTTTGCGAAATATTAATTAATCGAGCCCAAATTTGTACCAATGATGCACATATAGTAGGTTGACAAACAGTCAAAATTTGAGATTTTTTGATGCGCTCTATGAAAAGTTATAGCATGTTGAACTTTTTTGTGAGAGAAAAAAAAGTTGCCTATCCCAAACATTTTGGCCATCCCCTGTATGTACTTGCCGATATACTGAATGTAGATCTCATTACGAAAGCGAGAACAACCACAGCCCAAGCCGCGACGTCAAGAACATCATAAGAGAACAAAATGCTCAGGTAGACAAAAAGGAAGAAATAAGACCGGCGAATGGGAAGTTCAGCGCCGAAATTTTACGGCCCTTTCAAGAACATAGACGCAGCATCTTTTTCCAACACAGCCTCGTCTACCGATACACCTGGGGATCACAGCAAACTTAGTCGCAAATCGACCACGTTTTGATGATTCTTCTTCGACACTATTTAGCGTATCCAAAATTATTATGAAACTAACATCGACCTTGACTATTACCAGGTGATGGTTAAACTGCGTCTAAAACTCTCTATCATCAATAACGTATGATACCGAAACCGCTACGGCAGAATCTTGAGCGCCTGAATGTTGCCTCAGCTTATGCCTAGAATCTTGAGGCAATGTTGTCAATCGAGAGCGAGCTCGATTTGGCCTCTCACGTTGGGCGCCAATGTAACGGAAAAAAAATAACATTTGACCCTTATAAATGCGCAACGCCCCACGTTGGGCGCCAACTTAATGGAAAAAAGTTTTGCTTAACACTACAAATGCATTGTGCTCCCGACGGGTACCACAATGTGGACAACTGCTAACAGAACCCTACAAATGCGCATTTTATTTTATGCATCGAGCCCCACATCTGGGAACTAATGGGACACGGAAAATAAAATAGAACATTACAAATGCACAAAACACAAACATGCAACACATAACATAAATTGTGCCCAGTTATCTAAAAATATAACGAAGTCCGATCCCAGGATGACGAGGTTTCGTAATAGTTCTTGGTCCATCTAGTCATCCTAGAATTGTATTTTGTCTGGCAGTTCGCCTTTTAGTTCGCAGCATCTGTTGCTGCATTCATATCTTGTTTTGGTCTAGGAATTTCTAATCCTAATTGGGCCTCTAGATTCGGGCAACAACACAAGACCGTCTACAATTTGATGTCCGTGTTAGGGGACGGCTTGCGCGTTTTGTACTGGATCGCTCCTGAAATGTTTGGAGCGCTACAAATGCATATTAAAATTCAGGGACAGATGTACAAACCTTAGTAAAACTTACAAAATAAACTGACAAAAAGTTCACAACAATTTACAAACGTAACAGGCTGCTGAAATAGCATGATCGGATACGTAGAACGAAGTCAACAGAACGAATGGTTCAACGAGGAGTGCAGATTGATTTCGGAGAATAACGCAGAGCGGGCGGTAATGCTGCAGCAACGAACCTGGCATAACATGGAACGATACTAAAAAGAACGGTAACAGTAGACCTTTTCTGGAACAACAAACACCACCTTGAAGAGGTGGAGTGTGCCGAAACTGAACTACGGTGCCGTTATCAAAAACGCAGAAGTTTTACCAGAAGCTCATCGCATCCCGCAACAGTTGCAAATGGTGAAATCAAAGCTGCTCAACGAAGTCAAACGATGAAGGGAGAAGAATGGTGGTTAACGAAGATAAGCAACGAAGAGCGGAAGTGTCAAGTGAAGAGTAACAGCAGTGGTGTGCTCCACCCGGGTCATAGTTTATGGCAGTGGACCAGTTATCACATGCGCTGTGTTTCGACGATGAAGAAGAAAGCGTGTCCAACTGTATTCCTGGCCGACTAGCCGACGAAAAAGCGGTGGAGACAACCGGATAGGGAGAAGCCACAGAGCTTGGTGTGAAGATTGGCCATGATGGAGTCGAATGGGAAGCTTCTTGAAGTCTTGCATGTTCCACCGTTGACCAGCAGGCTGATCTCGGTGGACAGCCGTTTTCAAGGACGATGGTTATGAGATCCGTGACGCTACTGGTTTATTGGCGGTTGTAGGAGAGCGATCTAGCTGCCTGTACCGATTGCAGCTAGCGAAGTCGTCAAAGAAAGGTCAAGGTAAGACACACCTCCAATTGTCAGCACCAGTGACAGCGGTGACTCGGGCATAGGCATTCCGATGTGATACAGCAAATACGAGAGGAGAAGTTGAGCATCGGCTTGAATATTACCGACTGTGGCATCCGAGAGCGCTGCGAGGCTAGGTTCCCGATTCCTCCGACGGCAGAGAGAAAGACCAAACAAAGGCGTTGACCCGATCCACACACACGTTTACTTCTTTTTTTTTTCAAATCTGACTATACATGCCAATTTTTGCTCCTCCGTGATTGATCTTAGCTTGTACCAATTGCACTAAGATCCAAATGAATAAGAGCTTGGACAGTTCACTTATTCTCAAAGTGCAATAATGACGCCGACCAAGTCCTTATAGTCAGTTGGGAAGGGAAAGGAATGTTATAGTGTGCTAGTTGTTGCTACTAGAAACCGAGAGCACCTCTGCGTCCCCACAACCCGCACGGACTGGGGTATTTGTTAGACGGAAAGGATGAGAGATCTGGGAGTCACCGTTGGGTCGGTGATGCAAATCATGGATATTATTAGTGTTCGTAAAGTACAGTTCGCTTTGGTTGCATAACTTGTAGGCATTATATACACTGTGATGTGGAAGTTGTAAGGAATCCACACATTTACTTCTTCAAGAAGAAGTCAGAAATTAATGAAGAAAGTAATGAAGATCGTTCGGTATGCGGATAATCCTTTCAAACGAAAGCCGCGTATTATCAGCTCAGTCGACGGAGGCGCGGCAGAGGCAGACCCAGAGGCCCATGGCGGCGCAGCTTCTTCTTCTTCATTATGACTCTACGCCCTTACTGGGACTTGGCCTGCCTCGCTTTAACCTAGTGTTCTTTGAGCATTTCCACAGTTATTGATTGAAGGGCTTTCTTTGCCTGCCATTGCATGAATTTGTATATTGTGAGGCAAGTACAATGATACACTATGCCCAGGGAGTCGAGAAAATTTTCCCAACTGGAACGGGAATCGAACCCGTCGTCTTCGGATTTGCGATCCATAGCCTTAACCTCTAGGCTAACTGGAGACCCGGCGCAGCCTCAACACCGAAATCAAGCGAGTCGACAGAAATTTTACCTGGCCACAGGTCAAGGCGATGGCTGCAATCACCCAGAATGGAAATCTTTCAATTCAGCCCTCTGCACCACCGTGGGTGCCCAGGACTGAAAGTAAGAAAGTATTCTTGAAGAAGTTCCTAAGGAATTCAAAAAAAAACTCTTGGAGAAATCCCTGTAGGAGTTCATGGACGAAACCCTCAAGAAATTACTGGAGAAATCGCTCAATGAACTTCACAGGAGAAATCTTTCAAAGAATTCCAGTAGAAATCTATAAAGGAATTCATGAAGTTCCTATAGGAGTTCCTGTAGGAGTTCTTGAAGAAATTTCTAGATTTCTCTGAAGGAGTTTCTGAAAAAAAAATCTGAATTAGTTTCTGGAGAAATCACTAGATGACCTCCTTTGAAAATCCTTGAAGGACTTCCAAGATGAATCCTTGAAGGAGTTCTTAAAGGAATATTTGAATAAATTCCTGATAAAATCTTTTCAGCAATTTCAGCAGACATCCCCGAAGAAATTTCAAGAGGAATCCCAGATTAATTTGTCAAATAGCCTCTGAAGAAATCTCCGAAGGAGCTCCTAAAGGAATCCGTACTATTGTTGACTATGTGTTATACCAATGTGATGCGGAGCAAATCAAACTTGATACTTCCGGTTGTTCTATACGGCTATATTCGCATGTATCACCAATTAAATATTTCTTCTACAATTCAGTCACCCCACATTGATCTGCTATTGGAGTCCGAGCCACAAAGCGTTCTGCACCATTATCCCCAATCAAATGTTCGTGCTGTTATTGGTATGTATATATTTTTTGCGCCACGATTGTTTGTTCTACAGCACTCTTTTTCAGTCGAACCGCCTGCGTTGTTTTGTAGCACCTTGAAGTGCCACGGCTTTCCACCTCCCCCACGCACCAACATGCGCGTACGCCGATACCCAGGCCCCAGATGGCTGTTTTGAACTTGAGCTTCTGCCCATCTAGACTATCGGGTTCTCGTTACCCAGATTTGCTATTTTTTCCTGTTTAGCTTATTCACCAAAGACGACGACGACGACTATCCGAAGCCGCTGCCGGTCGGCATGGAAGCGAAGACGTCTTGACCGTGAAGAAAGCTCCGTCGTAGCTCATTAAAAATTCATTTATTCCGTAATTAGTGTTTCTCTTCATCCACCGCGCGCGCTCTCTAGAGACAGAGAATACTTTTTCCGCTGGAGTGCACCACCATCAGCACCAGTAGGTAGGTAAAGTGCCCAGAAGGGATCGCGTCGTCGCCGGGAAGATAGGAAAATAGGTAGGCAATGATGGTGACAATGTAAGCAAGCAGATGGAAACAGCCCTCCGGGGGAAAGCTGCGATGAGCAAGTTGAGATTCGCCAATTTCAAATTTACTTTTAATCAGGTTATAATTAGTTCGAAGCGACCGGACCGCCTAGATTGACGGGTGAGATGATATGGCGGCACTGTGGAGATGGTTCCAAAAATTTTACGGACAAAATAGTTGTTTATGCATTGAGTTGCAAAAAGATGAGTTTTTCAGCATGAATCGTATGAAGAAAAAGAAAAAAAAAGGAGTTTTGCAACGAGTAGCATGTGTCCCAAGTAATTTTAGTTGCATAGTGAGAATTTGAAACTCTTTTTCATAATGCAACATAATTCAGGTTACTCTTACGGGAAGGTGGGTCAATATGATGCTGAAACGTTTTGCATAAAATAAAAATTATAATACTGAATTAGGGGAAATTACCTATTCTCGGCCGTTTTGTTCTCTTCGTCTTTGGGGTTTTTTTGAAACCTGTTGAACTCAGAGTTGGTCTCAAATCCTTCCCAACTGAGCTGAATTATATGGTCAAGTTTCAGGCAATTTGGCTGACAAAAACCCCCTATGACGAAGAGAACAAACCTGCCGATAATACCCATTGTCACCCTATATAAACACATTTCTGGTTTTTGGAGTTTCTAAGTTTTGGACGCAATCACTTTGCACACGCAGATTATCCCCCATTGCATTGTTTGAAGAAGAAAAAAGTGCAAACCAAATAAAATACCAATTTTAATAACTTGGGTCACCAGATTTCCCATAGTGAGATAACGCTTCCTATTCATGTAGCACCCAACACGTGCGTAAAGCTAGTGCAATTAAAGTTTTACTTCCGCATAAATGCTCAGTTAAAACTATATTACAACTCCGACAAACACAGCTCTATTTTTGGAAAGCGTACACAGTCCAACAAAGTTGTTTAATGAATAAATTCAATTTACGACCAAAGAGTAGCCGTCGTTACATAATTTGCTGCTGCCATAAATTAGAATTCATCAGACGAGCGAAAGTCCCGAACGTCGCCTTCTTCCACCGGGTTCTTTATTAGCATGGCTTCCATTATTTCAGCCCAGGCAATGTAATATCGCTTCCATCATAATTTTCTCCCACAAACAACAATGTCCCATCACAGAGCTCGGTTCCATAAATCCCTACGCCATTTCATCACGGGAACGATGATTGGACAGCGCAGGCAGCGCAGAGAAAACACAAAGGGGACTTCACCTAGCCAATTATACGCGTGTGAAAACAAGGATCATTTTTGACAGAATTTCGCTCAACAACGCGGCGCGGGGCGATCCAACGCAACCGGGAGACCTGAACCAGGACCGACGACCGAGACGAAAGAAGCCCCAAATAAGCTTCAACAAATTATGGGCCAACAATGAATAACCACGGCAGCGGAATAATGAGGGAAGACTTTCTGTCACACGGTTGAGAAACGCGACGACGACGACAATGCACCGGAGGTGCGGCAATGTCCTCGCTTGGCTGTCTAATTTTGGCTGCTGATGGCAAAACAATTACGGTGAAGTTACATTAGGCACGATTCACCGGGTTGGGAAATATTCCGTGCGCTCATATGATGAATGTTCGGGAATCGGGAGATTATCAGCTTAAACGTAAATTAACCGACAAAGGCAGAGAATAGTGTATCGCTTTGTGTGAAATGAATAATGTTACATTCCTTCAGGCGACAGATTTATGCACAGGGTGAAATGTTTGACCAAAAAGAAATCAACGCTCAAACATCTGATTTACTACTTGCTTATAATAATATATTTTCAGTCCTGAGCACCCATGATGGCCAATTTTCTGCCGACTTCCTGTACTTCTTCGTTTAGGCTGCGCTGCCATGAGCTTGTACGCCTAACCTGCTGCGATGGCCTACTGTTTTCCAATGTAATGCTTGCTTACAGATTCCGTTCCCACCCCTAGGTAGAGTGTGGCCGACCAAGCTGCACTTTTGCTCTCGAATTTCTGTAGCTGACAACATCGACGATAAAGCTTTACGCTGGAGATCCAATTGTAAGGCTACCATCCATAATTTATGTACCTCAGACCTAGCAGCAACGTCATCAGCCAATTCAAAGTCATTTAGGTGCTCCATGGTAATGGGCTGCCACAGCAATCCACGATTTGGTTCACGGTAAATCGCACCTACCAGGATCTCGTCGATTACGATGAGCAACAGTAGCGGTGATTGTATACATTTTTGCCTCACTCCAGCAACAACCCGAATGGGATCGGACATAACACCGTTGTGCAGTACTCTGCACGTAAATGTCCTGTACTGTGCTTCAATGAGGCCGATGATTTTCTCTTGGACACCCTTGCGCCTGAGAGCTTCCCACATGTTTCTGTGATTGAGACGATCGAAGGCTTTTTCGTAATCAATGAACACCAGGTAGAGAGACTCTTGGAATTCATAGATTTGCACCAGAATGATACGGAGCGTGACAATGTGGTCCACACCAGATCGTCCGGCACGGAAACCTGCTTGCTGTCGTCGGAGAGTTGCGCTAATCTTCTCCTGTATCCGGTTAAGGATTATTTTGCAGAGGACTTTGAGAACGATTCACAGTAACATGATGCTTGGCATTATCGCATACAGTTAGGTCACCCTTTTTGGGTAGGTACCTTTACTAAGATGCCTTCCATCCAGTCGGCCGCAAATGTCACGGTTTCCCATATGTTGCCGAATAATTGTGGCAGTAGTTGTGTGGATACTACAGAGTCAGCTTTGATCATCTCAGCTGAAATGCGATCGACCCCTGGGGCTCTGTTCGATTTCATGCTACGGATGGCTGTTTCTATCTCCTGCACTGATGGAGCTTCGGAGTAGACCTGTGCGTCACCGACACTTTTGCGCTACGCCAACGCCGACCGAGGTACCGGCGGCGCGCCATACGCCGCTGTTTGTCACACCGCCGCTTTTCATTTTTCGCGCCAGTGATCAGTGCACGAACAAAATTAAGTTTACATAAAGTAGAGATAAAAAAAAATCTCACGATCACTATCAAAAGAGTTTGACTGCAATAGGTGATTTCTCATAATCGTTTTTCTCATCTGTACACACTAAGATGAGCTCGGCAAACGTTGGCACCACCGTGTCTCAGCAATTATTCATACTAAATCTCGGTAAAAATTACGTTTGTTAGCTGTATTTTGACAAAAAAAATTCCTGAACCTCAGCAAGCAAACTACAAGATTACTTGCTGAGATCCCATTGGAAAAATAGTTTGCTGAGCGCTCGGTTGTGTCAATCTCCGTAAAAAAAACAAGAAAAATGACCGAGATTTATCTAAAATCATTAGCGAAAGAGAAAAAATGGATTGTATTTTTGAAATAACAATATTAACCCTCCTTAGGCATTGGGGTAATTTTTAACCCAAACCGTACACTACGTTAGCGAGCTGCTGCCAACGTGATGCAAAAGAAATATTAAGAGAATATCAATAAAAAAAAAAACAATAACTCAAATTTTGCCCTTATGATATTAATTGAAAACAGTACGTTCTAAAATTTCATGTGTGGTCATTGGAGCTTTAGCCTGTCTATTTTTTGTCTTTCTTGTGTTTTAGACAATCTCTGCAGAATACTCTTATCAGGAACCGTAATCCGGGATCAAACTGATTCTCGGGTCGAAATTCATCAGACATTTTTCCACTAGATTGAACATAATTTTAATAGCTTCCTTACAAGTATCGTGCTGTTGAAACTATATACTAACCGATAATTGCAAGGAAACTACTTAAATAGTGTTTAATCTAGTGGAAAACATCTGACCAATTTCGATCCGAAGATCAATTTGACCCGGTTTGCGGAATTTCTGAAGAAATTCAAATGGAATTTCAGAGTTTCCATTTAAATATGACACTCTTAGATTTTTTTAATTTTTTTTAACAGATTGCATTAATTATGTATTATTTACATCTCTCCAGAAGTTTCTTCAGAGATTTTTTCAGAAGAATTCAGTGATGCCTCTATGAGATACACCAGGGATTCCTCCAGAAAATTCTTTTGCGACGCCTCCAGGACTTTAATCGTTAATTTTTTTTCTTAATATCTCTCAGGAAGATCTCGACAGAAGTACCTTCAGAGAAAACTCCAGGAGTTCTTACAGAAATTCTATAAGTAGGTTTCAAAGATGCCTTGAGATACATCAGAGATTCATCCAGAAGATCCTTCCCTTCATAGATTTCCTTAGGAGGTCCTTCAGAGATTAGTCTGAGAGTATCTTCAGGGATTCATAGAGAAAATTCTGTCGGAACTAGTCCTGGAGTTTCCTCAAAGATTCCTCCAGGAGATCCTTCAGAAATTCCTCTAAAGTTCAACAAAAAATTTCTCCTGACATTCTGCAGAGATCGCTCAAGCAGATCCTTCAATGATCAGTTCGGAAGTTTCATCAAGGGTTCCTACAGGAATTCCTCCTAACATCCCTCCTGGAATTTCTTCCCTCCCTCCTGAAACCCCTTCAGGGATTCTTCTTGGATTTACTTCGGGATACTTCATGATATGTTTTCAGAGATTCTTACAGGAGTTCTTTCTTCGGTTGTCTCTCCACAAGATTCTTTCAGGAGGATTCATAAATGCCTCCTGGGGATCGATCAAGAATTTCGTAAGAAACTTCTTCAGGAATTCCTGTAGGAGGTCTTCAGAAATAAGTCTAGGAGTTCCTACAAGGATTCTTTCTAAAATTCCTTTAGAAATTCCAATAGGAGGTGTTACAGAAATTAGTTCAAGAGTTCCTTCAGAGATTCCTCCAGGAGTTCTTGCAGATGTTTCTACAGAGAATCCTCCTGAATTTCTTCAGGGATTCCTACAGAAGTTCCATCAGAGAATCTATAGGAGGATCCAAGGTTATAGATTATAATCAGGCATATCTTCAGGATTTTCTTGAGGAATCTTTCATCGAGTTTCTACTAGTATTCCTCTAGGACTTTGTAACGTTTTGACGTTTTTATTCTGTTTAAGTAAAATAAAATTTGAATTCAGTTCGATAAACTTGGATAAATATGTTTTTTTTCTTCAATATTTAAGATTTATAATTCAAAATTTGTTTCTTTAAATTATTACTATTTTAGTTAATTTGTAGCTTTTGACGTTTTTGTCTTTTTAAGTAAAATCTTACGAGAATTGGATTCGTTGAATTTGTCTTTGAGTTTGAACCGTTTCATTTAGTAGAGATTATCCGTTTCATATAAGGTTTGTGTCTAGGCTAAGCTAATGACGATTCATGTTATGCATCTTATAGGACTTTTTCGATGGCGCTAAATAGTTTTTACGGCCATGTGCGATTTAAATTTGGACCTTAGCGTCCAAGAGACGCTTTTTATTTCGGGCTTTAAGCCATATTCAGTGCTCTACTGGTGCTCTTCCTCGCCTGCCAATTACTGGCAGCCAAACGGAGTAAAGGGAGAACTTCCGGCCTACCTGCGTGCGGTTACGCATGATCGGGCAGAGTACCGGACCGCCGACACCCCCTCCGCATCGTTAATTCGGCGAACAATCGGAAGAGCCCACCATCATCGACGATTGGCCACGAAGAGAGCATCGTCAACGACCAAAAACCTGCGCAGGTACGTTATTCATGGCCATGATCACACACACACACACACACATACACACACACACACACTTGACGAGCATTTTTGTGAAAATAATATACATTTAGAATGAATTCAATTGCTTTGTTTTTCTTGTTTGTATTGTGTTATTTTGTTACTTCTAATTTTGTTCAAAGAACCGTTAAATAAATTCATTTCAGCGACATTTATTAGTTTTGTTGTTTTCAACTCCGTTTTGTTATGTAAGTTTCCGTTATTGTTCAGTTCCTTCGTTTTGTATAGTAGATTTGATGCGTTTAGGGATTTCATTTCAGCCATCGGCCGTTCGAGAAAGCCCTTGAGATGAGAGTCGTCACTTTAGTCGGGCAAACTTGAATTTGAACCGGTGGTCTCTCGTTCGCGAGAGTGGCGCAAAAGCCACCGAGTTTAAAAATATCTCGAGCGAATTCGACGAACGGTTACAACTTCCTTCAGGAATTGTTTAGTTGGGGAATACCTCCTGCAAATCCTTCCCCCTACCCGGAAAGATTCCTTTTGGGAGATTCCGCTAAAAATCCTTCGAGGACTCTGCCTGCAAATTCTTTGATGATTCGTACCGAAATTCCATCTAGAATTCTCTTAGGAATTACGCCAAGGATTTCTCCGGTAACTGCTTCGGAGATTCCTCCTGGACTGCCTTCAGGGATTCCCTGGAATTTCTTCGAGGATTTTTTCTGATATTCCTCCAGGTAATTTCTCCTGGAATTCTTTCGGGGACTCTTCTTAGATTTTCTTTTGGGGTTTCCTTCTTCTCCCTTCTTTCGAGGATTCCTCCTGGACTACATTTAGGGATTCCTCCATAAATTGTTTTGGGGATTTCTCCTGATATTCTGTCATGGATATCTTCTGAAATTCCTTTGGGTTTCCTCCTGGAATTTCTTTGATGGTTCCTTCTAGAGATTCCTTCGGAGATTCGTTTTAGAATTCCTTCGGAGATTCCTCCTGGATTTTTTTTCAGGGGTTCCTCGTGGAATCCCTTCAGGGTTTCCTTCTGGAATTTAATTGCTGATTTCTCTTATCATTTCTTCGGGGATCCTTCCTGGAATTCCTCCAGAGAATTTCTCCTGGACTTCTTATGAAGATCCCTATTCGAATACCTTCTTGAAAATCCTTCGAGTATTCCGCTTGGAATACCTTGGGGGTTTTCTTCCAGAATTCCTTCAGGGGTTCCCTCTGATATTTCTACTGGAATTTCTCCTGTAATTACTTCGGGGATTTCTCCTGGGATTGATTCGAAGATTTCTCATAGAATTCCTTCGGAAATTCCTCCTTGAATTCTTTCAGGGATTCCTTTTGGATTCCCACTGGAATTCCTTCGGTTATTCTTCCTGAAATCTTATCGAGGATTTCTTTTGGACTTTCTTCGAGGATTATCCTGAAGTATCTTCAAGGATACCTCTTGATATTTCGTCGGGGATATATCCTCAAATTTTTACATGAATTTCTCCGGGAATTTCTTTGGAGATTCCTCTTGGATTTCCTGCGGAGTTTCCTCTTGGTATTTCATTAGTGATTTCTCTTCGAATTTCTTCAAAGATTGCTCATGAAATTCCTCCGGGGATTCCTTCTAGCAGGGATGGGTTCATTTTTTTTTTTGCAAAGAGTTACATTCATTTGCTTTTATCTCAGTTAAGAAGCATATTATTAAAATATAGTGTATGGTATACCTTTACCATACTCAGTGTAGTTATACACTGAGGTCTTTTTTTTACACGGGTAGTTTTTCTGCTTTAACTCGGTCAATTTTGGGCCAATTCACATGAAAATTTGTACACAGGTAGACACGGTTAGTACTACCTGTACGGAAAATCAGATAAGTAGGTTCAAAATTGACCGAGTTAAAGCAGAAAAACTACCCGTGTAAAAAAGACCTTAGTGTATCCGAAAGTTTGCTAAATAACAAAGAGGTCGCACACTCCTAGTAAAACCATGAGAGAGCCAGGAAGGCAACTCTCCACGCGGTGAATGTAAATTATGTACATTCACGCCGTGGAGAGTTTTGTTGGTTTCCTTCTACTGCCCCTATTATTAACACTACACCAATACTTCCTTCGATAATGTTTCAGGTGAAATAAATATGAATAAGGGTTTCGTACATTGCCTTTTGATAAGATGTTTTTGAAGCAAGTTAATAGTAGTGAATGTAATTGATTGCAATTTAATGATCCCATCGCTGCTTCTAGAATACTCATTCTGGAATTCCTTCAATGATTCCTCCTAAAATTCGTTCGGAAAATTTTCTGGAATTATTTCGAGGATTGCTCTTAGAATTCTTTCGGTGATTCCTCTGGATATGATTTGTTGATACCTCCTAGAATTCCATTAGGGATTCTTTCTCGAACTATCTTTGGAAATACCAGGACCAGGAAAGGACAAATATATTTGTCATTGTAGACCGATATTTATCCAAGGTTGTCATGTTTAACGTTGTGTTGGTCATTTGTTGGGCTTGTTTGACAAAAAAATTGTTATCATAGCGAACAGTCTAATGGCACCTTAAGTATATGGGTAAGGACTGTATCGTTAATTATGAGTACACGTAAAAATTGCTCTATTTGAAAATGTTTTATTTATTTTGTAAATTGACCATCAGAAAAGCCCATGACATCATTGTCAATTTAATTTTTCGTGGATCTTGTCACCTCTCGCACTTTCTTCTTGGAGTTGTTCATAAGGTTTTGGACAACCGTTCCGACGATGGTTTTGCTTGGAGTGACCCAGTTTTTCTTGAATTTGGTGACGTCCTCTGCTCCTATATCCTATTTTCGTACATTCCCTTTCATCAGAGTTAACTATTTCTCAACGGGCCTTATTTGCGGCAATTTAGAGGATTCATTGCCTTTTCCCCAAATTGAACATTGTTTTCTTCATACTAGTTAAAGGTGTCACGCGCATAGTGGCAGGATGCCGAATCCAGGAATGTAGGACCTTTGTGCTTACAGATGAGTGGCAGAATAAGTTTCTGGAGACATTCCTTTCGGTATATTTCGACATTCATACTTGGGACGGTGAAGAAAGGTGATGATTTCATACTACTTTGACAAATTGCTTGCCAAACCAACACATTGTTCCAATTTTTTCGCAAAAAATCGATTTCTCCTAATTCGGAACATCCGTGCCACGCTTCACAGTGAAAAACTGTGCCCCTGGAAGTGCGTTGTAGTCCAATTTGATATAGGGTAATTGTTCCCATCGTTGTGGTAGTACCTATTGTTGCGGTAATGGCAATTGAGCACTTTTTCGACTGAAATGTTACCAAAAGGTATTTTTAATAGATGTATGGTGCTTGAATTATGAGATTGCACCATTTGTTTGCTTAAGATTTGCCCAAAAACCTATTTTTAAAAAATATTTTCCTAAATGTGTTTGCTGCTGTGTTCCTATTGTTGCGGTAGTGTTCCTAATGTTGCGGTATCCCATATGATTTCAATGGGATACCGCAACAATAGGAACAAAATACCGCAACATTAGGAACACAATGTTCTTTCAGATAAAAACGAATAAAATGCTCATAACAACATCAAAGTGGCAATATTTCGTTATTTTCCCATAGATTAAGGATGGATTTTATTATTTTCAATTCAATCCATGTAAAAAGTTTGCTTGGGGCGATACAATTGTGGTTTGTACATGAACCCAGCGCTTAACTCCTCCATGATCGGATCAATTACCCTACGTTTCATCATCCATGATTATGCACATGTAATTTTTGCTCAAAACATCGTCGTACAGTTTCCAAGCCCGAGTTTTCACATAATCCGCCAGAATTTGACTGCGTTTTGGACATATCTGTTTTGGGTAGGTCTTCAGGGAGTTACGCTCCTTGGCACGCTGAATCATACTAACAGTCGTTTCACATTTTTTCGGGCAATCTCTGATGGATACCTCCTATTTTCCTTTAACGATTTCGCAAATTTTGCTGTCCGAATTTGACTTGGACACCTGTTTTTTTGCCGCGTCCGGATGAGTCTTTCAGTGTGTTATGCATACCGAATCGTTTGATAACATTTTAGACAACAGAAACCCTAACACTTTCAACTTTTGCTAATTTTCTTAGCGATAATAAGTTTTTATTGCAGTACCTGGTCACAATCGTTTCTCTTCCGTAAGCCCTCGCATTGTTCTGCTTGTGGAAAAACGTTAACTTTTAATGAAAGTTATTGATTGTTTACAACGTTAGCAACACATAGACATATAGCAGTTGTCAAAATAAGGCATAGTCTTTTTAATACAGAGCTTCAAAGGTGTACTCATAATTAACGATACAGTCCTTAGGCAGTGACCGACCAGAACAGAAATAAAAAAGGTATTCATTCAAACGCAATTGTTTATGCAATCATTGGTCATGAAAGACTGCAGACTACAATTTCTAGAGCATATTGACAACTTCTTTGTTTTGCCAATGTTGACATTTTGGTCACGCCGCCGCCGCCAGCCAAAAAGGTTCCCAAAGTGCTCAAACCAGCGTTTCAACCAAGGTTTGAGCATGGAAAATATTCGGAAACAATTCAAATCACAAATGAAAAAAGTAAAGGTATCTTTTTCCATGGGATGAAGGACAGGTTAGTCTTCAACTACGCTAATATACTTTTTTTCAATCAACTATGCTGTCAACCGCAGGATGATGACACTATGGTGACTCAATTCCCTGGAAGAGTAGCCATCATAAACAAAAGACTTAGCATGCACGTGAGATTTCCCGCGAATGAACGATCGCTCGGAGATGGTGTTCGGAGTAAAAAAAATAACATGCTGGCGAATGCACCCGTGGAAAAATATCCAGAGTGAATATGAGTAACATGTTGAGTTACTGAGTTTCACAGATCAAGAATATTCCTACCATATTCTGAGCACCGAATAACTTCTCAAAATTAGAGTTTGATACATTTTGCCTTATGTCAAAAATAATGCACATTTTCAATTGTTAACTATCTTGGAACATGGTTCTTTGTGTACTATTCAATTATGGAATCACAACCACAGAAAACTCACCCTCATTTACGGTTGGTTTAGGATTTCCATTTTACCTCCCAAGCAGCACACAAGTCACAAAGAAGTGTCGACAGCGCAGGTTTTTAGTTGTACATGGGTTACATTCATGATATTCTAATTCAAAGGCAGAATAATTTGAAAATGACTCATGCTCAACCAAAAACCGGCGCTGCCGGCACATCTTTGTGACTTGTGTGTTGCTTGGGCTACCTTCCCTTACCCTAGGTCCATCTGTTCTGATGAACTTGGCATCTTGGTATCCTTTGAGGATAAAAAGTTTCATCTACTCTGCGTACAGCACAAAAGAGGTCGCAAATACCCAAAGAATGAAACTCCTCCGTCTGCTTCGAAGCCCCAAAATCTTTTATTCACGTGTGTTTGCCCAACCATCCACCAACCCACCAACGCAACGGTAGCAATCATAGTTGACAAATATTTTCCTTTCGACTTTGTCATGGTTGCGGATTGGAAGAGCCCAGAGAGGACCTTTCCTCGACAATCATCGCGTCCCGAAAGCTGAGCCGACGACGCAGTCGACAGCGAGAGCTCACCGGAACATATTGGATCCGAGTGGGACATAATCCAGACGGCTCAAGCTGTGTGGAAAGAAGGGCATTAATCATTCGATTTCTTTAAAAGCTGTGCGGTTTCCACTTTTTTTTTCTCTTCGAGCACAGAGGAGTGGGGGAAAAAAGGGAGCATCGGAAACGATGCGGGTTTACCGAGAGGTGAGTTGGTAAGAACCAGACGAGAAAACGATTTCGAGCAGAGATTTGCTTATAATCCGAGATTTAGGTTCTGATTTCCATGACCGGGGGTCGTCGTTCGGTGGCGGCTGGAGTATGACCGGATGTGGCAGATCAGGATTAGGAGGGAACGAGCGGTTCCGTTTGGGAATGGAAAGCTGCAGATTTGAGTTTTCCAACTGGCTGGATTGTGGATAACTTGAAATGACACGGGAGGAAGTATTTTTATGCTACGAATGAATATCAAGACTGGGTGAAAGTGGATGAATGCTTTTATTGAAATGATGGAAAGCCAATTAGTATTCTGATTGTCGTTAGTGTTAAATAGTTATAGAGTATCCCTTATAACATTGAAGCTCTTCCCAATATATGAACAATATCAATAGCTTACTTTGTTAGTTTAGAATCAATGCAATACGATCCAAAGGATGGGTTACTGAATTCAGCTTATTAAGTTAAGCTCTTTCAGGTAGATAAAACCGATTGTAACGTGAGAATACATCATGCGAACCCCTGCTCATCAGCCTATTTTATTTGCTGTCTCTTTGTGTGATTTTTTGTGCTCATTGCTATCAATCACGTCAGAAATAGTGAAAACAGTGGACAGACTGCACGCATCGGAATCAATGTTTCCCTGATGAAAATAAATCACCGAAGTTGTAAGTGTCCTTTAAATGTATGTACTATTTTTATGTTTACCTAATAAAGTATTTTAGCTTTGTAGCATGTGGTTAAATATGCTGCGTTTTATTGATCCTGCTGAAAGAGCGGTGTTCCTGTCCTGTTTTCAACACTACAAAGAACTTCGAGGTTCACTATCATCGCGCCGAAGATAACTTCAACTAGGAAGTCGGGATAGGTAGAGAATGGTTTTCGCGAAGCTGTGGATCAATGCAACCGCAGACATCGGGCGGGTGCTATCACTGAAAGCAGGACGCCGCTAAGGATCTTCTGTGGGCTATCACTATTGCATGTCCCATATGTTTTCAATCAAGTGCACCATTCCGGGTTGTTAGTTGTATTCCACTTCAAGCGAAACAATAGCCATGCTACGATGCCATCCTGTAGGCGCGAACCTTGATCAATAATTTATTTGAGCTGAGAATGGTTTGACCTTTAAAGCAGCAATAAAAGACTCATCACAATAATGCGCTCTGCAGAAACTGGACGACGCGGTACTAGTGTAGCACACCGTTTACATACCAACCAACTCGTGCTGTATGATCGTTTGCATACTAGTGAAAATGCATGTCCCAAGCGGTTCTGTGGAAAGCACCATGTTGATGAATTTGAGTGTTTCTTTGCTGCTGTTAGCCACGGATTCTCACATAGCTCATCGGTTCTAAACGACGAGAAGGGGTAAAACTTCGTTCACGTTTTGGCACGAAGTGTTACGGGGGGGAGTGTAACGTGAGAATTCGCCTTGACGGAACTCTTTGAGAGAATTGCGCTGTGCGTGAAAACAATTTTTTTTAACATGGGAAAGGATAGGAGCTGCATTTTTAAATGCTTCTAAAATATTTTAGGGACTTCAGATTGAAAAAAGAGTTAATGTTTTGCAATATACTTTCAATTAGCTACACTATAACTGGTTTTAGACAAAATGTTTTTAAATCACAATGTTATGTCTATAATATAGCGTATCAAAATCTCATTCGATAACATTAAGAACGTTTTGCTTAAAAAAATTTCTATAAAGAATTAGAAGCATTTGAAAATGCAGCTCCTATCCTTTCCCATGTTAAAAAAAATGTTTTCACGCACAGCGCAATTCTCTCAGAGAGCCTCCGTCAAGGCGAATACATCATGCGAACCCCTGCTCATCAGCCTATTTTATTTGCTGTCTCTTTGTGTGATTTTTTGTGCTCATTGCTATCAATCACGTCAGAAATAGTGAAAACAGTGGACAGACTGCACGCATCGGAATCAATGTTTCCCTGATGAAAATAAATCACCGAAGTTGTAAGTGTCCTTTAAATGTATGTACTATTTTTATGTTTACCTAATAAAGTATTTTAGCTTTGTAGCATGTGGTTAAATATGCTGCGTTTTATTGATCCTGCTGAAAGAGCGGTGTTCCTGTCCTGTTTTCAACACCGATTGAGCAATTGATTGATTTATTGACAAACAGGCTTGACAGAAACTCCCTCGCGAGAAAATGAGGAAGCGATTTCGGCGATTTTCTGAGGAGTGAAAATAAAACTCAGAAATCACAACGCAAATCCTCAACAGCAGCGAGCGCGAGCTTGCCGCGCAGCGAGGAGTTCGTCCAACACTCATAATTTCTTGTTGTGTTTCTCACGTCCACTCACACTCAAAAAGCTCTCGCGAGTTCCACTCCCATACAAAGACAGACTCTCGAGGCGAAAATCGCACTCAAAAACCCGAAATAATCATCGGCTCTTTTTTCGTTCCCCTCTTCATCGCTCAGTTTTTATTGCCTCTCTGTTTGGGGTTCGTTCGCTCCCTCGCAACGAGGCAAAAGCAAAACACCGCTCTAGAGCAATGTTTCCCAAACTTTTTGGAGGTATCGCCCCCTTAGAGCTTCAAAAAAATATTTTCGCCCCCCCTAGGTGAGATTTTATTTTTTCTATAGTAGAAGGCTGAAAATGTGCTTAGCTAAAACCTTTAGACGCGCTTGTGGCAAATCTAGTAGTGCCATTCAGTGTATCTAAGTCTGTGTCACTCTAATTTTCGTTAAATTGTTTTGCAAATACGTTGATTTTCCGCATTTGAAAAAAAATGTAGTGAATATTAATCGTACTTACAAAAATATTGAAATCGTGTTCGTTGTTAATTGAACTTATAAATAGAACGAACTGTGAACACATATGAACACTCGATATCCCAACCAGATGTTTTATTATTGTTCTTAAAGAACTTTTTCAACAATTGGGTGTCAATGTTTTGTCACAAGTAGTCAAATAAGACTGGTGGAGAATTTGAAAACAATTACAAACACATGCTATGCGAAAAAAGTGCAACTCAGAAAAATATCTGTGTTGTCGAGGGCTGAAAATCTGGATAATAAATAAAAATAATAAGAATAAATATCGGTGTATTTTCAATTGTAGTTACGTTTCTCCAAATCTACATCCAGATTCAAATCAATGAGCTTCGTATAAATTTGAATGCTTTCTGTGTTTTAAATAAATTATCAAATAATAAATATGCAGCATTCATGACTAGATTGCGATTGAATATTTAAATAGGATTTTACGCAGAATTTTTGAAATCTTTTCAAATTAGGCTTTTCTGAAATATTTTCAAAAACAGTTGTTTGTAAACACTGTGATACGAATTTCATCAGAAAAGTGTTCTGAAATTCATCTGATATTCATGGAAATTCCATGGATAAATCCGCCTACGAGTTGAAACGCAATTTTTCTCATCAATTCGCCAAAAAAAAAACACTATGTTCTTTTCAAAATTTGGACAAAAACTCACGATTCACGAATGTTCATTATAGGAGTTTCCAAATATATTTTTATTTAGATTTCCAGAATCACACAAGCCCTTCAGAAATACGTGTAGCAGTCTTGTCTAGCAATTTTGTCAAAAAGTCCACATAAATACCAACAATTCTGTAAAATTAAGTCGATGCTTATTAATAGTCTCAGCATTTTTTATTATCCTAGACAAAACATTAACTGTAAGCTTGAATGTCAGAGAGTTTTTATGAATCAGTTCACATTCTCGATTTGTAATTCAATACTTTTGATGTTTTCCAATCATTGCAAAAATCGCCCCCTTTTTTAGTATTTTCGCCCCCCAATTTTGATTTCTCAAATTTTCGCCCCCTGGACCTGATTTTCGCCCCCAAGGGGGCGATTTCGCCCACTTTGGGAATCACTGCTCTAGAGCATGTTGCAAAACTCTTTTGATTTCAAGGAGGATCATCAAGCCTGTTGACAAATCGGTTCCTAGCTACTTCTCTCCAACCTCGATAACGTCCTGCACTCCGAGATCTTACACTCGAAATGGTCAGCTGAGCTTGTACGCTGTGCACCTGTTCGTGTTCCAGATTTCTCACGAAGGCAGTCGTTGAACCCGAGCAGAGGGGCATACCTTACAAATACCATGCGAAGAGCAACATGTGATCTAACATCTAAAATTGTTATTGCTGCGTTATTCTACGAAATGTTATGAGAACATCACTATAACTGTTGGAGGTATTTGAGCAGAGCTTGGTATTGATGTGGTTTTTGTTGCTTTAGCAGTGAACATAATTGAAGAATAAGATTTGCTATTACATCATGAAGTCATCGAACAAATGAATTATTAAATGTTATTAAATCAAGAAATGTTATAAGTTTGTTATTCAATAACTTTGGGATAACAAATACAGCACTTGAAAATTTAGGTATGCATTCATTACTAAAATAATAAAATTTGTTATTTTCTAGGTGTTATTTATTCTAAATTTTGGTATTCGTTTTTGTTATTTTGCCTCTTATTACCACCTAATGGGTCAGTTTTGGCCGCTGCTGTCGTCGGATGCAGACGGATTGTTCTACTCGGTCAGGTAGTCTTTTTTTTGCTTCGATACAGTCGAATCGAATCACGCGCGCTTATTGGAGATTTATCAAGATATTTCTTTTAGAAATTCCCCCTCAATTTCCGTGAAGGGTTCCTCCAAGCATTCCATCCGTGGTTTCTCCCTGAAGTCATCCAAGGGTTTCTTCATTTGTTTCTTCCGAGGCTCTTCTATGAGTTTTTTCGGCATTTTTTTCGGAATTTCTTCAGCGATTTCCTCCGGGATTTATTCATTGATCGTTCCCGGGTTAGTTGTATAGGATTTCTACAACTTACCACACTTAATTCTGTTTCTGTTGCATCCGCGCAAAAAAAAAGTTCGTGTAAAAAAATCGCGTAACTTCAAGAAGTCACGCAAAAAAATCCAAGGGCCCTCCGGAAATAATTAAAATCACGTAAAAAAGTCGCGTAACTTTGAAAAAAATCGCGAAAAAAAAGTATTGCAAAATAAAATTGTATAAAATAGTCGTGCAATAACAGGATTGAGTGTACTTTCTTTACACTCAATCATCAACCCTCACTCTTCACTCCTACCTTTTTTCTTCTCACTCATCACTTGTCTTATATCGATTCCCACTACTCACTTCCCAGTGCTTTAAACTTCTTTCTGCTCATTCAAAAGAGCTTACTTCTTACTACTCACTCAACTTCTACATTACCTCACACTTCTTATTTATCACTGCCCATTCCTCGCTACTCACTTCTCACTCCTCACTCTACTGCTCACTCCTCATCCTGACCTCGCACTGCTCACCACTCACTACTCACTACTCAGTACTCACTTCTCATTTCACACTGCTCACTTGGAGCACTTCAGTCTTCACTCTTACTACTCTATACCCAGCAATCACTTCTCACTGCTTCACCCTCCCACTCTTCACTATTTAGCACTCATCCCTCACTAATCATGGCTGACTCCTCAGGTTCATCAGTAAGAATTCATGTAAAAATCGTAACGAAAACTTTTGAAACCCATAGAGAAAGGTTCAAAAGATCCATAAGAAAAGCAATTTTAAAATCTGTCTAACAAATATTGCTGCATACCTATCAGCTTATGGAGCAAACGGGACCTCTGACACAGTAAAAATGTTAACTGGACCATTTTATCAAATGTAGGATAAAAAAATGCATGACTGCTGACTACTAATAAAATTTCAAGTGACTTAATATTCTGCAGCTTATCATTTTCCCAAAACTATTTGGCATCGACTAACACGTTTACTTTACAGAGGCTGCAATAAAGAATACCAACGCACCTTTTGCTCTTTGCAAATAGGTTATTTCCTCGAATAAATACAAATTAAAAACCACTTAGATGGATTCGCGTCATGGCTCGATGTTCCGCTATGAATATTTATTCATTTTCGATCCAATAACTTGCCCGTAAGGTCATAAGGAAAGCAAACCACCACCACCATCGCCAATGGATTCCCGTTAGCTGCAACCAATGAAGCAGTAAAATCCCTCGAACAAATACCAGATGATACCCTACGCGCACCAGCCAGCAGCCGCAATTTTCCAGTGCTGCTCTCCGTCAAAGAATGCAGGTAGATGGCCACGGCCAGCCACCAGCCACCGGTCGAGAGTGGGGCTGGGGACCGCCACGTGGAAAGACCGTAACAAATAAAACTTCAATGCGAGACTCTCGGTAATTTGATTATCCATCCCGACTTCTGGCCCTGATCCGCATCCGGTTGATTGGTTGGCCGGTCGGTCCGTTCGTGTGGTCCGCCGCTCAGTCCAATGGTCGCTTCTCCCTAATGGATAAATTATTAGCGCAACCCACCATTTGATCGCCCTCCCGCTCTTCTTATTGCAAGGCACCCGCCGGAACCCTGGTGGTAAGGACGCAATATGATGCGAATCGAATCGTGCGAAAAAAAAAAAAGACCGACAAGGGTTTCAGAATTTTGCGGCGCCTTCAGTTTCTAAGCAACAGTCGACGACGCGTTTAGGTCGTAAAATATCCCACGAATCCAACGACTGAACGGGCTGGTTTTGGGTTGGGATCTGGTTGGTTCGACCTCGACGATGGAAGCAGAAATCCAGAAAGGCACCATTAATTTTTCATTGATTTTAGATTACAACAAATGGCAAACGCCAATATTTGATTTATATAGGCGTGGTACATACTGAGGCAGGCTTCTATATGAAACTGTTTTTGTTCAGCGGTGGAAGCGATTTCCATGAAATTGAGCATTCAGGATAAACCAAAATAACTTGAAAATATGATCGAAAGGGCTCATCTCCCATATGGTTATAGCCGAAGCGGTAAACGCGCGGGCTGCGAATCGGTGAGTCGAAATAAAGAGCCTTCAACATAGCTCTGGTCCTCAAAAGTTACTACCTCATGCTTCCACGGGTCAAGCGATGACAAAGACCGCCAGCTAAGAGTTGTGTACTTAGCTGGTAGTGCAGCCAGGGGGCACTGTTGTCCTTCTGACTTCAGCTAGATTGAGGAGGTACGTCTCGAGCGTCTGTTCACCAAGGAGGTGCTGCTCAAACACCGTCTGTTCTGGCATCCAGCGGCTGAATATGAAATGCTCCTCCACCGGAAGCTATACCTAAGCTCCACCACGGTGGATAGGGGACCATAGGCCAACAACCTACTGTTTTTGAAACCCAAAAAACCGTTACTGAAGCCGAAAATTGAAGATTTGAACTGATTCAACAACAAAGACTTTTAGCGCTAAACAACGGACAAGAATTGGAACTTTGAATGTATTAACCCTAGCCCAGCAGGGCAAACTGTCACAACTAGCCAATGAGGCATGCCGTATGAAGCTTGAGATCCTGACTGAGTGAAGTTCGTTTGTCAAACTTTAGAGAACACAGATAATCGTCGGGTTTGCTTATGAGGCACACACGCTCCTTGCCACCGCACTATGGGATGGCTCCATACAAACAGGTGGCCAAAAATATTTTCGCGTCAATTTTATAATGTCTTGACCCTATTCGTAGGGTTTATGCCTTAATATAAGAAAAACATGTTGAGCATGTCGTGAATATTTCTTAAACATTTTTTTAACACGACAGTTCCAACCAAGGTAAGTATAAGGAAGGTAATCCAATATGCCAGATTACACAATCCGCCATATTGGAAAAGTGAACGACAGCTGGCAAGTTTGTTTTGGTTTTGGGCTATTTGAGATGTAGCAAGCCATGATTGGAACTCTGACAGTATTTCATCGGGGATTGTAGGGTGGTACGAAAACTTCTGAAAAGGTGGATGAATGAAATATCTATTGGTCCGCCTCTTTAGAAGTTTTCGTAAAGAAAGTTTTAATTTCTTAATATAATGGAATCACCTGATTAATGAGCCATAGTTTTTTTTTTTTATTAGAGAGACTTTACCTCTGAGGCATTTGTCTCTGAGCCATAGTTTCTACCTATCTCTACCACCCAGTACATAATCGATTAAGGAAGCAACTAATTTGTCTGGTAGTGTGTGTATTCCGCTGGACCAAAAAAAATGCTCTCACTGGGCAGCAATTCGAGGACAGATTCTACAGGGCTATTCCCATTAAGCCGAGCCGAAATCGTGTGAGCTTCGGCCGTGCTCCAGTTACCGATTTCTAGCATTCGATTACAATGTGTCACATCACACCGTGACGGGGCTCGATCGGGCCCCGGTCGGGCTAGTGAGAACGCCATAGATATCGTTAGAAAGAAATCGATGATCGGAGCCCGGCCCGGTGAAGTGTGGAGAGCGCCTAATTCATCGTTCAGTGTACTCTACTGGGGGTCCTGGACGTGTATTTTTGAGGCCAAAATTTTGATGGACACCTCAAGCCAGAACAGTAATAGCTACCGCACCATCGCATTGTGTCGTGACCACTGGAAGCGCTGGGGTTTTAACATTTCCAGAAATATACAAAGAAAATCAGCTGCTAGTCTCTGCTGGCTTGTCCTTGATTTTTTTTTTCCAATTGACCAAAGATAAACAAACAATACCTAGCAACCCTAGCAACCCCGTCAACAACGATAGAGCGCAGTGTACACAAACTCGCCAGCTGCCAACTGCCACTACCCCGCTACGCACCTCTCCCCTCATCCACTGATTGATGATATGCTTGTACCTTCCTTATACTTACCTTGGTTCCAACAGCATTGAATTACAAGGGCATTGCATACTTTTAGGTGTTTTATCTGTGTATGAGGATTGCTGCTCCAATTTACAAAATGGATTCTAATTTGTGAAAATAAGCTTCGCTAAGAGTGCCAAGACTATATTTAGGCTCTACTATGATTGATCTACCGAGAAAAGCGACCATGACGGCCAAATTTTTCCTCAGAGGTATTTAATGACCAATAGAGTGATTTCATATTGCAATATTTAAATCATCGCCGACAACTTGATTAGAATTGCAGAATAGCAGCTAGTAGCAGCCAAATTTGATTTCCCAGGGATCCTAAACAAAGACATAGAAGTAGTCCCGAAGCGAAACTTTGCGAAACTTTTTTTGTATGGAATGGTATGTATGGGAAAATTTAGGTTATTTTAAAGTGGCATCATTAAATAGTTTTACAGTCAACTTTTCTACGTCTGATATTTCATTCGAAAGGTTTATAAGTAAGCTATTAGAAACTATTTTAAAAATTCATTATTTTTCATTTAAGCCGAAGATATGCAAAATTGAACATTTCATTCATTTTACTAAAAATTGCCAATGGTCTCATTCAGTTGCCAATATCTTGATAAGTATAGGGATTAGCAAACTAATATTCTGGGGTTTACTGGTCCAAGTGGTCTACTTTCAACTACCAAACCTTGAATAAAGTCGATTTTCGATTTTTGGCCTGAAACCCCTTAGTGCACCGTGGAGTTTTTTTTTTCCTACTCAGCGCTCGCGCTCACGCTGCGCTCATGAAGTGGGAACCTATTAATGAGAGGATAAGAGAGATTCAGAACACAGGTTCGATCCATTACCATCCTTACCATGATCCAATGTTACGCGCCAACCGATGCCGCCGAATTGCAAGACAAAGAGAACTTTTACAGTCAACTAAATATTGTCGTGGACAAGATTACGAAAGATGATATCAAGATCCTCATGGGCAACTTCAACGCAAAGGTTGGTTTCGACAATTCGGGCTAAGAGCACGTCATGGGACGCCATGGTCCCGGAGAAATGAGCGAAAACGGAGAGCTGTTTGCAGAGTTTTGTGGCAACAATGATGTGGTGATTGGGAGATCGCTCTTTCGTCATCGACCAGTGCACAAAGTGACATAGGTTTCCCGTGATGGCGTCACGGAAAATCAAATCGACCACATCTGCATCAGCCAAAAATGAAGACGGAGCCTTCTTGATGTGCAGAACAAACGTAGTGCAGACATTGCGTCCGACCATCATTTCCTAATCAGCGAGATCCGACTGTGCATTGCACAGTGGTCCACGAACCAGATGTACGAGGCATTCAACGCCTTCAAATGAGTTTTTAGGCAAATATGATCTTCTACAAAGTTGTCCCTAATAATAAGGCCCTCTTTAAAATGTGCATGAAAATTAGGGTGGTCCATATTTTCAAAGAAATTGGTAACCAAACTTTTTTATTTGCAAGAAAAGCTGTATACATTCTTTGGGAAAGTTACAATTCTATCAATTTTGAGCAAGTTTTCTGAAGACACTTTTTATGTAGCTTTAAAATTGACCGATCTAGAGGTATTTTTCTGAATAAGATTAGGGTGGTTCAAGAAAAACCGGTGTTCGAACCACTGTATGAACCACTGAATTAAACCCCTCGTCCAAATGGTAGCTAAGTTAGGTAGCACAATAGGTAGCTGATGTCATAGTCAAGTGAACATTTATAATTGGATATGCTGTTGGATAGAAGGGAAAAATATCTATGGTCAGTTGATGGTGTGGTATATGATAGGTTTTCTGAAGTGGATTACTATTATTTATGCTGAAGTGGAACCTGTGACTATTATTATTTATGCTGAAGTGGATTCTACAGATTGAATTGCTGAATTTGTATGTAGAAGAGGCTAGTTACGGGGAAAATTTATTAACGTAAATTCGATTTTGTAGGTCGTAGGATCCGCATTATAGGACCTAGATTAGTGCGCAGACGTAGATCGTATGTGACGGTTTGTTGACTGTAATACCGTTACAGTAGTAAGTTGGTTGAGATGTTACCGATAACTCTTTATTAATTGGATTGCTCTATGAATTAGGTCTAATCGGTAAAGGCACATATTTGGAACAAGATTGGCTATGCCAGGGTTGCCAAATCATTTGTGGGTATCATTGATCTGAAGGATTAAACTAAAATTGTAAGCATATGTTCTTATTGATATACCATTGTGTACTTATAAATATATTATTCTTTTAGCTTTGAGCGCGTTATCAACAAACTGCTTCAAGGAGGTTTTTTTCCGATAGTTCTAATCCGAACAACCGGATTTCTGGCGTTAACTTTTTCAGTTTCGATTTTTCATCAAAGTCGCTCAAGAAACACTTGTAGAGCATTTGAAGACGCGTCGTTTCGTGCGCTGAGATGGTCGTTATCTCTTTTGGTTCAAAAGTTACAGGCGTTATCCTTAAAAAAATCATAGTTTTTTAAAAAGGGTTTATGATGGGTTGGGGCAAACATAAAAAATATCATTTGCCCGCATTTAAAAGAAGAAATGCTGTTACAAAGCAAATCAAAAAATTGGATGGGTGTTGTTTCTGCAACTCAAGTGAAAATTACTTGAAAAGTGACTATTTTTTCTAGAAAATCATCAATATCTTTTCAACGGAATGACGTAGCAACATTCTCACCGCACGAAAATGCGCGTTTTTGGAAGCTCTAAAAGTGGTTTTTAGGCGACTTTGACGAGAAATTTTAAACAAAAAAGATAAAGCAATAAAACAATTTGTTCTAGCGTCACCCTATGAAAACTATGGGAAAATGCTCCAAATTTGGTCAGAAGAGTTTAAAACGCTTTATCTTTTTTGTTTCAAATTTCTCATCAAAGTTGTCTAAGAACTATTTTTAGAGCTTTTAAAAACGCACATTTTCTTGTGCTGAGAATGTTGCTACGTCATTCCGTTCAAAAGATATTGATGATTTTCTAGAAAAAATAGGCACTTTTCAAGTATTTTTCACTTGAGTTTCAAAACTAACACCCCTCTAATTTTTTTATATGTTTTATAACAACATTTCTTCTTTTGAATGCGGGCAAAAGATATTTTTTGCAATTGCGTTGCTTATTTCTCTACTTTTCACTCGCGGTAGCAATCATGTAACGGCCTACTTTTCTTTACTAAAGCAAAAGTGCCGAAAAGTGCTACTTTTCGGCACTCTTTTGAGAACTGAAAAGTAGCACTTTTGGCACTTTTACTAACTGACACATTTTCCGTTGGTACAGCTATTGCGTCTACATACACTGAGCACTCGTCCGAATCAGGAAGATTTAGTTTAGTGCAGATCAGGCATAGACACACTATAGCTGAAACTCCCTTCTCTTGTCCATACTGCTGTTTGATGACGACGGAAGAATGAAAATCTGTGACACCTACTATGTCATAGCCTACCTGATCAAGCATAACAGCCGCGCTGTTGTGCATGAGAGTTAGACTGGCCCAAATACAAAAATGTCGATAAATTCCACGGGGCACCCTCTTAAATCGTGCCTTTGGATGAGAAGAACAATCTGTGAAAATTTCAGCTCAATCGGTTTAAAACTGAGCTGGCGCAAATGAGTTGAAGGTTTGTATGGGATCTTCAGTCCAAATATATGGGAAATTAGATGACCTCCAGTCTCTCACCCAGCACGCTAGTTCAAAGAGTTTGATTTGGCTCATAATTGAAAAATTAATAGCTGATACCCTAAGGAACAACTTTGTAGAAGACCATATAATAATAAAACTTAATATAGTTGCGGTTTCAGCTAACGAAAGCAGGATGAGGACATCTTTCCCTGTTTACTCTCGGTTGTTACATGCAGCACGTGTTTGCTGTTCGAAACTTGCGCTCTACATCATAGGCGGCTATGTTGTCCTTCATTTCAATTGCTCACGCACGTGGGCGGGTATCGAAACAATGAAGAATTACATAGCTGCCTATGATGTAGCGCGCAAGCTTCGACCGACAAACACGTGCTGCGTGTAACAACCGAGAGTTTACGGGGGAAGATGTCCTCTTCCTGCTTTTGTTAGCTGAAACCGCAACTAAATTAAGTTTTATCATGTTATGGTCTTCTACAAAGTTGTTCCTTAGGGTATCAACTACAGTAGACGTTCGATAACTGCAACATGTTTACGTTTCACTTAGCGAACGAAAATCCGATAACTGCAACGCCTGACAGTGTCAACAAGCCATCAATTGACGTAAAATGAACGAAAAATTCATTCGACTGTTCATTAGGGCTAACATGGCGCACGATTTTGACGTTTGGCGGTGCGATAACTGCAAATTTGTTGCACTTACCGGACTTGCAGTTAAAAAGCATTGCAGTTAAACCGTTTGCACCGACCGAACGTCTACTGTACCATTCTTTCAATTCTGAGCTAAATCGAACTCGCTGAACCGGCGTACTGAGTAAGAGACTGTAGGTCATCCAATTTCTCATGTATTTGAACTAAAGTTCCCATACAAACCTTCAACTCATTTGCGCCAGCTCAGTTTTAAACCGATTGAGCTGAATCTTTCACAGATTGTTCTTCTCACCCAAAGGCACGATTGTAGAGGGTGCCCCGGGAATTTTTCCAACTTTTCTTTTTCGCCATACAAATGTGGGCCGGTCTAATGAGAGTTTCCACGTGATTCTACCTGATTTCATGTTTGTGAAGCTAGGAAGATTATCCTGAATAGGTATTTTTCGCAATTGCAAAAATCTTTGTTTGCCCCAAGCCGCCATAACATCTTTTTAAAAACTATGATTTTTTAAGAAAAAACTATTGAACCAAAAGAGATAACGACCATCTCAGCGCACGAAACGACGCGTCTTCAAATGCTCTACAAGTGTTTCTTGGGCGACTTTGATGAAAAACTGAAAAAGTTAACGTCAGAAAACCGGTTTTTCTTGAACCACCCTATCAGAAAAAATACCTCTAGATCGGTCAATTTTAAAGCTACATAGAAAGTGTCTTCAGCAAACTTGCTCAAAATTGAAAGATCTACAACTATCCCGAAGAATGTATTTAATTATTCTTGCAAATAAAAAAGTTTGGTTCCTAGTTTCTTTGAAAATATGGACCACCCTAATTTTCATGCATATTGAAAAAAAGGCCTTATTATTAGGAACAACTTTGTAGAAGACCATTTTAATCTAGAAAATCATTTGAAGGCGCTGAATGCATCTTTCCTCGTAAATCTGTTTCGTGGACCATTGTGCATTGCTAGGATTCATCGAAAGGAGGAGAAAATCGGGCGTCGGTTCAATATACGCCGACTGGAAGACGCTGCGGTGAAAAGGTCCTTCGTCGAGGAGCTAGAAAATCATGCAGCGGATATTCCATAAAGCCATAGCCCGTCAGCGCTATGCGGCTCTCGAGAAGGAAGTGAAACGCTCATGTAGACGGGACAAAAGAACGTGGGCGGACTCCCTGGCCGACAAAGGCGAGAAAGCCGCAAACACCGGCAACATCCGTCTCCTTTACGATGTTTCACGTCGCCTTAGTGAGACCAAGATAAATGCTACGATACTCATGAAAGACACGTCTGGACAGTTACTGACCGACCCGGCTGACCAGTTGAAACGCGCGCTGGTTCGAGCACTTTGGAAACCCTTTTTAAGTGTCGGCTACGCCATCAACACCTCAGCATGATCCGCCAAGAGTTTGATGCATTACCCGTGTCAACATCGAAGCTCCATCAGTGCAGGAGATAGAAACAGTCATTCGAAGCATGAACTCGAACAGGGCCCCAGAGGTAGATCGCATATCAGCTGAGATGCTCAAAGCTGGTCCCGCAGTATCCGCACAACTACTGCATCAATTATTCTGCAACATATGGGAAACCGCGACATTTCCGGCCGACTGGATGCAAGGCGTCTTAGTAATGATACCCAAAAAGGGTGACCTGACTGTATGCGATAATTGGCGGGGCATCATGTTAATGTGTATCGTTCTCAAAGTCCTCTGTAAAGTGATCCTTAACCGGATACAGGAGTAGATTGACGCAACTCTCCGACGGCAGCAAGCAGTATTCCGTGCCCGACGATCCTGTATACCATAATGTCACGCTGCGTATCATTCTGGATCAAATCAATGAATTCCAAGAGTCTCTCTACCTGGTGTTCATTGATTACCTTGTTGATTACAAAAAAGCTTTCGACCGTCTCAATCACGGAAACATTTGGGAAGCCCTCAGGAGCAAGGGTCTCCCTGAGAAAATCATCGGCCTCATTGAAGCACAGTACCGAGCATTTTCGTGCAGAGTACTGCGCAAAGGTGTTTAGTCCGATCCCATCCGGGTCATTGCTGTAGTGAGGCAAGGACGTATACTATCACCGCAATTGTTCCTCATCGAAATCGACGAGATCCTGGTTGGAGCGATTGACCGTGGACCAAATCGTGTATTGCTGTAGCAGCCCATTGCCATGGAGCACCTAAATGACTCCAAACTGGCTGATGACGTTGCTCTCCTAGCTCAACGGCGCTCTGATATGCAGAGCAAGCTCGATGATCTTGCCAATCGCTTCTCAGTGGAAGGTCTTACCATCAACGTCAACAAGACCAAATCGGTGGATGTAAACACGGTCAACCCTTCCAGCTTTACGGTAGCTGGGCAATCAGTGGAGAAACTTCTTCAAAAACTCCTTCAAATATTCCTTAACAAATTCCTCCAAGGGGTATTTATAATTTCTTCTTGCAGTAGTAATTCTCTCAAGTTTTCGTCTAGAAACTCCTCCAGATATTCAAAAACCCACCCCACCTAAGAACACTTTCAGTGTCATCAGCGTCCATCGGCAGGCACTGTTATAGCTACCCAACCGAGAATGTGCAAATAAATGGACCCATCAATTACCAGATCGTGGAAGCGCACCGGTTTCGGTTACCCCAGCTTCCTCGATTCTGTGTGTTCTGTTCACTCCCATTAATTGAATTTCGAACTCGGACTTCTCGCTCGGCATCAGAAGGTCATCTCAGGGCACAGGTAGGGAGGACGAACCAAAACCGATCCAGCCAAGTGGTGGTGGTGGGGTGGTATTGGCTCGCCCGAACAGGAGAGAATTACTGACACGTACATATCTGCAGCATACCCGAAAAATCAGTTCCATTTCTATTATTGACGAGCTACATTAGTACAGAACCCACTAGTCATTTTTTTCCTCCCCTGTTGGGGAAATTAAGCCACTGCGTCATTGTTTACATATTTTATTTATCACTAGTCATTGTTTAACATATTTTATTTATCATGCTGAGCTCCTTATTCAGTTTGTAGTTACTGGGTTTTGCAAACCTGAGTTTGGTATTCTACAGATACTTTCTACTGCTCGGGTGGTGGTGGCGGTTAGTATCAATCGAACTGGTAACGGGCAGAATCTAGTAGTAGCTCGTCGTCACCGATATGTGTAATTTAATTAGAGATGCTCTTTCATGCCTGCAACCTGATGGGCGGTGGCGGTTAGTTGCTGGGTGCTGTTTGGCTATCCATGTTCTTCGCAGAAACCGACGGTCTGCGGCCGTTTGATGTTGCTTGGGGCTGCTTCCGGAGGAAAAGCAGTTTTGTTTGCGCTTTTGACCAATTTGTTTTATTGGATGTGGTTTAAGTGATTTTTTCGATGGTGTACTACTACTGAAAAAGAAATTAACTTGATTCCGGCCAATTTGGGTTGTTTGCGCATTATGGTGAGTGGAGAATTATTTACTTTAGGCCTTCAAGGGTGGTTTCGCAATTAATTTTAAAAGTATCTTAGAGATGCATTCATTTTCCAAAGTTATCACCGCAGATTAAATTATTATTATTATTTATTTATTAACGAGGTTTTAACAACCGCAGATTAAATGTCAATCAACATCCAGGACATTATCGATTTCGATGAGGTACAATAGTTTTGAATGAATAAAACCTTGCTTCACTCCAGCCATGCTCGAACAAGATACCACATCGCGTCATGTACCGATCATAAGACAACCACAGGATCCATCATGATGCCAACATACAAGTACACCAAGATCAACCTGGAACAAGAAAAGTGAAAACCTACAGATCACTTGCTTACCTTACCTTAAGGCCTGAGTGTCCTCTGTTGTACCGCAAACCGGGGTCAAATTGATCCTCGGGTCGAAATTGATCAGACGTTTTTCTTCTAGATTTAGCATACTTCAAATATTTTCTTCACTTGTATCTTGCAGTTTAAATTGTATACGATAAGATAATTGTAAGGAAATTATACAAATGATACTTAATCTAGTGAAAAATCGCCTGATCAATTTCGACCCGAGGATCAATTTGACCCCGGTTTACGGTACGTAAGAGTCGTCTCCCTTCGATTCGGTCTATCGCTGTATGTCTCCAATCACGCACTCTGCGAAGGGTCCGCAGACCATCCTCCACTTGATCGACCCACCCAGTTCGCTGCAAACCACGTCGTCTTGTACTGGCCAGATTGCCCTCGAGAGCCATTTTTACCGGGTTGTTATCCGACACACTCGTGATGTGTCGCGCCCACAATAGCCTCCAGATCAGGGATGCCATATTTACAGATTTAACTGTATAATACAGATTTCTAAGCATCCGTACAGATGTCGTTTTATATGAAATACAGACTAGAGCTAGAGAGTATATTTTATTTTTGTTTGGGGTACATATTTTTCACCCAAATTTTGTATGGAATACAGATTAATGAAAAGTGCGATACAGATTTTTCGAAAAATCTCTGGCATCCCTGCTCCAGATATTCGTTTCTCCGGAAATCCGTTCTTCTTCTTCTTCTTTTTGGCTCTACGTTCCCACTGGAACTTGGCCAGCTTCTCTTCAACTTAGTGTTCTATGAGCACATTTAAAGTTATTAATTGAAGGACTTTCTTTACCTACCATTGCATGAATTTGTATTTTGTGAGGTATGTGAAATGATGCACTATGCCCCAGGAGCCGAGAAAATGTTTCCGACCGGAACGGGAATCGAACCTGCTTGCTCTGAAATGGTGATCCATAGCCCAAACCACTAGGCTAACTGGCGACATAGGGATCTCTGTGAATCCGTATTCTTGCATAATAGCGTGGGACACAAAAAGACATTTTACTCCTGTAAACTTTTTGAGTTTCATTTTGGCCCTATATCAATTGTGCAAAATTTCAGCTCGATCGGGGAAACTATATACTAGCGCCAGCCATTTTAAATTTTCATACGATTTAGTATGAGAAAATTCCCTTTTTCAAAGCAAAATTGCTACAGGTTGCCCCTTAAGCCCTAGAAATAAATCGATGAATGATTTCTGTTGGAAATTTCACGAGGAACCAACCCTTCGAAGACCGAAAAGTGATCTAAGGCTCGTGGAAAAAGTTATTGACTGAAATGGAATGCAAACGCTGTTGAACATGTAAGGAATAACAATAAATATAAAAATCTCGTCATTTTATCGATCAGGTGAGGCCTAATATTTTTTTTCTACGAACGTCGCATCGGTTTGCTGTCTTCAGAGGTCTGATACCTAGTGAAGTTTTCTACAGAAATCATTCATCGACTTGTTTTTAGGGATCTAGAGGTGACTCATAGCGATTTTTCTTTGTAGGAGTAAAATTTTCCCATAGTAAATCGTTTGAAAAACTAAGAATGGCTGGCGTCAAAATTCAGTTTTTTTTTTCGATCGAACTGCAATTTTGCAGAGTTGATATGGGATCAAAGTGGAACACAAGAAGTATACAGGAGCTTGAGTTTTTCCATTTTTTTGTGTTTTCCCATAAAAACCGTGAACCAGGCTAGTGAATAAACTACCATAGCTGATCTAGGAGTTCGCTTCTTGTTGGTCCTTTTTCTATGCATTATGTTTTCATTACTTGTATGGATCGACTGAAATTCTTAACTGTGAACTTTTAGTGGCTACGCAGTCTTCATTCTTAAAACCCAACGTTTTGGCAGTTAGGAATAGTGTCTTCATGAGGGGAAAAATAATGTTCTTGTTTTATCTCTAGTGTTTCGGCTAATTCTAACATTAACAAAAAGTCAACAAAAGATCACCGAAGCATTCTCGGAGTTCTCAAGGGGCTTCTTCGAGTAAGCATCACGGTAATTTCTCTAGGGGTTCCTACAAGAGTTTCTCAGGAAGTTCTGAAAAGAGCCCCATCAGCAGATTCTTCGAGAATTTCTTCATATGGAGAAACCGAAACCCATCGAGGATTTCCCTCGACGAATTTAACAGAAATTTCTGCGGGAATTCCTTCAGGGGTGTCTTTGATAATCCATCCAGGACTTCCTACAAAATTTCTCCATTATTTCCCACCAAATTTTCTCCACAATCTTCTATGAGAATTTCTCCATGAGTTAAAATGGAATTTTCCCGGAAATTTCTTCTAAATTCTTCTATTAGCCCTCGTGGGAGAATCTCCAGGAGTTCCTATGGATTTTTTACGGGAGTAGCTATGAGAATACCTCCAGGATTTCATACGAGAATTCGTCCAGGAGTTCCGATGGCAATTTCTTCAGAAGTTCCTACTGGCTATTATTTTAGGATTTCCGACGGGAAGTTGTTCAGGATTTTCTACGGAATCTTCAAAAAGTTTCCATAGGAATTTCTTCAGGAGTTTTACGAGAATTCTTATAGAAATGCCTGTGCGAATTCATCCAGAACATACTATGGATTTTTCCCTAGATTTTCTATTGAACTGCTTCAGAAGTTCCGAAAGGAATTCATATAAGAGTTACTATGAAAGTTCCTTTACCAGTTCCTAGGCGATATCTGCAGAATTTTCTTTGGAATTATCCCCAAGGAGTTCCTATGGGTATAACCTAGGGTATTCCTTCAGTAATTCTTATGGGAATCCTTCAAGGAGTTGCTATGAATATTCCTGCAGGACTTCCAACGGAAATTCCTGCAGTATTATCTACGGGATATATTTAAGAATTTCCAACGAAATTTTCTCCAGGATTTCCTACGAAATTTCCTTCAAGATTTCCTACAGGAATTCCTACAAGAGATCATATGAGAATTCCTTCGGGAGTTATCATGGGAATTCATCCAGGAGCTTCTTAGCAATTCCTCCAGGAATTCCTGCGAGAATTCCGCCAAGAGTAACCATGAGAATTTCTTAAGGAGTACTTATGGAATTTCTCAACTTGTTTCTATAGAAACTATTACAGGAGCTGCCATGGGATTTTTCCAAGACTTCCTATAGAATTGCTCAAGGAGTTCCAATGAGTATTACCAAAAAAATCCTACTGTAGTTCATCTAGGAATTCCTCAAGGAGTTCCTATGGTAATTCCTTCAGGAGTATCTATGGAATTCCTCCAGGCGTTCCTACCGAAAATTCTCCAGGAGTTATTCACTAGCTACATGGTAAGTAATAAGATCAATAATTAAGTCTTAATGCTTTGCCTAACTATGCCTAGCTTATAACTTTTTTCACATGTGTCGCAATACTTTGCGGTCCTCGACAAAGTTATTTGGTATATAGTCACTACAAAAATACCAAAGCTTTTATAAATTGAACACTTACAGCGCCACCATTTTCCAAATTTTATGTTTTCTATACAAGTGTGGGCCAACCTATTGTGCATTCACCATCAGCGCAAGGACTACCCACCTACCTGGCTGCAAAATCATTCATTCTGGAATCCCTCCACAAATTTTCGGAATTCTTCATAGGTTTCGTACGGTGCCTATAATAACTCCAAATGTTTTTAAAAAGTTCCCCCAAAATTTCTTTTAAGAATTCCTTTAGGAACAGCTTCAGCAATCACGTCAAGTATTTTTTCAGAAACTTTTTCAGGTTTTCATCAGCAATTTCAGATTTTCTTCTGGAATTGCGCCATTTTTTTCAGAAATTATTCAGAGATTTTTTCAAAAACTTCTTTGGAAATTCCAGAAGTTCCTATGGGAATTCCTCCTGAAATTCTTATGAGAATTCCTTCAGGACTTTCAATGGAACTTCTTCAGGAGTTCCTATGTTTTTTTACAAATTCATCCAGGATTTATTACGGTAATTTTCTCTGGAATACCAACGGGATTTTTTCCATGAGTTCCTTTGGAAGTTCCTCTAGAAATTCCTACAGGAATTCTTCCAGTATTTCCTACGAAAGTTCTTCCAAAATTTACTACGGAAATTATTCTAGGATTTAATGCGAGAATTGCTTCTGGAATTCTTTACGGAATTGCTACTGGAATTTAGAAATTATTGTAATAGTTCCAAGGGGAGTTTTTCCAGTAGTAACTTCTGAAAATCCTCTAGTACTTCATACTGGAATCCTTCCTAGAGTTCTAATGGAAATTCTTTCTGAAGTTAATACTGAAATTCCTTAAATATTTACGGGAGTGCCTACAGAAGTTACAACGGGATTTTTGGAGAGCTTCTAGGGGAATACCTCCAGAAAGTTGAGATGGAAATTTCTTTAGAAGTTCTGGAAAGTTCTGATGCAATTCCTAAAGGTATTCCATGCGGAACATGTTTAGGACGTATCTAACTTACTTCTGAAGAATTTCTGGTGGAGTTCCTACAAGCACTCTTAAAAAAGCAGCAGAAAGAACTCCCGGTCGAATTGATAAAGGAATGAGCTATATTTCTTAAATTTTTTGAGAAAATTTCCAGACTCCTTGAAGAAATTTTCGTATCAACTTTTAAAAGAATTCCCGTGATAACTTCTTGCATAATTTCCGTAAAAGCTTCCAGGAGATTTCCGTATGAACTCCTGAAAGCATTTCCAAAGTAGCACTAGTAGGGCGATCTGGGAACTCCTAGAGGAATTTCCGCATTACTTTGGGATGATTTCCAGTATAAAGTTCTCGATTCATTTCCTAAGAAAATCCTGAAGATGTTTACCATGGAGCTCCTAGAGAAATCTCCGTAGTAGAAACTGGTATAAAATAGAAACTGGTATAAAATAATTCCATCTTATATCCTAGGAATTTCTGGAGGAAGTTCCGTAAGTACTCCGGTAGGAATTCCGGTACGTTTTTACATCTGCAGGTATTCTCATAAGAATTCTTGGAGGGATTCCTATATGAACTCCTTGAAAAAAAAATGAAATATAACTACTGCGAAAATTTTCCTAGGATCTACCAGACTGGAGCAATTCTGAAATGCCTGTAGTTACTCCTGGAGGCATAAAATGTGAAATCAGCTAGCAAATTATAATACACATTTATAAATCAAGCCTAACTTCACCAAACACTGTATGTAACATATGTAAACAAAAAGAGATGAGGCGCTAAATTTCGTGAACAAGTAGTTCTGTAACGCTCACCTTTGGGGATGATTTGTGAAAAAAATACCAGAATTTTTCACGATTCTGAAATGCCAAATGAGTTGCTATGGGAACAGCGAACTTCCTTTTGGTTTTCCCGTTCGTGGATTTTGTTAGATACGGTGTTTGGTAAAGCTAGGCTTGATGGAAAACTTCTGGAGGAAATCCATGAGAACTTTTGGATGCATTTCTGATTAAACATCGGAAAAAATTTCCGAAGAATCTCGTGGTGGGATTTCCGTAAGAACTCATGAAGAAATTTCCCTAGGAACTTCTTCAGAAACTCTCGTATGAATCCTTGAAGGAATTCCTGTATTATCTCCTCGAGGTTTTCTCCTAGGAACTTCAAGAGGTCACTTTTTATTTTGTGTACTTAGTGCTAACGTAAGAACAAACACGACAATCACGAAACGCGACGCGAGATAAGACACGACACTTATGGTTCTTACAATCGTCAAAATAATTAAAATGAATGGGTACGACAGGCCTTTTGTGGATAAATTCATCCGAAAACATAAACGAAAAACACAGCGCAACAGTATAACTACCCTACAGCCGGACACCAAAGAAGTAAAAAGAGTCAGCCTGCCATTCTACCCGAAAATAACGAACCCCATAAAAAACACACTTCATCGACAAGGGTTACACGTTGTTCAAAAAAGTGAGAACACTCTGCGTGACCTGCTTTGCAACCTCAAAGACAAGGTTCCACCTGACGAGCAGTCTGGCATATACCGGATTCCCTGCAAAGACTGTCCGGCGGTTTACATTGGACAAACCCGCCGGAAAGTCAAAGTCCGCATAAGGGAACATAAGAACGCCGTGGTGTCCAAGAAGAGCAGCGAATCGAGCGTGGCGGCTCATACGGTGGAAACCGACCACGAAATAGATTGGGGAAGTGCGAAGATCGTTAAAACTGTAAGAAAAGCTTCCCACTTAAACGCATGGGAGTCAATGTTTATTATCAATGCCCAAAAACCGCTGATGAATGAAGACGATCCTCCCATCATGTCGAGTCTATTCGATTTCGTCGACACGAACCACCAGCAGCAGTAGCATTCTCTCTCTCCCAACTTGGAACAGCGCAATCAGTCGGACATTGTCCCGTAGATGGGCTGCATCGAGCTCGAAACCGGTCGGCATTAAGGTAATTTTTTAATTATTTTGACGATTGTAAAAACCATAAGTGTCGTGTCTTATCTCGCGTCGCGTTTCGTGATTGACTTCAAGAGGTATTTCCGTAGCTACTCCTGAAGAATTATTTTAGGAACTGCTGAATCGTTGGAAATCTTTGGATTATACCTTACCTTGACACCTTGTTGGCTAAAAAGTAACTTTACTCCAACGCCGAGCGTTGGACCATCTTCGTCGGTCTTGGGCAATGTTCCTCCAGTTTCCCCGCCCGAACGTGTAACGTCGTAGATCTTCTTCAACCGTGTGCAGCCATCGACCGCCCACGGGCTCTACCGGGTTCTCCGCAGAATATTGTTTTTGCTATTCTTTCTTCCGACATTCGCACTACGTGTCCAGCCCACTGAAGTCTGCCGTATTTTATACGTTTCACAATATTATTTGCACCTTCGTACGCTTTGTACAACTCGTGATTCATGCGTCTGCGCCACACTCCATTTTATTGTTTCCCACCGAGAATAGTCCGCAGCATTTTGCGCTCAAAAACTCCCAAAAGCTTTTCGGTCTACCTCCTTTAACGTCCATGCTTCGTGACCGTAGAGGGCAGCCGCGTCTTATACAGAGCGAAATTTGTTTGCATTTGCAAGTCACGGGACCTAAGCTGCAACACGCCTTTTCACTTCACGGGAAACGGGCTGAAAATCTCTTTAATAAAGACAAATCAATCAATTAACGGGAAACGTCATTGTCACATGTCACAAATGTTCCAGGATAAACAAATTCTTCAACAACTTCAAACACATCCCCATCAATCACTACCTCAGCACTACCTGGTAGAGTTAATCGTCAAGCCTATCCTAGCTGTCTCTCTCTTCAAAGGAGCATAAGCTTCCTCCACTGCCCTACGATCTATGCCGATGTGATCAATATCGTCCGCAAAACCGAGGAGCATGTTCGACCGTGCCATTCCTCTGCACGCCTGACCTCCTAGTCGCTCCTTCGAATGCAATGTTGAACAATATATTTGAAAGAGCAGCCCCCTGCTTCAATCCATCCAAAGTCACAAACGACGTAGACACTTCGTCCGCGATCCGAATACTTGATATTGATCCATCCAGCGTTGCGCGTATCAGCCTGATTCGCCGGAAAACCATGTTTTGATATTATCTGCCAAAGCTCATTACTTTTCACTGAATCGTACGCTGCTTCAAAATCAATTAACAGATGGTGAGTCTGCAAGTTATATTCCCGAAATTTATCTAGGATCATCTACAGGATAAGCATTTGATCCGTCGGTGATCGGCCCTCACGAAAGCCTGGTATTCGCCCACGAAGGACTCCTCAAGAGGTCGTAATCTGTTGAACAGGACACGCGACAGTATTTTATACACCGAATTTAAAATGGCAATCCCTCTGTAATTGGCCCACTCCAGTCTGTGCCCTTTCTTGTAAATTAGGCATATGCCGCTCGCTTCCGTGCTTAAGAAGATCGACCGGGATCTCGTCCTTTCCAGCAGCCTTGTTATTTTTCAGCTTCTTTAGGGCCTTTTTAACCTCATCCAGTGTTGGCGGTTCCACTGCTTGACCGTCATCCATTATGTTAATCCTGTTCCTGGATGCTCCTTCGCTGCTACCATTCAACAAATCTTCGAAGTGCTCCTTCCAACTGGCAGCCACCATTGTTTTGTCTGTCAGCCAATTTCCTTCCCGGTCATTGCACATGGCGGGCACTGGCGCAGAATTGTGCCGCGTGCCATTGACAGTTACATATACCTAAGCATATCGTTCCTGTTCATACTTGCGCTTCAGCAATAACACTCTCTTCGTGTTGCCGTTTTTTTCTGCGGTGGATTCGTTATTCTTCTGCTCTTGCCACCCTGTACTGCTCTCTGTTCTGCCGGGTACCGGCCTCTAGCATTCGACTTCTGGTGGCATTCTTTTCGTTCGTCACTCGTTGGCAGTCCTCCTCAAACCAACCATTACGTTGGCGTCGCTGAGCGGTACCAATCACCTCTTGCGCTGTTGTTGTCACTGCTTCGTGGATAACTCCCCATAAGCTGTTAACATCTCCTCGTCTAGCTTCTGATGGTACTGTGCAGCAACCCTTTTGGCTGACACGCGCTGGATATTGAAACGCATCGTCCTGTTGTTTCTTGAACTCGTAACGCTGGATAATCGCGCCCGCATTTTTGCGGCTACAAGATAATGATCGGAGTCAATAATCGGGCCGACGTCCGAAAAATGTCGACCGTCGATCAGCACGTGCTCTATCTGGGAGCAAGTGTCACCACTCAGGTGTCGCCAGGTGTGTTTTCGGATATTTTTACGTGCGAAGTAGGTACTGCTAATTGCCATCCCTCTAGCAGCAGCGAATGTCATAAGGCGCAGACCATTATCGTTGGTAACGTTCCAACAACAGGCCGAAAGAAACGTTTTCTGCCGATCTACGCATTTGCATCTCCGATGACTATTTTGACATCTTGTTTTGGGCACTCTCCGTAGGCCTTATCAAGGCTCTCATAGAACTCTTCCTTCATGTCATCCGGTTTGTCATTCGTTGGCGCATAGATGCTGATCAGGCTGTAGTCGAAGAATTTGCCCTCCATCCTCAACCAGTCTTGTAAACATTCGACACTTTTCACTACCTTCATTTCCAGACGAACATTTGAAAAGGGCATATCTGCTTTGCGTAAACAAACATGTTCTTGTCTCTATAGGGCCTATCTGCATCCACCCACGCACATCAACACCCTTATCAGAAAGAGTGTTCTTCAAGCTATCTGTTAAGGGTGTTGATGTGCGTGGTTGGATGCAGATGGGCCCTACAGAGGCAGAAACATGTTTGATTACAAGAAGCAGATAGGCCCTTTTCAAATGTTCGTCTAGATTTCGTTGCCGCAGTCGTGTGTCAGCTTGCTTTGTTACACTCGTGCGCTACCGTTACCTCTTACGCACAACACGAGCGGTAGAACGTGAGATCAATAAACATAACAAAAGGTCAAATCAATGTCGTCTGACACGATGACATTTGTCTAATGCTAGCTTTTCTCATACACTGAACGAAAACCCCCGCCAGAAATTGAATGAAAATTGCCTCATCCGAGCCCCATGCCTATTTTCCGACAAAATTAGGATGATTTTCGTTTGAAGCAGCCTCCCTCAAAATCAAAACAAGGCGAATGACTACTATCTCAAAAAAGGATGATTTTCGTTGCATTTTAAGAAGACAATAAATGAATGATATTCATTTCTCTTCCGAATTGGTTTGATGTAGGATCTGTTGTCATAAAAATTTAGATAAAAAATATTTTGAATGAAAATGATAACTAAGTTATTCATGTTTAGAAATCAATTTATTGACATTCACCATTATCAACTTTATAACATAAAAGCAGTTCGTGGACCTTGGTTATCACGGGGGATTCCTGGGGGATCCTGGATGCATATATCCTGTATAAATGAATATCAATCATGTATGAAAAGTCGTAATAACGAAAATAATTCAATCTTACCTTCCGTGATGCCTAAATTGTTTTATTCACTATATATTTTCCTCTTCATAGCCTTCTCAGGAACCAACAAACATTAACTCCGCCATACTGTTTTGAAACAAAGACAAGTGCCTGGACAGATGTCGAACTAAAATTGAATGATTTTAGGTATGGGACACAGAGTCAAATATTTTCAGATAGTTTTGTGATGATAATCAATCACAACAATCCCTAAATCAAAAATCGTTTAGTATTTGTGTAGATTCTAATTTTAAAACAGGATAATTTTCATTTCGTAAGAAGCAGTAAAATCATTCTCCTGTGTAATCATTCAAAATTAGGATTCTGTGGATTTTGATCGCATTGAATGAAGAATCATACTTTATACGGCGGGGGTTTTGGTTCAGTGTAGGTTTTCAGCCGATTTCGATTATAAACGTTAATATTAGTTCATTCTTGCATGTTGCATTGAATACGACACACAGGTCTTATTATCGAAGAAGACAAGAATAGCAAAAGCCGAACCATCTCCCGAAGACGCTATCGTGGTGAAGTGCATTCGTTTGGCATGTTTGCTTCGTACGGTAGTTTGATTGCATGTGTTGCGAATGTCGGAGACAAAGGAGGCCGAATATCGACAAAAAGATTCCAATGACTGTGATCTCTAACAAGACTGTCCTCAACACACAGATTCGGTCGCTTATCGGTTTCCACCGAATAACTCACTTCATCTGCTTTCCAATCACTATAAAGCCAACTCCGCGTTCTGCCTTATCGCCGCCGCTGTAGTCGATGTGCTACTTGAATGAAATGTTGGCGATGGGCTCCACCGCTCGGAATTCGCGTTCTCCAGTTTTGGGCCAGCGTATCTTCTGGATAGCAGCCACAATAACGCCGACATTCTGCAGTTCACGAGCCAGGAGCCCAACACGTGCGGGTTCATTCAAAGTTCTCACGTTCCAACTTCCGACTTTCCAATCGTTGTCCTTTATTGTTTGCCGGGTCTGTTGCCATTGAATCAATCCATTTACTCTACTATTGCTTTTCTGGGTGGTTGAAGGTTTTCAGCAAGCTACCTTACCGGGGCCGCGCTGCCTACATTACGTTGAAGGGGCTGCCTTCTTAGGTATAGTTGACGCGATACAGCATTTCATACTCAGCCGCTGGATGCCAGAACAGACGCTGTTTGAGCTGCACCTCCTTGGTGAACAGACGCTCGTGACGTATCTCCTCAATCTAGCTGAAGGACATCAGTGCCCAGGCTGCACTACCAGATAAACACACAACTCTTAGTTGGCGGTCTTTGTCATAGTTTGACCCGTGGAAGCATGAGGTAGGAGCTTGTGAGGAATAGAGCTATGTTAGACGTTCTCCTTATCGACTCACCGTTTTGCAGCGTTTTATATCATCATTAAAAATAAATACTTCTGCTTTCAAAACAATGACAAGTGGGCGTGACAAACGCAACTTAGAATTTGAAACAAACACCAGTGACAGCGAGTGGGATTTGGTCTCTTTTTGGCGTTCCAAATTTTAAAGTTGTTATAAGTTTGGAACAAAAAATTTGATCGAAGACCTTATAATTTCAAAATTATTATTATTATTCATATTTATTACGGTGATTTTCGGACCTCGGCTGATTCATCTCGTGATTCAATGTTTCCAAATACAACTTCTTGCAGAAATAGTACATCAATCATCAATGTCAATAATTTTGAATAAAATTCGTCGAAGTTTCCGCTTTCTTGATTCCACCGTCTTATCTTTTTTTTCGAGGATCAATCTCCGAGAATGAAGCGTTATCATTATCATATCATATCATTATCATATCGTTCGATTGAAAAATTGTGTCATGTACCAACATCCTTCGGCTAAATTTTGTTGTCCCCAATCGAGCCATTTCCCCCCGCCAAACCCAGCGCTGAGCATTTAATTTCGGGGACCCTATTCTTTCCCGAGCGCTCTTGTTTTCGCAAAGTCCCAAACAAATATGATAAAATCGAACCCAAGGCGACAGTCAAAGTCACAAATTTTTGCTCCAGTTTCTTCACCGTGCCCGTCGTGGCCGGGGCGGCACCCACCCATGACGACCTCCAAAAAGGCAAAAATCATCCAACGAAGCAACTTTATTATTGCCAACCATCATCATCATCGGCCACCCAGGGTGCAGTGCAGGCCGAGGCTGACATTCGATCGACGACCATTTATTCTACTCCGCGCGCTGCCAAACGAAATTCCATTTTGTCCTCTTCACAGTTTGACATTTTCATTCAAATGGACCATGACTCTATCCGTCCATTCCGAGAACTTTCCGAGCCAGGAGGGAGGAAAACTTTTTTTTTCGCTTGGAACTCATCCCCGGGGCCAGCCGGCGATTGATAAGCGGACCACTTTCGGTCGTTTGCTGGAACCGAGCAGCGAGGCGTCCTATCAAGACGGGCTTTCCGATCTGGGGCCGCCCGTGCCGTGCTTTCTTCGCTTCGCAGTTTTCGTCGGGCGGAGGTTGAAGTTCCCTGGATTGTGAGATGGGAGTAGGTTCTCATCTAGTCGTGATTTGGTCCGCTGAAATGGGTGGAGATGGGGTGAGAGGCCCAGCCAGCAGCGTTCGTTCGTCATAATCGTAATAATTTAATGAATGTTTTCATTAACTTAATGGAATTTGTGCACAGGGAATTGGCACGATTTCGGACATGATTGCTGCTGATTGCGAAGAGGCGACGACGGTGATGGGGGTGTTGGCGAAGGATTTCGGAGTAAGCCCTAACTGTCTACGATGTTCTGACGCGAAGTTAATTAGATTGTTTTGAAAATTTGAAACGTTATAGTTAATTATGCGTGGGATTCCAACAATTTGCCCAACATTTTGAGACAATGTTCAAATACAATTCCAAGCAGTAATTGCAGTAATCATTACATAACTAACGATATTTTAATTTTATGTTCGATTTGTATACAGGAAATAGTCGATAAACTCTGTCTGGAGTTGAAAACAGTGGAACATTTAATTTTATTTTGGCGTGCACTGCCGTTTTACGCATAATTGTCCCATGTTAAAGAACAGGAAACTAAGAAAAACGCGATGAAAGTTTCTAAACGTTTCTTGTATTCTTTCGACAAAGAGATGGAACCAATTGAACAAGAAAGTTCATTCTTTTGTGGAAATTAATTGGGCAATAAGGTCATTTTCGACCCACACTATTACTGCTCCAGCGAACCCTTGCCAGCGTGATGCCATAGGAATAGTTTATTCCGGAGAAAAATGTCCATACAGAGAAACTTGAAAATAAGAATACACAGAATGTTTATTAATTGGCAAATTGAGAGATGTATTGAAAAAAAATAGCGTTCTGGTGGGATTCGAAACCACGACTCCGTATTCGTTGGACCAGCGCTTTAACCAAATAAGCCATAAAATAGGTAACGATTCCGCGGAATAGAAAACCAAATTGATTCCGAGCCCACAACATGAACACTCCCGTTTTCACAATTCCATCTCTCTTTCGGCTTAGATGCTTGCGGTTGTGCCTTCTGATTATACAAGCGAGGGCGAATTATTTTTATAGTACCAAGGCTTACTCCCGCACTCCACATGCCAAGGCGCCGGAACCGTATGTTTGTCTAGGTACATAATATGCGTCCAAAGCTCTGTTCGGTCTCGCAATCAAAAGACCGACTGCGTCAATGAAACGCAACTAGGGTACAGATGTATATGTTGCCCTTTACAGCCATTTACCAATTAAGTCGAAAGAGAAATGGAATTGTGAAAATACGAGTGTTAATGGTGTAGCCTAGGAGTCAGTTTAGCTTTGTATTCCGCAGAACCGTTACCTGTTATGTGGCTTAGTTGTTTAAAGCGCCGGTTTAGCGAATACGTTGTCGTGGGATCGAATCCCGCATTCGTGTTTTTATCTTTCAATTTACTCATTAATCAACATTCTGTTTCTTCTAATTTTCAAGTATTTTACCTCGTGCATTTTACCTTACCAGAAAATTGGTACATACCTGTAAAGGGCGACATGGACATGTGAAATTTCTTCATGTATTATTAACGATTTTTTCCGAAATAATCGCGGAAGAAGTATTCTTGCTAGAGCTCAGGATTACCTCCAGGGATACAACCAGAAAATTTCTAAGATTGATAGAGGATTTTTCAGAACTTTTCTTGTATATTTACAGCGATAAGATTCTCGCAGGACTTTTCAGAATGATTTTAGAACATCTCTAAAATTTCTTTTTGGTATACTTTCAAAACGCTTTCCTGTGCACAGAAACATTCTTTCAGGAATTCCTCCAGAAATTTTCCTTGGCACTTCTTCAGGAGTTTTTCAAGAAATTTCTCATAATATTTATCTTGAAACTGGTCCAAAGATTAATTCTGGAATTTCTTCTAATAGTGATTCTATTCTTATTCTTCAACCACTTAACCTAATTTACAGTTTTTTTTTGTCCACTAGGGCACAGCGTGAGCGATTCCAAATGGCGGCTGCACTTACATTTTGTACAGCGCCTAAATGTATTCCGTTGTAATTCTACTATATTGAACTGGTATTGGTTTCCGTTGCGCTGCTGTCACTTTTCTACCCTGTCCATGGGTAGAATGATGAGCACGAGGAAGTTGATGTGTGATGTGCTCCTTCTCAAGTCCGATTGGGGGTCCATTATGAGTTGCGGTTCGCCGATATCCAAGTTTTCGGGTCCGTTAGAGCATATGCTCAGAAGAGGGTCAGGTGTCAGCTGCTCTCGGGGGGGGGGGGACGAGCTGCACGTGCCGAGACTGGGATCGAACCCATGATCATCCAGTTGTGAAGTGAACGTGTAGCCACTATGATACGGGCCCCAGCAGTTTTTTTTATCTCCGAAAATTATTTTGAAAATTTCTCAAGATATTTTGAGGAATTTTTCCAGAGATTCCTATAAACGTTTCTTCAAGCGATGCAATATCCGGACCTGGAGCATTTCTTTACATAATTAGAAGTTTTTTTCAGAAATTCCTTTAGAAATTCAAAAACTTTTCAGAAATTATTGCTGGTATTTTTGCAGACGTTTCTTCTGGTTTTGCTCTATTTATTCAGGAATTTTTTGTGGCATTTATTAAACAATTTCTTTTAACGGCTCTCGTGAGATCTTCGTGAAAGTTTCTCTGGAGGTTTCTCCAATAGTTTTCAGGTATTCCTCCAGACATTGCTTTGGATTTATTCAGACCTTCCTCTAGGGATTTTTTCAGATTTTTTCCTCATAGATTCTCTTTGCAATTCTTGCTGAAATTACTCCACAATCCATCCCTTAGAATTTTCCGAAGAATTTTTCAAGAAAGTTTTCTATAAATACATTTAGAACCCTCTTTTCTTACATTTAGAACCCTCAGTTCTTTCAAGTATTATTTCAAGGTACCTTCAAAAATTCATTTTTTTTTTTCTTTCATTGATTCTCTAAAGAATTCCTTCAGGAGTTTAAAATTGTTTCTGTAGGATTCCATTTAGATAATTCCTCCAGGTTGTTGGGAAATTGTTGTCCTCTAATCTCTTCAGAAATGGTTTTCTTGGAATAAGACATATCCCTAGGAGTTCTTCCAAGGATTCCTTCAGAAAACCCCACAGATTTCTCTCTGAAATTTATTAAGGGATTTTTTCAAGAATTCCACTAGTACACCATTTCAGAAGATATTTCTTAAGAGATTCCTACAGATATTCTTCTACGGATTTTTTTTTAGAAATCTCCCCAGAAGTTTCTCAAAAAAAAATATTTGCAATTACTTGAATTATTCTTAAGAATAGAGGATGTATCGTAAGGTGCTCCTTAACCCTAAGAATTGCTTGAAAGATAACTTAGAAATTGCTTTATAAATTTTTGTCCAAGAATTCCTAAAAAAATCAAGAATTAATTCTTGGAGTTTTTCAAAGGTATCTCCACAAATTTTAGAGGAATTTCTAGAGCAAATCATCCAGGGGTTTTTTAATTTCTCCATGAATTCTTCAAAGGATTCTCCAGTATTGGTTGTGCAAATTATGGAGGAACTTCTGAAAACTAATTGCGGGAATATTCTGCAGGGATCCCTAAACCCATCCCAGGAGATATTTCCAATTGAATCACATGAGCAATTTCTATAAAAATTATAGTAGGAATCTCGGCAGAAATCACTGAAGGAATTTCTCAAAGAGCTCTTTTTTTTTTTTTCCTCCCCTGTTGGGGAAATTAAGCCACTGCGTCCAATAGGCTGAACTTTTGTGGCATGTCCCGTTTTGATATTCGCATCTAGCCAGCTAATTACCATGTGTCAAGTAATCAGCTACTGCCACGACGCGTCGTCTCCCAGTCAGGTGCAATGGAATTAATAAACTCCAAGACCTTCCCAGGTTTTGCAGACCAGATCTCACTGGGTTGCAAGCAACCACTATTTAGAAATCTTTGCCTGTGCGTGTATAAAGCACCACAACTGCAAAGCAGATGTTCCGAGGTTTCACGTTCCGTATTACAGAAACGACAGATATCACTCTGAATATGGCCAATATTTTTCAAGTGATACCTGCTCGGGCAGTGCCCAGTTACTAGGCCAGTGTATGTACATAGAGCTCTCTTGTTGAGCTCTAAGAGCTTTTTGGTTTTATAAGCATTTGGTGTTATAAATCGTTTTGACTGATTGCAATTTTTGACATCCATCCAATTGGATATCACCCTCTGCTCAGCCCAGCGTTTCAGATCCATTTTAATTGCACAGTTTGATATACCACAGAATGGTTCTGGGCCAGCAAACTGTAAATTGGAACCATTTTTAGCAAGCTCGTCTGCCATTTCATTCCCTTCAATGCCACAGTGACCTGGAACCCAGTATAAGTTTACTGAATTCCCTTGGCACAGCCTGCGCAGTGAAAGAATGCATTCCCAGACAAGCTTTGAAGTACATTTGTAAGCGCACAATGCTTTTAGTGCAGCTTGACTATCTGAGAAAATACAAATATTTGCGTATCTGTATTTTATCTCAAGGCAGATATTTGCGCATTTCAAAGTAGCAAGAATCTCTGCTTGAAACACCGTAGGATAGTGTCCCATCGCCACTGAAATTTGTATTCCAGGGCCGTAGATTCCTGCTCCCGTTTTTATTCCAACTTTTGAGCCATCTGTGAAGAATTTGATTGACCCTTGACGAACAGTGGGACCTCCGACTTCCCAATCTGCACGAGTTGTTTCGTGCAACTTGTAAGGAACATCATGATTCTCCACAGGTTTCATCCAGTCTTTAATCATTTTCATTACTGGCCTATTTTGGAAGTATTGTGAAATGCTCAGGTGACTTACAAGATCACCTGGCATAAACTTTTCAACTCGTTCAAGTCTCAGCAATTCCTTTTCTGCTTCTAATTGCACGTACTCGTGCAAAGGTAGCAGATTGAGAATCGCATCTATAGCTTTTGATGGAGTGCTTCGCATCGCTCCTGTAACAGCAATGGACGCAAGACGTTGAATTTTCGCAAGCTTTGATTGTGTGGTAGCCTCTTTTGTTTTTGGCCACCAGACAAACGAAGCATACGTCACTTTTGGGCGGATTATGGCAGTATAAATCCACATTATCATTTTTGGTTTCAAGCCCCACTTCCTGCCAATAGTTTTGGAGCATAACCAGAACGCACTTGTTGCCTTACCGATCACGGACTCGATTTGAGCATTCCAGTTCAGTTTAGCATCCAGTATCAAACCTAAGTATTTGACTCGATCACTAGGATGAATTTGTATCCCTCCAAGCCGAAAAGCTTTTAGGTTGATCTTCCTTCTCCTAGTGAAAGGGACAATTACGACTTTTGACGGGTTGATGCTAAGGCCCTCCTTAATGCACCATGAATGTGTATAGTTTAGGGCCCTTTGCATTCTCTCCGAAACAGTTTGGTCATACTTTCCTCTCACTATTATGACTATATCGTCTGCAAAGCCCACAACTTCGAAACCTTTTTCCTTCAAGCTTCTTAGAAGATCGTCTACAACTAAGGACCACAATAGTGGTGAGAGGACTCCTCCTTGAGGGCAACCTTTCGTTGCCCTTACTGTTATAGAAGAACTTCCCAGCTCAGAGGTGATTTCTCTTTTTGCAAGCACAGTATAAATCCAATGTATGATACATTGGTCGAAGTTTTTGTTCTCCATGGCACGCTTCATAGATGAATAGGAGGCATTATCAAATGCTCCTTCTATGTCTAAAAAGGCGCATAGAGCTATTTCTTTTGCTGAAAACGTTTTTTCCACTTTTTTTACTAGCGAATGAAGTGCTGTAACCGTTGACTTACCAGATTGATAAGCAAATTGGAAGTCAGATAGGGGATGCTCTTTTATGTAAGAAGAATTGATAAAATCCTTCAAAACCTTTGCCATAGTCTTCAACAAAACTGAAGAAAGACTAATTGGCCTGTATGTTTTGGGATGCATCTTGTCTCGCTTCCCCTTTTTTGGTATGAAGATAACTTTTACAAGTCTCCATTTTGATGGAACGTAATTCAATCTTAAACTAGCCTTGAACATCTCAATTAGTGATGGAACCAACACCGCTTCTCCATTTTGAATCAGTGCTGGAAATATTCCATCAACTCCTGCAGATTTAAAAGGCTGAAAAGATCTAATTGCATTTTCCACTCTGGCCTTCGTGAAGATTTCATCAGCTAAATCTGAGGTGGTGTTTATTGTACTAGTTGACTCCGAAGAATTTATACTAGGACATCCTTCACCTTCCAGAGATATAGTATCATTGGAATCCACACTTAGAACCGAACCCGGAAAATGGGTTTTCATCATTAAATCCAAAGTTTCACGAGGAGTTTTGGTAAAAGCTCCATCGTCGCGCTTCAGGTTTCCCAATTCATTTGAATGATCTTTTGCGAGCGTGTTCTGTAGTCTTGCAATTACAGGAGTGCTGTTTATGTTTTCACATGTCAGCATCCAAGACTTTCTTTTAGATTTTCGTATTTCGTTGTTGTACTCCGTCAGGGCTTTCCTGTACTGAGTCCAATCTCCCGTTTGTTTCGCTCTATTGAACATTTTACGAGAAAATTTTCTAAGGCGATCCAGTTTAAAGTTCCACCATGGCACGTCTCTAGTAGAAGACGATTGTATGGAGCTTGTTTGGGCTCGGCCGTGAGCCCAACGAATCATAGGTGGACGATGGACTGGCGGAACGGGTACAGGGACCAATTCCGGGAAAGGGAAACCAGGAACAACACAATTCTGCTACTAAATAACTAAACGTTTATTCTAACGATTCATTAATTGGTGGCTTCGGTCTTGATGGGTTGGTGTCCAAGATGGTAATGACTCCAATGGATTGCGAGGGCTCCTTATATACACCACGGAGCCCATCTGTCGAGTGTCGGTTACTAACAACGTTGTTTATCCGGGTTGTGGTCGCTGCATTGGTCACTGCGATTGGTAAAAACGTCCCATTATGTGGAGCGCTCGTCGCGTACATTAGCGCTAGGCGCGAACAGAGCTCTTAGAAGCAATGTGTGATTTGTAAATATTTTTTATGAAAAAATCCATGGAAAAGCTTTTGGATAAAACCCTTGATATTCCTGACACAATCACTTAAGGCGAAACTGGAAGCATTTCCTCATTTTTCTGGTTTTTGATTTTTTATTTAATAACGAAGCAATGTTTTTAAATCGGTTTTCGTGCACATCTAGAGTATGGATCAGGGTATCTTCTGAATTTTTTACGCAGTAGAAAATGTTTTTCGTTTTTGCAGAAACCATTTTTTAGTGAAATTTTGTTCAAAAATGGATTCTGCAAAAACGAAAAACAATTTCTACCGCATAAAAAATTCAGAAGATACCCTGATCCATACTCTACATGTGCACAAAAACCGATTTTGAAAATATTGCTTCGTTATTAAATAAAAAATCAAAAACCAAAATATGAGGAAATGCTTCCAGTTTCGCCTTAAGTTCTGAAAAAGTCTCTGGAGCTAAAAATATCTTCTTAAAGGAATTTCAGAAGGAACCACAGAAGAATATTCTGAAAGAAATAATGAAGAAATTTCTTCTGTCCAATCCTGTAGAAATCATAGGAAGTACTATTGAACGAATCTCTGAAGGAACGTCCGAAGAAATCACAGGTGTAATTTCCTTAAAACTTCATGGCATTTTCTCGTGAAACCGAAATATTTTTTTTTTTGGAAAATTTTCTGAAAGTATTCTTGGAGAAACCTGTAAAATCTGTATTTTTGGAAAAAAAAATCTGGATTCATTGTAAAACACATATATGAGCATCTGCAAAGATTCCTAGAAAAAATCTTAAGATAAATCTGAAGAAAATCCAGCAGAAATCTCTGTTTGAACCCCTGCTGCAATCACTGAAGGAACTGCATGAACCATAACAAGTGATAATGCAAGAATCTCTGGATAAATTTCTACTGATTTTTTTTTGGATTTATCTTTGAAACAACTTCTGGGCACATTCATATGGCAATTCCTTAATAATATTCTGGTAGACTTCCTGACGAAAAACTTCAACAATTTCTGGTTTTTTTTTTTCTTAAGACCACTGGAAGAGTGTATAACTTTTAAAGAAATTCCTGTAGATAGTTCCAATGGAACCCCTAAAGAATGTTCCGATGATTTTTTTTTTAACAAATCTGTTGAAGAAATTCTCAAGTAATTCCTGGTGGTGTTTCAGAATGAACCCGTAGAAATCCTCCTGAAAGAATTTTTGGAGATATTCATATCTGAGGAAACCTCTTCAGAAATTTCTTAAAGATTCTCCGGAAAAAATTTGGGAAACTTCGCAAGAGGAGTTTCTGTAAAAAGCCTTGATAGGTTTTAAGACCAAATTGCTTTGATTATTTCTGAAGTAATCGATGAATTAATGTTAGAAGAAATTCATAGAAGATTCCTTGGAATCCTTGGATAAATTTATGGAATTTTTGAAGGAATCATAGGACAATTTTTAAAGTAGTAGAACGTGTTTGGACAATTAGTTTATATGAGTTTTGGACCTTTTAGAAGTAATCATGAGCACTTGGAAAAGTTACTAAGGAATTAATGAGTCTGTTAATGAGTAAGCCTGTATGTGAGCCTGTTGGTGAGTAAATGAATGAGTTTATAAGTGTTGGATACAGTGAGTTAGTGAGAAATATAGTTATTATTACTATATATTTAAGACACTTTACCACTTAAGTGGCATTCGTGTCTAGTAATATAGTGATCTGACAAATAAATGAGTGAGTGAGTGAGTTAATGAATTAGTGAGTGAGTGGGTCTGCTAGTGGTTGGAGCTGTCGGTAAACATGAGTTGATGAGTTAGTAAATGGAAGTGTAGAATTAGCCTAAGTTAAAATATAAAGAAATAAACATTTGAAAAAAAAAATTGTAAATGAGTGAGCCAGTTAATAAGTTAGGGAGTAATGTAGTGCGTAGGTGAGTTAGAAAGTGATGTAGTGAGTTGAAATATTGATTAACTGAGTTGATACGTGAGAGAGTAGATGAGCAAATAAGTGAATTAGTGAAGTAGTGACAGAGTAAGTCTGCTAGTGAATTAATGAGTGAGTAAATTAGTGAATGAGTGAGTTAGTGAGTTGTGTAGTTATTTAATAATAATTTATTGAGTGAGTGAGTTGGTAAGTATGAGAACCTGTAAGCGAGTGAGTTAGTTAGTGAATGAGCCCATTTGTGAGTAAGTGAATGAATGTGAGAGTGAGTAAGTCAGTTAGTGAGTTAATGAGTAAGCGTGTGTATAACCAAATGTTAATGATAGCCACGAATAATAATTAATGAGGATGGAATTTGACATTTAAAAAAAGCTCACGAGTGAAATTTTTTTATTCTTATTCACTTAACCTAATTTACAGCTCTTTTGTCCACTAGGGTACTACGTGAGCGATTCCAATTGGACGCTGCACTTCCACTTTGTACAGCGCCTATATGTATTCTATTTTATTCTACTGTATTGCCTTTGTGCTTCTTTCATTCTTCTACCCTGTCCATGGTAGAATGATGAGCACGATGATGCTGATGTGTGGCTGCTATTCCTTTTCCAGTCCGATTGGGGGTCCATTATGAGTTGCAGTTCGCCGATATCCAAATTCCGGGTCCGTTAGAGCTATATGCTCCGAAGAGGGTCAGGTGCCAGCTGCTCTCGGGGGGAAGAGCAGCTGACGAAAAATTGCAAGTGCCGGGGCTGGGTTCGAACCCATGACCATCCGCTTATGAATCGAACGTGTGGACCACTGCGCCACGGGCCCCGACATGAGTAAAATTTAGTGGTAGGAGATGCCACAGCAGGCCAGTTATAACTATGCCCCTTCACGCAATGTTGCGATGGTTGGCATAACTTAGATCCAAGCGTTCAAACCTCGGATCTGACGGGTATCACTATTTACGTTGGCAGCAATCAAACGGTGCCGTTCAATTTAAACTGACTGTGTAAGTCAATGGTTGCACCTCCTCAATTAATCTGATCTGGTATCAATTATACTGAAATCCAAACAAATAAGGGCTGAGACACTCCACTCCACAGTAGAGTAGAGTAGAGTAGAGTAGAGTAGAGTAGAGTAGAGTAGAGTAGAGTAGAGTAGAGTAGAGTAGAGTAGAGTAGAGTAGAGTAGAGTAGAGTAGAGTAGAGTAGAGTAGAGTAGAGTAGAGTAGAGTAGAGTAGAGTAGAGTAGAGTAGAGTAGAGTAGAGTAGAGTAGAGTAGAGTAGAGTAGAGTAGAGTAGAGTAGAGTAGAGTAGAGTAGAGTAGAGTAGAGTAGAGTAGAGTAGAGTAGAGTAGAGTAGAGTAGAGTAGAGTAGAGTAGAGTAGAGTAGAGTAGAGTAGAGTAGAGTAGAGTAGAGTAGAGTAGAGTAGAGTAGAGTAGAGTAGAGTAGAGTAGAGTAGAGTAGAGTAGAGTAGAGTAGAGTAGAGTAGAGTAGAGTAGAGTAGAGTAGAGTAGAGTAGAGTAGAGTAGAGTAGAGTAGAGTAGAGTAGAGTAGAGTAGAGTAGAGTAGAGTAGAGTAGAGTAGAGTAGAGTAGAGTAGAGTAGAGTAGAGTAGAGTAGAGTAGAGTAGAGTAGAGTAGAGTAGAGTAGAGTAGAGTAGAGTAGAGTAGAGTAGAGTAGAGTAGAGTAGAGTAGAGTAGAGTAGAGTAGAGTAGAGTAGAGTAGAGTAGAGTAGAGTAGAGTAGAGTAGAGTAGAGTAGAGTAGAGTAGAGTAGAGTAGAGTAGAGTAGAGTAGAGTAGAGTAGAGTAGAGTAGAGTAGAGTAGAGTAGAGTAGAGTAGAGTAGAGTAGAGTAGAGTAGAGTAGAGTAGAGTAGAGTAGAGTAGAGTAGAGTAGAGTAGAGTAGAGTAGAGTAGAGTAGAGTAGAGTAGAGTAGAGTAGAGTAGAGTAGAGTAGAGTAGAGTAGAGTAGAGTAGAGTAGAGTAGAGTAGAGTAGAGTAGAGTAGAGTAGAGTAGAGTAGAGTAGAGTAGAGTAGAGTAGAGTAGAGTAGAGTAGAGTAGAGTAGAGTAGAGTAGAGTAGAGTAGAGTAGAGTAGAGTAGAGTAGAGTAGAGTAGAGTAGAGTAGAGTAGAGTAGAGTAGAGTAGAGTAAAGCTATGTTCATTGAGAATCCGGAATGACAAAATCACGTATATCTTAGAGATGGAATAACAAACATACAAGGGTTATTTATTGTACTTTCATGGAAAAATATCATTGAAATTATTTATTTTTATTTTTCACACATTTTCTCTCTTTTTCAGTGGTGAGCTCTCTAAAAATCTGCACAACGGTGGTAAATTTTAGCAACAACCCCTTCCAGACGTTTGTTCAACAATCAGGTCATCTATGCAGTGTCCTGAGTGCCTTGACTAGTCTGACTAGGATTCCGAAGAAAAATTGCCAACCTTTTTTTATTGCGAAATGAGGGGCATTTCAGTGAATTGAGAAAACGCGAAATTTGAGTGTTATTTTCGTTGATAAACACTACCCATCTGTGACGATACCACTGAACGTCTCCGGCTGTCATGGCAGCTCATCAAAATAGGTAAAACCTCTACATATCCCTTGTGTGCGTTTTTTGAAAAGCAGCACGCGATTCTTGAGGCTGTCATCCTTGTATGAGTTGGTTCTCATCATCTTGTTGCGAAAAAACTATGCCCAGAGTTCGAACTTCTTGCCAAATCTTAAATTCAAAGCAGATTTATCAATGAACCCAAGCTTTTTTCTTCCGAGGACACTTCCTTATGCCATGGTTAACAACATCTGTGCACATAACACATAATGGTTTTGACGATATTAACATTTGACCACGCTAAATTTTCAACGTGTTTGTGCAAGATTTTTTTCCTCCTCTTGTCTTCAATCGGAAATAACTTTTCACTCGTTGCAAGAAAATCGATGAAATTTTCACCATTTAAAGAGGATTAGTGTATGATCAGAGTGCTGCAAAAGAATGATGATTATGTTCATTGAGAGCGCCACTAGAAAATGTGACATGATTCCGGATTCTAAGTGAACATAGCTTTACAACAAGAAAAGGCTACTTTCTATAAAGCTTAAAACCGAATTGAGTTGTTCGGGACACTTTTTCATACAAAATTTGGCTTTTTCATTTGACGAAGCTGCTGAAAGAGTTCCTGAATAAATCTCCCCAGCAATTCCAGGAAAAATTCCTTAAAGAATAATTGGGAAAATCCCTGAATGTATTCATGGAAGAACCCCGGAAAAAATATCAAGTGGAATCCTTGAATGAACTACAAGAGAAACTTCTGAAAGGTTTTTAGCGTCACCTTAACCCTCTAATACCCAAATTTTTTATTTTGATCTATATATCATATTTCGTCATCTAAAATCGATTTAAACATGTTTTGGAAGATGATTCTTTTTAATTCTCGATTTCATGAATTTCAGTTTTTGATTTTCTAATTTTTATTTTTGAACATCCCCAAACTTTTATATTTTTCTGGAAGCCAATTTGGGGAACGGATTTTTTGAGATGAAAACACATGTGAAAACATTTTGAGATTTTATGATTATTGTTGAAATAAAATTATTTGAAATTTTTTTCACAGAAAATTTGATTTTCCGTGTAATTTTAAGGAAAATAATTTTAGAGTGTATTCCATTCCCTTAAACTATTAAACAAGGATAGAATGATTTGGGAAAAATTTAAAATATGTTAATTGTAGTGATTCACTATCACTACAAAATAAACAATGACTTCTAAAAAGTGACTAAAACATCAATTTTTCAATGATTTTTAAAAAATGTAAATACCTTTAAAATACACCAAAAACCATTTTGAGATGTACAGAACAGTCCTAAATATCAGCCAAAAATATAAAAAATTGATTTTCCACGAAACAAAAATTACAAAAATGCTCGAAGTATACCCCGTCTAAAGGCGGGATTGGGTATTAGAGGGTTAAGATATTCTTGAAAAAATTCAAGAGAATTTACTGGAGAGCTCTCTATAGAATTCTTCGAAGGAGGAATTCTTTTTGAGGGAGGAATCCTTCAAAAGAATTTCGGTAGGAAACTCTGATGTTATTTCTGGAGGATTTTCTTGAAGAATACCTTAAGGAGTTGCAGGAGAAATCCCTGGAAACCCCCTAAAATTTGCTGGAATTATTGGAAGAATTCAAAAAATTCAGAAAGAATCCTTCAAGAAATTCCAGACGATACACCCGTGGAAACCTCTTACAAATAAAAAAAAAATCGAAGGAGTTTCTGGAGAGAGTTTTGAAGAAGAAACCCCTCAAAGAATTGCAAGAAGAGTCAATGAAAAATTTATTAGAGGAATCCTCGAAGAATTCCTGAAATTATTTCTGGATAAATCCCTGAAGAGTTCCTGGAGAAATCTGGATTTCCACTACTCGCTTTTACTGACATATTCTGCCCTAGTTTTTTCGACGTGTAATACCGCTTGGTTTGCCCCTGCTGCTGCTGCAGTGAAGAAGTTTCATCTTCAGACTGTTACTCACTCCACCTGCAAACATATCTCAAACTTTTCCTCTCATCAAAGACGCTTTCGCTTGTTCGGCATTGGGTGTGAGTAAAGCTCCAAAAGTCAGTCACACGTATCTCCGACGACGACGGCTGCAAGTGGCTTTAATGTACGACTGGCTGGAGCATTTCCGGCCTAAAGTTTTCTTTGGTACCAGGCTGGCAATGGTACAATTCGGATGCATGAGGTGAAATGCACCTCTTATGAAAAGGTTAATTTTGGTCCATTGATGTCTAGATTCTAGATACAGATGTACGGTCGTGCACCATGGGAATTTAGCTAATTAGTTCTAACATATGTCAACACTTATCAACAACAACAGCAACAGCATGAAGATGTAAAGTAGTTTACTAGTTATTTCATAAATCGTATGATTTTGATCAAATTCCATTTAGCACTGGTTTCCATAGAAATCGTCGCGACCAACGATTATGGAAATCATATAAATGAAGAACGTTCCATGTAAAGCACATTTCTATCACTGCCACATTCGATTAGTCATTTTACCCGAACGGCTGATTCCCCGTGTCGTAAATGAGTAGCTACGTGAGAAGTTCAATGTTTCCATTGGGCTCAACACTTCGACGCGTCCTCCATCGAGAAGGCTAGTTTGTGGAGTGTGGTGTGTGGAAGAGGTAGAACAGTGTGAAAAATATTACCCTCTTCAATATGTGCAACAGCAGTCGGTCGGTCGGTGGCTGATGCTGTGTCGGCGGCGGCATAGGACAAAGTTTTTCCCGTTTGCTGTTTTCAACCGAGTGGATCCTGCCTGGGTATTGCACGGGTCGCCATGGGAAACCACGGTGCTGCGCCAACCAACCAACCAACCGTGTTGGTTGCAACGGTAAAGGTGTGGAAATGTGCCTACCTACCCCTCCAGAAGATCGTAATGCACTACCGAACTTATTACGTGCTAAAATATGGGGAAAATAGTGTTCGAGATAGTTTCAGCGCTTCGCGAGCGGGACCTCGTAACCAGCGTGTGTGTTTGTGTGTTGAGGGAAAAGATAGTCGACGGGAGCCAGCCAAACGGAATTTGCATTACTTATAGCGTAATGAAAGCATGAATTATGAATGGTGCTTTCGCTGGATTCGTTCCAGCATCCAGGATTTGTTCCGTGGGGTGGATCAAAATAGATGAGATGTAAGAATGCTGAAAAAATGTGATTTCTTAGGAAAACTTCAAGGATCTCTGGGAAATATTCATTTAAAACTTTGAAGTTACATGCAATTCTACTTATTAGCAACAGATTAAAAATAAAAGGCATATTCAGTGTGTGTGAGAATTGATGATCTTCTATTTTAAGGGAAGGATTTACTGGATTAACTCGGAATATTCGTCCTCTCGTGTCCAGCTGTTCCACTCATTGTCACCAGCTATCATCACCAAACCATTAACTTGAACTTTGCACGTCTTCCCAAACGATTTAGTCTGAGGAGATTGCGTCAACGCTTCAAGAAATTATCCAACATGACCGGGATAGCACTTCAACTATAGACCGGAGAACTGCTGCTTCATACGGTGGTTGCACAGCTGGGTGAACCACTCCACTGGTGTTTGGGAGCAGAAAAATAGTTAGGTATCAAGGCTTCCTGCTTTTCGTGGTTTGAGAAGTAATGAAACAGTGGACGGTATTATCAACACAAAAGCAGCGGCTGAAATAATTCATACGGATTTCCTGCATCATCGTTATGTGAGTCAGTGGTCGGGAAATACTTTGAACCGGAAGTGGCTTAAGAAGATGGATGGCGTTACTGGAAACTTGCAACTGATTGCGATCGAGGCCAAAGGAAAAATGTCTACGTGCGGGCTCAAAATCAAATTCGCCATGGAGATGTACTACTTTGGTTGGTAGAATTTTGGAGGCTCTAGCTGAATTAAGCAAATGGAAGAGGACAGATTGCGTTAGTTTGATGATCCAAATCATGGTGAGATAATTCCAATTTTTCTTCTCCATATTGTCTATTGTATAATGTTTCGAGTGTTTATGGGCAATGTGTTTCCCCTTGATGTTAACTAACAATGGATGATTGAACCAATGTTCGCAACATCAATATTTTCGTTGATTTTTTTTAATCGCTGTTTAATCCGCACAAAATCGATCGATTCAATTTTTCAATCATTTTTTTATTCGATCCCGTTAGATTTTTTGACTGCTTATCAATAGTTCCACCAGTTAAACAAGTAGCTAGCATTAGGTTTTTTTTAAACATTTGATAACATTAAGGCACCATTTATGTCGAATTTGTGGAATATCAATGGTACTCTGGAGATACCATGGTAAGTAGGGGGTTAAAGGGAATTTCATCATAAATGTACATTAACGTCACAGGTCGTCTCTCGATTTTCAGTATTCGGACGGCCATTTAGAAGTTTTTGGGTGTGTGATATTTATTAGTGACATGTAATACGACTGTCGAAGTGTAGGAAAAGCAAATATGAGACGTCTTGATGATGCTCAATGGAGTGATTCCGTTCTGGGAAAAAGTAGATGAAAAGTTTGTGGTTCGTTGTGTAGTTAAGTAAACAACGTGCGGTACGGGCTTCCGTACAGTGCAGTGTTGGCAAATTTTCCGCCATGAATGATCTGACCGCTTAGTTGAATGACAACAAATACAGATGAACATAGTTTCGTTCAGTGCTGCAAATAATCGAATAGTCCTAAGTTCGTTTTCATTGACTGTAGTGAAGCTTTACATTACTTTACAATATTTGTTCAAGGCTCCTGCTTGAAGCAGAAAAATAGATAGATGTTCAAATAGTCATATCGATTATTGCTAATAAGTGCATAATTCAAAACCAACAATAGAAGTGACCATAACAACGAAAGCGTTTTTTGGCAATGAGCCAACTTCTCAAGCATGATATTTTCCTGTTTTTGATGTGCTAACTATATGGCCTTTTTTCTGTACTTTCGGGGAAGGGATTATATTTTTTCTCGTTTCAGAGAGCGAGTAATGGCGCTTAAGCCTAGGCTTTGCAGCCAGGACACATGGAGAAATGCCTGTGCCCCATCCCAGGAGAAGAGACGCCAACTTAAACGGAGTGTGCATTAACCTTCTTAGCAGCACCACTCCCAACGATTTTATGTTCAAACACCATTCCCCTAAAACGAAACGGTTGGTACGGTTGTCCCCGTTTCTTCCTTCATTCAATTCAAAAAGGTTTGTTAATCATGTTATTCATAAGTGGATAACCTGATTGCCTTAAATTTTTGAATTTTCTCACAACCCATTAGTCTGCACAGTGGGCCTGGCCATTTTAATATTTGTGTCACGTCTCTGACATGCTGCAAATATTAATGCTGACAATAAAATATCAAAAGAAGTTTTGATATTTCCAGGATGCTTTTCAATACTGGCTGTGCAAGCACTAGAATAGAATAGAATAGAAGGCTTCCTGCTTTTCGTGGTTAATATGTCAGTGGGTGTGAGTTAATGAGCGTTAAGACCTCGGCAAGCACAATAGCCAAAGCTTCGTTGTCGGGATATCTGTCTGTTATTGTTACTGTTGATACAGCAAGTGAAGTGGACAATTCCTGATTTCAAAACCTGTTAGTAAAGCCTTATCTGTGGTTCAGAACCCTGGCGTTTTTCAGTAAAAGTTCCCGATAGATTTCCCTTCGATCCTGTGACCACCTTGGTGAATTCAGGTTCAGAACTTTTCGAAGGCTGATCCGTCACCATATCGGTAGGACCGAGAGGCGTAAGAGGTTCAGGAATCATCGCATACCAAATGGCACCATCCCAGATGCCCAAACGAAGCGTCTGCGCGCCGCCATCGCGCGCAATTCCGAGGACACAGTGGAGAAATTAGACCAGAAGTGGTGGAGTGCTGTCGGAGAGGGGCCCCTAACGATAAGGACAGGTTAACTATAACAAAGTGGGGGATTAGGGCAGCGTAGTAGTGCTAGGAACCTGAAATATAGAGTGTAAACCCTGAATGAAGTGTAGTTTCCCGTGAAGTACTGTTGTGTTCCCTATTTTAAATGCTGGGAGTTCGTTAGTCGGTGAAAAAGTTAACAATGTGCGCGAAAAAATCAGGATTTTGAATGTCGGAGGTTTGTTATTTGACGCAAATAGGGGAGTGGAACTATCTCGGCAGGGGTCCTATTTTGGGAACTTTTCTGCTATTCTCACAGGTTCCCCGTATAGCCTGCTGGAACACTTTATCACTCACAGGTTCACCGTATAGCTTTGCGGAAACACTTTATCACTCGCGAGGAGAGTCCATCACAGGACTCTGATAACGATATATCCGACGCGGAAGACTTACTTCCTTGCCTAGTGGCACATGGCACGGACCATGGCACTAGATCAAGAAGGGAGTTCGGTATGTGGTATCAGTAATAACAGAGCACATTGAAACCCCTTCAAGGTTGGGCAAAGATTGCTGTATTTCTCAAAAGGTTCGGTTTTTATAGCTTACAAAGTTGTAATGGTTATCATATGCTTGTTCATGGTTCAATGTGTAAAAAAGAGAAAGAATTAACTAGACGCCTGGGACAGAAAGCTGACAATATAAATTTCGGCGATGTACCTATCGAACCCAATGTTTTGGTTATTTGACTCTTCTGATTGTACCCTGCCCTGTGGGGCCACTACACTCGTAATACGAGTCAGCAAAACAGGTGTCCGCGCGTCGGGTCAGAACGCTCGGACCGCACATGCATTCCTGACCATTCTTACTGTGTGCAGATAGCACAGTGGAAACAGCATTGATGCTTACTAATTGAATTGTATATGATTTGGTAGTTACTGTACGTATTTATGGGATGTAATTGATTATGCGGGAAGATGCACAGCACACCTTTCCCCCTTTTTTTTTTGAATGATTTAGTGAAATGTATATGAAACGAAATCATTTAAAACAAAAATTCTGTCCCAGAGATCTTTACAAAATAGTAGATTAAAATTTTTTTTTTTTTTTTTTTCATTTTTTTTTGAAACAAGTTAGGCTCGGTTGTTCACTTAATACTTAATATATTTATTTTATACTGATGCTGTTATCAAGTTAGTACATTTTAATTATTCTATTTTTATGTACAATAGTGGTCTTTCGTGAACTCATTTCTTCTAATTCACAATTTAGTTCTTCAACATTTTTGACTTTATATGGTCCAATATAATGAGGATCTAATTTCTTTCTGTTTTCGTTCGTTATATAAACCAAATCTCCTTCTGATAACTTTATTGAGTTTGTGTATTTATTGAGGTATTGTAATCTATGTTGTTTTCCTTCAATTAAATTGGTTTTTGCTATTATGTTGGATTTCTGAAGTTTGTATTTGAGTTCATTATAATACAATTCTAAATTATAAATTGGTTCTACTTTGGTTTTAAATATATCCTGTGGTAACTTTGCTTTTCTACCAAAGATCAATTCGTGTGGGGTATAATCTGTATCTGTGTGTATCGTTGTATTGTAAACAAATGTATAGAATTTAATCCAGTCATCCCAATCGTCATGGTGTTCATTGCAAAAAGATCTTAGATACTCGTTTAGGCATCTATGATTTCTTTCCAGTGCACCTATAGTCTGTGGGTGATAGGCTGTAGCAAATTTCTGTTTGAATTTTAGTATTTTTCCAGTATTTCATTATTATATTCCGTTCCTTGGTCCGACCTAAGTTCAAGAAAGTTTCCAAATGTAAGTATAAAATTCTCGACAAGATTTCTTGCTATAGTCGAAGCTTCTTTATTTTGTACGGGTATTATAACCACATACTTTGTCAAATCACACTGTATTGTTATACAGTATCGATTATTGTTGTTTGTCCGGGGTAAAGGTCCTACTGTATCAATTGATATTACATCAAATGGTTTAGCCGGGGTGGTGGTTTCAATATTTGGCTCCCTGGTATGTTTATATACCTTATTTATTCGACAAGATTTGCAAGTTTTTACGAATCCAGCAATCGTTTTCTTCATATTTTTCCAATCGTATATGACTTTTAATTTCTTATATAATCGGTTTTGTCCTACGTGACCTCCTATTGGTGTCACATGGTAGTCGTGTAATATTTTGTTTATTTCGTTTATATTTTCAATTCTTCTACGTGGTTTATATAGCAAAATTTCCACGTCCTTAAATGCATTGATCGCGATCTTTTTAAACGATTCTACTGGTAAAATCGTGAATATATTATTTTGTGTCGACATAGCTATTTTATTTAACTTTTTTTCTTTAAGCATGTCATTCAACCTTAGACAAACGGACTCTAGTGTCTGAGTTCCATCGGCTGTGACTGCACATAATTCTTCTTTTTCTTTTGGATCCGTTATAATCATCATTATTTTTCCGTTCGAACGTGTTATTGTGTGTAGTTTAGGTAGTTGATAAGTTTTTGAGGAATCTTCTACTTCGTAGATTGACAGTTGCGCACCTGTAAGATCCTTTGAAATAGGTTCCCTTGTTGTTGTATTTTTAGTCATAGACCTAGTGTTTACTTTCAAAATTGTCATTTCCTTTAATTCATTTGATGTGATTGCTACTCTTGAGAGAGCATCAGCACCAACGTTATTTTTTCCTTTGATGTACTCGATTTCAAAGTCGTAATCTTCTAAATCTAGACGCATTTGCGTAAGCTTTTTGGTTGGTTCTTTCATACCAAAAAGATATACTAAAGGTCTGTGATCAGTTCTAATTATGAATTTTCTCCCGTATATGTAGGGTTTAAAGTGATTGATTGCCCAGTGTATGGAAATCATTTCTTGTAAAATTGTATGTTTTTTGGCTTCTGCCTTATTAAATGTTTTGCTAGCGTAGGCTATTGGAAGGTCATCACCATTGTGGTTTTGCGATAACACTGCTCCACATGCTACGTTAGATGCGTCTGTAGTTATTATAAAATCTTTAGTGAAATCTGGATATTTTAAAATTTGTGGAGATAATAAATAAGATTTCAATTTTTCAAATGCCGTTTGACATTTATTAGTCCACTCAAACTTTGTGTTCTTTTTCAATAAATCATTCAAAGGTTTCGCTACTCCTGCAAAATTTGGCACGAATTTCCTGTAGTAATTACAAAATGCTACAAATCTGCGAATATCATCAGCATTTGTAGGAATGGGAAAATTTTTGACCGCTGAAAATTTTGAATCGTCTGGATAGATTCCTTGATCGGTAATCTTATGCCCTAAATATGTTACTTCTGATTGAAAAAATTTACATTTGCTGGGGTTTAATTTTAAATTGTACTGACGAAGTCGTTCAAAAACTTTGGTTAAATTTGTCAAATGGTGTTTAGAAGAACATCCTATTACAATAATATCGTCAATATATATAAAAGCATGTTCAGGAGTTAATCCTGCCATGGCTATTGTCATCATACGCTGAAAACTGTTTGGGCTGATATTTAATCCAAACGGCATTCGCGTATATTGATAATGTCCGGAAGGTGTTGAAAAAGCTGTATATTTGCGTGATTCTTCTGAGAGAGGAATTTGGTGAAATCCTGACATCAGGTCAAGAGTACTGAAATATTTTGCTCTACCAAGTTGATCTAAAATAGATTCAATTCTTGGTAGCGGAAATTTGTCTGCTAATATCTTTTTGTTGAGTTGTCTAAAATCGACAACTAATCTCCATTTTTTATTGTTATCATTTGACTTCTTCGGCACTAACAATATTGGTGAATTGTATGGTGAAACAGAATGTTCCACAATATTTTCATTAAGCATTTTGTTCACTTGAGTTTGTATTTCTTCCGTTTGTGAGTGTATTTGCTTGTAATTTGGGATGTATGTCGGAATATTATCAGATACGTGTATATCTTGATAATAAAAATTGTTTGTTGAAAGCGCATCTTCGCTTAAACAGAATACGTCTGAGTAATTCGATATTAATTGTTTAAAATCTTTTTGTATAAAATTTGGTATATTCGCACTATCGATTTCATTCCAAATATTTTCTTTACGTATGTTTTTATAAGAAGTGGTTTGATTATTTTTCAGAACGTAATAATTGTCAAGTGGCTCTGTAATAGGGTTTATTTGATTGTATGATATAAATACTGGCTTATTCGTAGTGTTCATGAATTTTGCCATTGGTTCTTTTCCGGAAATGATTGCATTTCCCAAAAAAATTCCTGATTGAATTTCCTTAGCATGTACAACCATTTCACTTTTGTAAGTCTTGTTCGTTAATCGTCGAATAGTTTCACTCCTTTGCGGAAGTATGAATCCATTCTGGAAATTGTCTTCAATAGGTACAGATACTGATACATTTCCTAAATCGAAATGCAACAGCCATGACTCGTAATCAATTTTGCATCTATTTGCTGCAAGAAAATCACGTCCAAGAATTCCATCAGTTTGAATAGGAAATTCCTTAGGTACTAAATGAAATGTATGCTTGGTTTTTAATCCATTGCCGAAATTTAACTCTGTATCTGCGGTGGCAATGGTTTCAATTTCGTTGTCTGTGATTCCAATTAATTTAATTTTTCTTGATGTATTTATTAATTTATCGGGGTTTACTTTGTTGATTTTGAATAATGATGTATCCGCTCCGCTATCTATTATTAATGTTATTTTTCCCACAGACATTGAAGTTTCTATGCAAACAAAATTTGATGCTTTTAAATTTATTGAGAGGATCGGTCTACCCGATCCCTTCTCTCTAAAAAATCAGACTGTCGGTTTTCTTGACGGTCGTTTCTATCGTCTCCTCTTTGCTCAGAGTTATTTGTCTCAGATGACGTGTTATAAATTCTACCTCTTCCAGATCCGTTCCTGTTATCGTGATTGTTATATGACCTTTCTTGACGACGGTCATTATTTCTGTAATTGTTATTGTTGCCATGGTTTCTCCAGTTGGAGTTACGTCCATTTGAATTGTTGTGTTGTCGCCAAGGGGGGTTATGATTGTTTCTCCATCCCTGACCTTGACGATGGTTTCCTCTATAAGAGTTGTTTTTGAATGGAGGTCCGTTTCCTCTAAAATTTGATTTGTACTTATTGTTAAAATAGAGTACATTTGCAGGTGGGACTGCATCATTGTCATTTTCTGCAGCCCGTCCTATTGCATCATTTAGAGTCTCAAATGTCCCTGATTTTATTATCAATTGGGCACTCCCATTTTTGAGACCATTTGCTAGAGCCTTGATTCCTGCTTTGTTGGCCATTTTTGTTGCTGTGTCTATTGGAATTGCATCATTAATGTATGCAGTTTCCAATTGACTGGTGAGTTCTTCTATTTCAGAAGAAAATTTATTTAACGTTCCGCTTTGACGAGTAGCGTTCAATTTTGCCAAGACCACATCAGCTGAGATGTGATGCTTGCATTTTTGTTTCAGACTATTTATTATGGCATCAATATTGGCTGGAGTGTCTCCTACTGCTGACCTAGCCTTTTTCTCTAATTTTGACAGCACAATTTGTACCGCAATTGGTTCAGTTGCTTGTGTAACTGCCGTTTTTAATGCTGTAAGAGCAGCAATTATGTTACTTAATCTTTCGCCATTGCCATCGTATTGAGGTATGAGGGACGACGCTAATTTAATCACTTCGGCTGCCATTGTTTCTCGGCCTTCCTGTAAATTTTCAGGAGTTGTTTTTGAACACCTTTTTAATATAATGATGGTGTTCACCAATACTTTAAAAGGAATAGTACGTTTAGTGTGTGCTAATTTGTTTTTTAGAATTTCATGGATGTGTACCCATGCATTTCTGGAAGCCTTTTCAAAATATATTAATTTAGCTTCTGATAGGATATCCTCTAATTCGATTAATGCTGTTTGTACATAGGTATATAATTGATTGCATGAAGCTTGCTTCTCTATCAGTGTTTTGTATAAAAATGTTTTATTGATAGATTTTTTTAAATTCGCTTCTAAAGTCAATAATTCTTTAAATTTTTCCTCGAGTTCAACAATATTCATATTTTAGTGTTCTATATTCATATTCATTGATTTCATTTGTTTACTCACGAGAAATTACAATTTGATTCACAAAAAAATTGAAAGACTGCCATAGAATTGTACAATATGCTTAGGTATCTATATAATATTTTTAAGATAACTTGTTCTCTACAAAATATTTGTTGCTTACCGCAGAATTATTATACTGGTAAATTCCTCCTTTAGCGTCAGGAACAACTGGTATCCCACCAGTAACGTAACTGCTAACACCATCAGGCACGCCAGGAAACGCCGCATTGCATTGATTCGTCGGTTTCAACCAAACTGCTAGTTCCAAAATACCGCTTTCAGCTTTTTCTCCTTTCTTCTTTTGTTTTGTCTTTGCACTGTTTACCTCTTATGTGGGCGAGGTAGCAACCCTTTCAGTTTATTCGACAAACAAATTAGTAAACATGGGCAATTACTCGCCCTCCCAGATTTTGCTCCTCTGCACTAATGTGCGTCATTATTCCACGATTTGTGGACACTATCACAATGCCGGTAATCGTTGGCAACTCTTCGCTTGCGTAGTGTAAGATTTCACGTGCCCGTATTGTCACTCGGTCCACAATGTAAAGATCACTTAGCACTAGTGGATATAGTTCAGTTTTCTCATTGTTTCTCTGCACTTTTATAAATCCTTCCTTTTGAAGAATATTCAAAAAGTGTTCTCCGAGTTCAGTTTTTATTATCACACTTTCACTGTTCCTATCTGTTAGGCTTCTTCTAAGTGTCTGCACGATATTCCTTATTTCGTCCATATTGTCTATTTATTATCACTTTTCTTCACGTTTTTTCTGGTTTTCAATTTCAGCATCAATTAATGCGTCCGTAGATGCCCACCAGCTTTCAACACTAATTCCTCCACTTGGTTTCCATTTGATTTTGGATACATCTCGTTCTTTGGTATTGTTTAATATTTTGTATAGTTCACTGCCATTTTTCTCCATAAATCGTATGGCCTTCACTTGTGCTTCAACCTGGTGGTTTATTTCCTCCCAAGTTTCCATTGTTCTCTTGTTTTGGATACACTTTTGCACTATTTGTCGAGTTTATGGAAAACACTCTTCTAATTGATGGATAAACACGTCTTCTGTTTGCACTGATTTACACTTTAGATAATTCCACCAATGATTTAGCCTTTTTCAGTGCCTTTTTATTTAAATATTTGTTAACCTCACTGATTAACGTTATTGATAATTGAAGCCCGATCATCGCACATAGTAACCAAAGCATAACTATCACTTTATCAATTTTCTCGGAATGATCACCTTGCATGTTAATGATTTCCACATGTTGATCACCGTTATGCTCTACATGAGCCTTTGATTGTTCTGTACCCATTGTCACTTTTCCTATACTAACATATCAATCACTTTTTCCATCATGTGTGTGTGTTTTTTTTGCACTTATCTTCAGCTGCATTTATTTTCAACTGTTGGTTCGGAAAAGTCCGGTCGCCATCTCACAGGTTCCCCGTATAGCCTGCTGGAACACTTTATCACTCACAGGTTCACCGTATAGCTTTGCGGAAACACTTTATCACTCGCGAGGAGAGTCCATCACAGGACTCTGATAACGATATATCCGACGCGGAAGACTTACTTCCTTGCCTAGTGGCACATGGCACGGACCATGGCACTAGATCAAGAAGGGAGTTCGGTATGTGGTATCAGTAATAACAGAGCACATTGAAACCCCTTCAAGGTTGGGCAAAGATTGCTGTATTTCTCAAAAGGTTCGGTTTTTATAGCTTACAAAGTTGTAATGGTTATCATATGCTTGTTCATGGTTCAATGTGTAAAAAAGAGAAAGAATTAACTAGACGCCTGGGACAGAAAGCTGACAATATAAATTTCGGCGATGTACCTATCGAACCCAATGTTTTGGTTATTTGACTCTTCTGATTGTACCCTGCCCTGTGGGGCCACTACACTCGTAATACGAGTCAGCAAAACAGGTGTCCGCGCGTCGGGTCAGAACGCTCGGACCGCACATGCATTCCTGACCATTCTTACTGTGTGCAGATAGCACAGTGGAAACAGCATTGATGCTTACTAATTGAATTGTATATGATTTGGTAGTTACTGTACGTATTTATGGGATGTAATTGATTATGCGGGAAGATGCACAGCACACTATAACTCAGCCAATTCTGAACCAATTGACACAATTTTTGAAATCCGATGATATACGTTAATTATCTAGCCGTGTACAAAATTTCAAGTCAATTGGTTGACTGAAATACAGAAAACCTGCTTATCCGATGAGCTCATTCCTTATTGTTCACTTTCATGTTTGAAGAATACGAAAGCTTCATCAACTGGTTTTCGAGAAAATGTTCGTGGGGTAGCCAGGCCTGTGTCACAAGAAAACAACCATCATGTTGTATTCCGAAGGTCTCCAGTGAATTTAGCTTACCCAAGCAACATACATGTTATATAAGAGTAACGTCAGCGCAAGTTTAGGTTGTATAAAAGTTAAATAAACGTAATTCTAGCATGGTGTTAGAATAACGTCAATTTTACTTCTTAATAACCAATACTTGCGCTGCTGTTACTTTTGTAGTACATGTGTGTAACTTGGGTACCCTGCTCATTTTCTGCTGGTATGACTTTGCCCTGCAGTTATAGATCATCTTTACGCTGATGGTGGGTACATAATTATCATATTAATTATAATCATAATCATAATCATTATATCGAAAATAGAATTGTATATTTTATTTTGTTATTGGGTGAAAATTATTTTGATAGGGTCGTCTGAAACACGAAAGCTTTTCTTAACCAAAAATTAAAAAAAAAATCATAACAGTTTCGTCCGATGTGGTCCTCTACGTTGTTTGAACGGAGGGGGACTCCACGCGGGGATGAAAAACAACTACTTGTTTCAAACTTCTGTCCGATTTTTTTTTTTTTGCGATCGAGGTAAACGCATTTCTGCTGGATCGGTAAACGAGAAAGTACAGCCATTCCATAGAAAAATGATATAGTGCAATTCCTATTGACGTAAAACTTGGTGGATGCGTAGTTGTTAGAAAATAATTGGACCTGTATATTTTTCTATTTCGTCATTAGGGCGATCAATTTTTAGACAGGGTTATCCTGAAAATCAAGGTTCTTGAATTTTTTTTTCAAAAAATTATAACTTTTGAACAAGAAGTTTAAAATCGGTCATTAAACTTCTTGTTTTGTTTGACAGCTATTGATACAGCAGTGCGCTGAGGATTCTGTACTTGCCTACCATGTCGTCAAGCTGACGATGCACTGATCCATGCAATGCACAGCCTGTTTCAATGGAACAGTGCGCCTTTCGCTCTCGGTGCGAGATAGAACAATAACCAAATCGAAACCAATTCAAGTCACTTCGGGTGTCCCTCAAGGCTCTCATTTGGGACCCCTTCTTTGTATCATGTACGTAAACGACATTTCCTTCATTCTCAACAAACTGAATGTATTAATTTATGCCGATGACATGAAGCTCTTTCTGGAAATCAGAAATGAAGAAGACATCAATGTATTCCGCAATGAAATAGACAAATTCTACATATGGTGCAAGAAGAGCTTATTAGAACTGAATGTAAAGAAATGCAACCTAATATCATTTAGCAGAAAAAGAACAACACCATATATTTCAATCGCATTAGGAAATCAAATTGTGGAAAAAAGTGATAGAGTTAGGGATCTAGGCGTAATATTAGACTCTAAGCTAACTTTCTTGGACCACTACAATACTATCATTCACAGGGCGAACAACATGTTAGGGTTCATAAAACGGTTCTGCTACAACTTTCATGACCCATACACAATCAAAACGCTTTTTGTGTCATATGTAAGATCAATCATGGAATACTGCAGCATTGTATGGTCACCATTTTCAATCACACATGAAGAAAGACTCGAATCTGTACAAAAACAATTTCTTCTATTCGCTCTTCGTAAATTAGGTTGGACTTCATTTCCTCTACCATCATACAAAGCACGCTGCATGCTTATAGACATACAAACTTTGAAAGAGCGACGTGAAGTAGCAATGGTTGCTTTCGTAAATGATATCGGTTCGCAAAGGATTGATGCATCTGAAATCTTATCGAAATTAAACTTTTACATTCCTTCAAGGCAACTAAGAAATCGAAACTTATTTCATACAAACCATCACAGCACTAATTATGCCAAATTTGGGCCTTTGAATCGAATGATGGATATTTACAATCAGCATTGCGAAACAATCGACTTTACAATGTCTCGGCAAAATCTAAGAAAATATTTTAATACCATTCGAAATCGCAACACATAACCAGGGTATTCAATCTAAATTTTAATTTTACACATAAACTTTTTTTCTTTTCAAAATATATAAGAACATTAGAAGATAAGAGAAATGTGTACAAATATGTGTACTAGTCTACGCTGATTGACGAAATAAATAAATAAATAAATAAATAAAATAAAAAATTCTTTGTAACCAGTTGGCTGATTTTAAATATGTTTTCATTTTGTTATGCATAAGTATAACAAACCGTCGTTTTCAGGACAAATAAGTTTAAAACGCCAAGTTGTGTGCACAGCATTTAAAGTAAAAATATAAGCTTTTATAAAGTTGTCATGGTCTCGTGACCAAAGGGTAACCCTGTTTTTATAATTTGGGAAAATTGTAAATACTCATGAAATTATGCATTATTTGAGTGATTCCCGCTGTTTCTTGTATGTATAGCTTAATACGGATTCAAAATAACTTTAATTAAAAAAAAAACAATTGATGAGTATTTACCCTTTTACAATGGTTTTATTGCGGTTAAACAAAATTTTACCGTGAAATAAATGAAACCGTGAATTTGTCAAAACGAAAAATAAATGGAATTTTTTATTTCAAAATCGATCAACTGCGAAATGTATGAACCGTAGTTCCAATTTTTTAACAGTTTTAGTGAACTGGGCTATGTTATATTAATTTTAAATTAGTTTCGGATGTTTCATAACAAGTGTGATTTTATCGAACTGAAAATCGTGATAAAATTGAAATGAAAACCGTAAATTTGGGCGAGTAGTGATTAAAACGGCTAGTGATAAAACCGAAACGCCACTGTACTTTAAAAAAAATCATGTCCAGAAAACTGAAAAATACGTCTTAGATATTTTCACACGTTACGCCAAATTTCCTGAACTTTCTGACACAAATATTAAATCAGTACTCCGTTGGTCTCAAGACCATGGAAATGTGATAAAAACTACTATTGTCATATTTTTTTGCAATTCAACACAATATTGCTCCTTTAACGTAATCTTCCTGCAAACTCCAATAAAATATCTTTCAAACCAAAAAAGTATAAAATCGGTCAACGGTCTAAAGTTATATTTTAATGTAAAAATTTGATTTTCCGTACCACCCCGGGTAGAAGTAAAATACTCACGATCAAAACATGATATTGGTTTGATTGATATAAGAGATAAAAGATCTGAAAATAATATCTGAAAAATGTTCCTGGAACATCTGAACAATAACAAAATTTGATACTTCAAGATCATACGAATAGCTCGCTGCTATTGGTTAGATCTCACAAAATCGATGATGATGTTCCAAGAGTAAATTTTTGATTTTATTTTTAGATCTTTTATCTCTTATGTCAATCAAACCCATATCACTTTTTGATCTCCATATCAAAATATGCTATTATTGAGCTCTTTTCCTCTACTCGGGACCCTTTCTAAAAACTCTACTCTATCTATTTATGTTCGATGTACTATCCCACCAAGTATAACAATATTTTATTTGCTCTATATCGATTTTCCCTGCTTTTGTTAGTTTTCCAATATTTTGCGCCACCATATGTGCAAAAATCTTTTGTGAAAAAGACTTCTTTCAATGATGCCCTATGAAAATAGATGCCTGGGAAAAACTTCCCAGTTGTCTGTAAAAAAATCCCATGGATTTTCTTCAGAAGTTTGTTCAAGGAATCTTTCAGAAATTCTCTAAATGTTTGTTCGGAAAGTTATCCAGGTATTCCTTTAAACATTTCTTTCGAATAAAATTTCAAAGGATTTACTCGGCTTTCCTCCAAAGGCTGCTTTATAAACACCCCCAGGAATTGTTACAGGAATTTAAGAAAATCTTCCATGAATATTTTTTACGGAAACTTCTCCAGGGGTTCCTTTAGAAATATCCCCTGGGATTTTGACGTTTCTACAACGATTCCTCCATAAACTTTTCCTTCATGGATTCTTTCAAAAATCTTTCAAGAATTCTTTTGTTATTTTCATTCACATTTTTTTTTTAATTTTCTCCAGGGATTTTTTCAGAAATTTCACTAGGTTTACTAGTTCACAGCATTTTTACTAAGAATTCATAGGTTTTCGATTTTTTTTTTCAAAAACGAATTTATAAAATTTTGCATGGTTCTTCCATTGATTCTTTCAGAAATTTTTCAACAGACTACTTCAAAAATCTCTCGAAGAGATCTTATAAAAAATCCTTCACGTATTCCTTCATGAATTTCTCCTTTCTAGAATTTCTTTGAAGAATTCTACAGGGCTTTCCTTATAACCTTCGCCAGAGCTGCTTTCAGGAAATTTTCAGGGGAATTCTTCTGAAATTACTCTCTTAAAGCTTCTCCAAGCATTACATTTAAGAATCCTCGATTGATTTCATTTATCCCCTTGCAAAAACATACGATAACAACACCGGTTGGTTCCATTCTTCCTGCTATCATGAATGCTCATTTCAAACGAAAAAAAAAACAAAAATAGGCAACACAAAAAATATTGCTGATGAACGGATTAAAGTGGAAGCACTTTGCTTAAAATGGGTTCCATTCTCCTATGAATTTTCTCCAGAGATCATCTCAGAAAACCCACCTGGAATTTCTTAAGAAATCCCTCCAGGGGTTCTTTCCAAAATTTTTCAAGGGATCCATGAGTATTTATGAGTTACTCTTCAGAAATTCTTCCAAGGGTTTTTTTTTTAGAAAATTCTCAAGAGGTTTGTTTTTCTAAAATCTTCCACAAATTCGTCCAATTTTTCCAGGAATTCTTCTGAAAAATCTTCTCCGGATTCTTTCCTAAAATTTTTGAGCGATGCTTAAAAAACCTACGATTTTCTTTATGAAATACTCTTTGACACTGTTATGTAATCAGAATTCCTTCAATAATTTTTCCTGGCATTCCTTTATAAAATCTAGAAAAACTTCCTTCAGGAATTCCTCTAGAGATTGATGCAGAAAATTTTCAACATATCTTTTAGTAAATCTTCGATTTATTGCTTCCAATATGCTCCAAAATTAAAAAAAAAATACTTCAAAAATTCTCCCAATGTTTCTTCAAAAAAACTTTGCTATAGAAATTTTTCCAGAAATTTCCCCAAGAGTTCCATCAATTCCTCATAAGATTTTTCAATTATATTTTTTTTCTTCGATTCCTCTGGACATCTTAAGAAATTACTCCATGCACTGTTTTAAAAATCTCTGCGGTAATAGCTTTGGAAAAGCTTTCACGGATTTCTTCAGAATTTCATGAAATTTCTCCCTAGTTTCCTTCATAAATGATATCAGGAATTTCATCAGTATTTCCTCCAAGAATTGCTAAAGAAATTCATTAAAGCATTCCTCCACACATTTTCCAAAGATGCCTTAAAAAAATACTTCTGGGATTTCTCATAAAATCTTCCATGAATTCCTCCAGCAATTATTTCAAAAATTCTTTTATCAAACTTTCTAAAGAATTGTTTTTCTATCCTTAAGAGTCCTATCCAAGGACTCCTTCAAAAAAACCATCTAGGGATTCTTTAGGGATTTTTCAAAGATTATTGTAAGGATTGCTTTGGAAATTTCTTCTGCGGTATTTTTTTCTCTCTTTTTTTTTCAGAGTTTTCTTCAAGATTTCCAACAGGAACGAACACCTTCAGGGATTCCTCAAGATTTTTTTTGCAGAGATTCTCTTGAGTTTCCCGAAGGAAATCCATCAACAATATCTTCTGGGATTATTCCAGGAATGATTGATTTCCGTGCTTATGGAGTTCCTGCAGAATGAAGAAATTACTCAAAAACAAATCTCCTTCGTCTTCGCCCTTAAGATTCTTTCAGATATTTTTCTCTAATCTTCTTGTAGTTTTTTTTCTTCGCAAAACTCTTCGGAAACATTTAAGAAATTCTTTCAGCAATTCATTTAAAAAATCAACTGAAGTATCTGCAGAGGTTTCTTCAGAAATATACCCAAAGACTCTTTCAGTACTGCATGCATTTCTTTAGAAATTCTTTCATAGTTTTTTTTTATATAAAAACATTCGCTGGAAATTTCTTTAAGAGATGCCTACAAGGATTTTTTTGACACAGTTTCTACAGCTTCAGAAATATCTCTTGGAATTCCTTCAGTAATTCCTCCAGCAATCATTTATTATATTCCTCCTGATTTTTTTATTTGAGATCATTCCACTTTATTTGGAAACAAAAAAAAACCTCACGAATAATGAATTAATATGTGTGCAACATTTACACTGAAATTTGGAAATTTGGAGTAATCAACTCTGATTTTACAAAGACAGCAGTGATCTGTTCAGATTCGACTGTATCCTATCATAGATCGTAGTCCGATTTCCTAACAGACATTTCTCGAAGCAAATTTTTGAGCCCATAATTTACTGAAACAAACCAGATTATTATTAGGCTAGTCCATTCGTTATATGTTTGCCAACAGCATTGACCTATGAAAACTCACATAAGGTATTCTTGATCGAATTCTTGAACACTTTGTATACACCATTAGTTATAATTCGCCAAAGAACCGAGTAGGTACCTACCTTATTCCGTAAAGATTAAATGCATCAACCCTGCATCCAAGTATCAAATTCAATAACAGAAACCATTTATTTTCCGCATCAACCCTAAACCCGTGAAAGCTGAACTGTATACAGTGAAGTTTATCGCTCCCGGCGTATCACAACGCTTCTTCTCTCGCAATCATGAATGCATTTATTTTGGCAAACTTCACCCCGAAACGTTGTTCCCTACCGGGTTACCGACGACTACAACTAGGTACTGCCATCTAGCACAGCTGATACCTACGGTGCTGTTGGTTTCACGATGAACGATGATACGGGCTTGAGAGGTTCGGAACCTTACACACTTCATTATTATTAACTTTTATTTATTATACCTCGGAGAGTTAATATTAGTTTTGGTTCAGCCGACCAGTCAGCAGCGCCAGCGGGGAAACTTTTGGCTGCGACGATCGAGTTTCGGAGTTCCAGTCATGATGGGTGTGTGGACTTTTATACTTAGAATTTGCAAAGCGGGGTGAAATTATGAGTCATCCTGGTTTAGTGAGGTGTTCCTTTCCTTAAAATTGGGAGTTGAGTCGAAACATAACACTTGCACTTTCGAGCAATCTCCATACCTTTTCCGAAGCTTGGCAATAGTAACAAATCATATTTTTTGCCTCAAAAGTTCTCGCCGGCCACTTCTCAAAGACAAAAACCGATCCTTTGTCTCTGCATTACCACCATTGCAGTGCACTTTCTAGAGAAGAAGTTTTGAGTGTATAGTCCCCGGCCTCCGCCTGGACGGGTCCCCGTGTCCGATACCGACGCTCGCCATCCAATGAGTTCTGCGGATAATCTTCTTAAGCGGGGGCAATAAATGCGGAAAATTAAATTTCATTCCCAACTTTGCATCGCTGGCTGGCTGGCTGGTCCACTTCACAGACGGAAGGCATTAACTGTTGTGCATACACGGTGGTGGTACCTGGCCCTCCGTGTGCCCGTGTAAGGACCAAAGTAATGGGATCGGCACCTAACCAAAGATAGCTTTCTGTGTGGAGAGTTTTCCTAATGATCATCGTGTTTGAATGGAAGGGTATGTGTGCTAAACCCATGCGGCACACCCTTTTAATGGGAAAGTTTTCTAAGCAGCACAAGCAAGGTACTGCTGTTAGAAAGCTGCGAGATGGAAATTGGTTTACATTGCATCAAAGTCACGGTCGGACAATTTCAGTAACTACATTTTGTGGATAATCAAATTGCAGTATATTCGGGTGAACTTTGGAGGTTTGTGGTCGGATTAGGTATAATCCGTAGAATGCACAATTTGATGCTTGACCAAAAGTGATTGATATCTGCCTATAGAATGATAAGAAGATAAGTAAAATCACTAAAATAAACAATATAAAAGGTAGCAGAAAAAGTAAAGACAAACAAAGATGCAAGATAGAAGACAGAAGATAGAAGATAGAAGATAGAAGATAGAAGATAGAAGATAGAAGATAGAAGATAGAAGATGGAAGATGGAAGATAGAAGATAGAAGATAGAAGATAGAAGATAGAAGATAGAAGATAGATGATAGAAGATAGAAGATAGAAGATAGAAGATAGAAGATAGAAGATAGAAGATAGAAGATAGAAGATAGAAGATAGAAGATAGAAGATAGAAGATAGAAGATAGAAGATAGAAGATAGAAGATAGAAGATAGAAGATAGAAGTTAGAAGATAGAAGATAGAAGATAGAAGATAGAAGATAGAAGATAGAAGATAGAAGATAGAAGATAGAAGATAGAAGATAGAAGATAGAAGATAGAAGATAGAAGATAGAAGATAGAAGATAGAAGATAGAAGATAGAAGATAGAAGATAGAAGATAGAAGATAGAAGATAGAAGATAGAAGATAGAAGATAGAAGATAGAAGATAGAAGATAGAAGATAGAAGATAGAAGATAGAAGATAGAAGATAGAAGATAGAAGATAGAAGATAGAAGATAGAAGATAGAAGATAGAAGATAGAAGATAGAAGATAGAAGATAGAAGATAGAAGATAGAAGATAGAAGATAGAAGATAGAAGATAGAAGATAGAAGATAGAAGATAGAAGATAGAAGATAGAAGATAGAAGATAGAAGATAGAAGATAGAAGATAGAAGATAGAAGATAGAAGATAGAAGATAGAAGATAGAAGATAGAAGATAGAAGATAGAAGATAGAAGATAGAAGATAGAAGATAGAAGATAGAAGATAGAAGATAGAAGATAGAAGATAGAAGATAGAAGATAGAAGATAGAAGATAGAAGATAGAAGATAGAAGATAGAAGATAGAAGATAGAAGATAGAAGATAGAAGATAGAAGATAGAAGATAGAAGATAGAAGATAGAAGATAGAAGATAGAAGATAGAAGATAGAAGATAGAAGATAGAAGATAGAAGATAGAAGATAGAAGATAGAAGATAGAAGATAGAAGATAGAAGATAGAAGATAGAAGATAGAAGATAGAAGATAGAAGATAGAAGATAGAAGATAGAAGATAGAAGATAGAAGATAGAAGATAGAAGATAGAAGATAGAAGATAGAAGATAGAAGATAGAAGATAGAAGATAGAAGATAGAAGATAGAAGATAGAAGATAGAAGATAGAAGATAGAAGATAGAAGATAGAAGATAGAAGATAGAAGATAGAAGATAGAAGATAGAAGATAGAAGATAGAAGATAGAAGATAGAAGATAGAAGATAGAAGATAGAAGATAGAAGATAGAAGATAGAAGATAGTAGATAGAAGATAGAAGATAGGAGATACAATTGCTTGAAATTAAAAGTTGGTTGCTACATGATATCTGATGTCCAATATACTGCATTTATATTCGAGAACCTTGTTGAAAAGTTTCAGTTAATCATCTAAATTTGTGTTCAAGTTTGCGTTCACCGGCGCAAATATTTCCCAGGCTCCATAATTTGGCATTTTCTCGATAACAAACGACGCCTTTTTTCACCTGAAAAAAAAAACAAATTCCCAAAATAGCTTCTCCCACGAAGCCCAACGGTCCGTGTAAAACTATTTTCCCACAGTCTCCTCCTGTTCGTGGTTGCCCTCAACCTTCAACGCTGAGAGCGCATTTGGAAATCACCGGAGCAGTGCAATGGCAGCGGCGGCAACGGCGGCCACACCATCACCACCAGATTCGGGGCATCAGCAAGAAATTAATTTAAATTCCATGAATATATTACCGAAGCTTAACCGAGCTGCCGCAATTCAACGCTTCCACCACGCGACCTCCAAGTGCTGCACTATGGGGTTCTGTTCGGGGCGAGGAAGGTAAGACCAGACTGCACCTCGCCGGTAAAGCGATATCCGATATCCTGGGACCGTAAGCTGGGGTAACTTTTAATGTTGAGTTTCTTTTTGGTTTTAATGCAAAACAAGGTATATGAAGAAATCAATCGTCTTTTTGTACATTCCGGATTTCAATAAGGCCGTATCAAATCTCATTTTTTTCTTCTGTCACTTTGCTCGTTGACTCGTCAAGGGGGAGGATGATAAATAATAAATGTATTTGATGAAAAATTACCCAAACAATTGGGCAAAATCGTCAAACTCGTCGGATTTGTTTAGAATTTTTCTCAACGTCCCTAATTTCACATTAAAATTATTAAATTTCTTGAATAATTTATTTGTATCCCCCCTCAAAATGTGGTATTCCGACAAAAAATTTCCGAGGGGGCTGTGACATAAGAGAAAATCGAAATTTGTGTCAGCCTAATTATTAGAACAATATTATAAAACAGAATTTACTCCATTCTACAGTAGCCAACGTACAATGTTCAAGCGGATCGCGCGCCCCACACGTGTACTGCATGCATTAACTGTACGGTCGTGTCTTTGGCCAAAGTACTTAGCGTTCCATTCATTGCCAGTGCCGCCGACCGTCGCCAACGATGCCACCACCAGAGTACCATCGGTGATTGAGTGAGCGAGTAAGTGCGCTGCGGTAGGGGTATGCGACATGCTTTTTTCATGCTGATGCAATCCGGAGGACTCATATAGCCGGGACGGAAAGGGTGCAGGTATTCAGCAAGACCTCCTTAGCACGCGTCGCTCGAAATCTCCGAGTGGTTATAGGTCCTCCTCCAGCATGATCCATGTTTCGTGTCCGTATAGGACCACAGGTCTTATTAGCATTTTGTACATATTACATTTCATGCGGTGCTGAATCATATTTGACCGCAGTCTCTTCCGAAGCTTATGATGCCGTTCTACGCCCGATTGACCCATTTTATATGGGAATACCATATAACATGAGATGATCCGGCGTAGAGCGGCAGTATAGTGTCCACGACGGTTTTTTCGACGTGTTCTCGTCTCCGGAATCGATGGGGAGCACCGCGACCTTTGTGATGGCTCGCTTGTAGCTGCCTTCCGCCGTTTTCACCACGACAACACGAACCTACCCGTCCGAACCGATGATAGTCTCGACGATGCGTCCGAGTGGCCACTGTAGCGAGGAGGAAGCTGTCCTCTTTCAGCAGTATAAGCCCAGATAACCACATATCGCATAGGCATATTCAAATGAAATCGCTTTTCCTTCCATCGAAAATCAAAATCGCTAAAAATGCACTTTTTTTCTGCAATAGTTACAAATTCAATTGCATATTGATCATAATTGCGATTTGATAACGACAATCTTCAGTGAAGCAGAAAAAGCTATAACTAAAGCGATTTTAACTCGCGACGAGTGGTATGGAATGACACATCGTATATTAGGTGCAAGAGTATCAATCTAAGTCACAATGACTTAGTGAAAATTGTCGACCAAACGTCGTACCATGGCGATAAGTACTACAGAATAAATCACAATCACAATCGTGCAATCCGCAGCTTGCCGCCGCCGCCGGACCATCGATGGTGTTGATTTCAATGCATTGGTAGTACTTACGTTTTGCAATCTTCGCTGAAATACAAAATTCCCCCAGCTATCTTCTGTGTTTATCTTAATAATAGCATCGCACTCGGTTTCCATACGTTTATTATATTTATCGTTCATAGTGCACTAAATAGTCACCGCATTCAATTTACACACCCACTGCACATCTCACTGGTAACCCAACATCCCACCCAACACGGCTATTTTTTTTTTTTGTTTTGCTCGGTCAGCTGCTTCGGATCTATGTTAAAACCGTCGGATTCCTTCCTCAGCTCCCGATCGTTCCTTCAGGTGTCCAGATTTCGCCTGCTTTTGTAATTTAGCTGGTTCCAGACGTCTTCACAACAAACACAACGCACTCCTCGGCGGACGCGAGATTTTTTTTCATTTCTCCAACTAAATCCAATGGGTATATCCACAGATGGTCATGCCGAAAGAATCACTGATTTTAAAAGTAAGTTTTCACCAGGCAAACACCTTGTAACCTAATTCACGAGACCGTAATTAAATTAACTTGTTTCCCCGACGATGACGACGACGGCGTGGTGACGACTGCCAGTTCAGCGAACAATGTAAACAAGACTAGCTTTATTTAATGCAATTCATAATCGTTACAAATTGTATGAGCTGACAGAACACGGTGAGATATATCAGATCAGAGAAATATCGTATAGAATCGTATCGACTTAGAGAGAATTGGCACTCAATCTTCATAAAAGAACTTAAGGAAAAATCCAAGGTATATCACTAGTTAGGATGATTGAATTTATCTTAGGCATAATTTACGCTCCCTTCAAGAGTTGTGAGCTAGCACAGTGGTATGATCTCAGACTGACGATCTAAAGGTTCTGGGTTTGAGACTAGATGTTAGCCTTTTTTATATCATTGGTTTGTAGTATCGTATTGCTTGTCATTGCAAATCGTTCCAATCGTTTTAGTTGTCGGCAGTTTCTGCATCGTATTATTATTCATAGAAAATCGAAAATAGTCGTCAGAAGTATCTATATGGCCTCCACTTTGGTACGTAAATAGCAGTTTCATGCACTTTATACGAGTGAATAGGTTCTTATATTGTGATGTATAGCGCAAATTATGCAAACCAAAATGTTTACTGGGAGATGTCCCTTCTGGACGTCTACGTACAGCCGCCTCCACTAACGTAGTCCCGTGACTAGCAGTGGAACAGTTCCTGGACTGGGCGTTACATGTCCGGAAACGGGTGACACAATTAGGCGACAGGTGGCAGCTGAAGCAGATCTGGTTCAATATTGGAGACGAGAGGCTCTCCAATAGACCGGCCCACATTTGTATGGCGAGAAAAAAAAGTTGGAAAAATTCACGGGGCACCCTCTAGAATCGTGCCTTTGGATGAGAAGAACAATCTGTGAAAGATTCAGCTCAATCGGTTTAAAACTGAGCTGGCGCAAATGAGTTGAAGGTTTGTATGGGATTTTCAGTCCAAATATATGGGAAATTGGATGGCCTGCAGTCTCTCACTCAGTACACCGGTTCAGTGAGTTCGATTTAGCCCAGTATTGAAAGAATGGTAGTTGATACCCTAAGGAACAATTTTGTAGAAGACCATATCATGATAAAACTTAATTTAGTTGCAGTTTCAGCTAACGAAAGCAGGATGAGGAGATCTTCCCCCGTTTACTCTCGGTTGTTACATGCAGCACGTGTTTGTCGGTCGAAGCTTGCGCGCTACATCATAGGCAGCTATTTAATTCTTCATTGTTTCGATACCCGCCCACGTGCGTGAGCAATTGAAATGAAGGACAACATAGCCGCCTATGATGTAGAGCGCAAGTTTCGAACAGCAAACACGTGCTGCATGTAACAACCGAGAGTAAACGGGGGAAGATCTCCTCATCCTGCTTTCGTGAGCTGAAACTGCAACTAAATTAAGTTTTATCATGATATGGTCTTCTACAAAATTGTTCCTTAGGGTATCAACTACCATTCTCTCAATTTTGAGCTAAATCGAACTCGCTGAACCGGTGTACTGAGTGAGAGACTGTAAGCCATCCAATTTCCCATATATTTGGAGTGAAAATCCCATACAAATCTTCAACTCATTTGCGCCAGCTCAGTTTTAAACCGATTGAGCTGAAATTTTCACAAATTGCTCTTCTCATCCAAAGGCACGATTCTAGAGGGTGCCCCGTGGAATTTTTCGACATTTTTGTATTTGGGCCGGTCTACTCTCCAATCAGGAAATGTCCGGGAGTTATGGCGGAAAGGTCGTCGTGGGAATCGAAGATAGGATCGAGGAGACGGGAGCTTACCGCAGAATCAATCTGGGCCATGACAGTCAGGAGCTAGTCCATGGAAAACGCCTTCTATCCCATTATCCGACGGAAATGATACTTAAATAATTTCACTCCAACCTCCCATATGCCTCCGAAGTGTGGAGATCACCACCAAACACTCGAATAACGCAACGAAGACCATTACCGACGTACCTCTCAATCAGAGGACGAACGAAAAACGGCTTACAGTAATCATCCCGGAATACGCGAAGGATCGGGCTGATCTGAGGCGAACTGTTGATAGAGGTGCCATGATCTGATTTGCTGGTGTACACACTAAGAATAAATCGCAGAATTCGGTGAAAAATTTCACCGTTTTTAAACTGTGAAATATGTTTTACAGAGCTTTCTGTGAAATCCAATGTTTTCCAATCCAACTGTCACAATTTCACATTAAAATCGGTGAATGCAAACAAATTACCAAATTCTGTAAAAGTTTTACATTACAGTTCGGTAAACATTAACATTTTCACCGTGCGCTGTGAATTTCACCGAATTTCTGTAAAATCAGTAGTCGGCCATATTTCCAAGCGGGAGTTGCCAAAAATTGATAGGTGCTTATTGTTTGCGAGAGAGTATCTCAGTCATAGCTATACTGAAGTGAAAAATGGGAAAACAACCCAGAAATGGGAAGTTTAGTCGCTTTTCAAGAGACTGGTTGGTATTTTCAGTAAGTACTAATTTATTGCATATTATTAATATTTTTTGTCATTTATAGGCCTGCTGATTCTGCTGGGTTAAAGTGTTTGGTCGAATGCGTCATCGCGGTGCATTGGAACATCCCACGAATAGCCACTTTCGTGCCGTTAATGTGAGCGCCCTCGCAGTGTTTAGCGTTTGGGCATGACAAGAAATAAAACAATTTCAAATAAATGAAAATTGATTTTGATTTGAGGATAATTCTATTAATAATTCATTTGCCAAATCACCGTAAATTTGTAGAAAATTCGCATAAAGCTCTGTGAAATCTGCAAAAACAAACAACGATTCCACAGAAAATCTGTAAAGCAAAACACCGAAATGTTCGGTGAATTTGACAGATGAACATTTTCAATCTTTACAGTTTGTTCGGTGAATCAAAAATTCACCGAACAGTTTACCGAAAATTCTGCTGTTGAGATTTCGGTGAAATTTCACCGAATTCTGCGATTTATTCTTAGTGTGTAGGAATGTACCGGAAGTACGTGATGCATTGGCAAACGACCTTCCGAGCCAAGTCCCTCCCCGGAAGTGGTCTGAAATGTTGACGCAATGTGGCGTGCAGTAGCGATGGGCCGCCGTGAAACGTCTGTGTATGAACGGATCCAGTTCAGTTGATGATTGGCTGGCAACAGAATCGAACGATGGGTATCGAACGGAGCGTTCAAATTCGTCCATGGAAAGGTTCAAATTCTTGAGTGGCGAATTCAATGCGATGCAAACGGCCTTGTCCGTCCCTTTGCGGTGGTAATGCGAACTTTCGTTGGGAATTCCTGGCTTTGGACAAGGCGTACAATTAATACAAAGTCTACTTCCTCCGGCGACAGTGAGAACATAATGCGTTGGATCTTTGGAACTTTGCAATTGTTCCGGAAACGGTAGCAGTACGCAACGAACCGCGTTAGCTTGGCTAACTCGGGAAAGTCGCTGAAAATGTTCACGTTTTCGTCTACCAGCGGGAGGGATACCAATGGACGCATTTCCTCTTCAATTTCCGATTTGGTCGGCATCAAAACCGCACATTCCGGCTACTGATCGACGGGGGAGGTGAGAAACACTGGACCATGCCACCACATCTTGTCATGTGGCTTTGAAGCATTCCTCGGGAGATATGGTCGGCAGGGTTTAGATCGGTCGGTACATGCATCTATCCTTCGTCAGGCTTTGGATCTCTGCGACCCATTTCGATACGAAAACTTTCCAGGTATTCGAGGATTTGATCCAGTGAAGTGCGACGGCTGAGTCGATCCTAAACGTGACTGATGCAGACAGGTTTGTATTTGTCAGTAGGTTGTGCACCAACTGATTCCCGAGCAGTGCTGCGTAGAGCTCCAACCGTGGGATCGTCTTTCCACGAAGTGGTGCAACACGAGACTTCGATGTTAGGAGATGCTCGTCCGATGAAAGGATGTATAAGCAGCATCCGTAACCCTTCTGCGAGGCGTCGCAGAAACAGTGAATCGAGTAATGGCTTTGGGTGTTCCAGAGAACTCTTCTCGGAACTCGTGAAGCCGTTCGATGTCAGCATGGTGCTTTCTCCACCATGCTGCTGTCTCTTCTCCAAGATCAGAATCTCACGACATGTCTGCTGCCCAAAGAGTTTGGTAAAGCTTCTTTGCGTTTACGACCACAGGTCTAAGAAGTCCGAGTGGGTCGAACAGTTGGTACACCTCGGAGACGACAATCCGCTTTGTCACGGTAGACAAATCTGGTTGCGCATGGACTTGAACTTGAACCCGCTGGGGGAACCACAGCAACCTTGCGGCTTGCGAACGATCGTGCTCTAGTTCTACTGTTATCTCCCACAGTTCTCCTGGAATGTGACATACAACTTTTTTGCAGTTCTATGCTCACTTTCCAAGTACAAAGACACCAGACTTCATCATCTCGCTCAACTGCTTGCAAGTATCAGCCATTATTGCATCATGGTCGTCGTGTCCACTAATTACGTCATCTACGTAAGTGCCTTTAAGTACCACAAGCACGGCCAGCGGAAAGCGTTGTCCTTCGTCGTCGGCTAACTGATTCAAAACGTGAGGAGCTTGGAATGGTGAGCTTGCAAGACCGTAGTTGACGGTTTTTAGTAGCTACGTGCGGAACGGTTCCGATGGGCAGCCATGCCAAAGAATATACTGGTATTTCCGGTCATTTTTGGGTAAAACCCGGAACATTTTCTCTGCGTCGGCAGTTATGGCGAAATGTGGCAGACGGAAGTTAACGACAGTGGCGTAGAGCGCCGGCTGAATCGTTGGTCGGACGTAACAGCGCTCCACGACAGGAACCGTCCCGTATTTTAGTGGTCATACTCTCTGGACGCTGGATGGCATGGTGCTGGAGGAAAAACTGCGGGCTACGCGATGCGGCGGGAACCAACTCCATATAATCCAACTTCTCATACACCTCTTTGAACTCTGTGTAGCTGCGACGGAGATCTTCATCGACGGCGAATGTTTTCTCCATTTGATAGAGTCCATGCAGCGCAGCGGTGTACGAAACTCCAATCCTTTTCTACCTACTACAGAAGAAAAACGACGTAACGAGCGACGGTGCTCTGGAAGTGGTTTTCACAGAACTGTTCATTTGTAGCTCACTCCAGATGCTTTGCCGTCATCGAAGTATGGCATGTTACAGAAACGCTGGAGCTGGGTATCGAGCCCCATAAAGTCCCTGATTGTGAACCAGGAGCGGAAGAGAGGGGTGGCTAGTGCAGCAACGAGTGGCGTTTCTTGTCGCAGCTCTTAGGGGCTGTCCATTTATTACGTAAGGGGATTTTCACGATTTTTCGACACCCCCACCCCCCCTTGTAAGATTTTTTGTATGAGAACCCAACTATTTTTGTATGGCGCGTAAGATTTTTCAAACCCCCCCTACCCCCATAAACCCTTACGTAATTAATGGACAGCCCCTTACATGATGTACTGGAGCAGTTATTCGACTCCAAACCGTTCTTGAGCAGAGAGCGTTCGAAATTGTTTTTTTTTTTTTTTTTTTTTTTTTTTTTTTTTTTATCTGTATTAACGAGATTTTTAGCCCTAGGCTAGTTCATCTCGGGACCCACGCTTTACTTCCCTTCCGAAGGAAGAACCCACATTTTTTTTTTTGTGAGTTTGTTGGGAGTGGGATTCGATCCCAGGTCCTCGGCGTGATAGTCAAGTGTTCTAACCATCACACCAGGTCCGCTCCACTCGAAATTGTTTGCTACGAATCAGGAACTGGAACAAGTTACTTCTTAAGAAGTAAGTAATTAAATCATTCGTATATTGCTTACCTTTAGGCGTACATTGTAATATTAAATATGTTTATCCTAAAATAACTCAGTGAGTACATAACTTGTAAAGTTTCTAGAAACATATTCGTAATAAGAGACCCCGAGTTTAGTGAATATGGGTGTTTTAAAGAAAGAATAACAAAGTTTATTGTTATAACTAATTTTGCCATTCATGAGTTCGTCATGACGAGCTGAAAACAACATGTCATATCAAAATACGCCATTTGCTTGTCATGTATCAAATGATTTAAAAATTGGAAGAATGACTAATAAATTACTTATTTTGCTATCATTACTAATTTTGCAATTGGTGAGATATTAGTCCTGTTCAACAACGCAGGTTGAACTTGCTCGAAGTTGCTGCATTTTGCTCTTACTCATTTGTCAACAAACGGGTAAGAGCGGAATGCAGTAACTTCGAGCAAGTTCAACCTACGTCGTTGAAAAGGACTATTGTTGATCTCTTACGAGTTTGATGAACGCAGTTTTGGCAGTTATTAAGAAAATTATAATGACAAAAATTGAATTTTTTTCAGCGAACAATTTCAGTGATTATGTTTGTCCCTTTTGTCACTTAGGCCGTTACAAATATTTATTTCACTTTTTGTCCCACCACTCTTTGGCTGGTCGAGGGGGGGGGGGTCATAAAAATAATAAAGCATTTAATCGGAAAAATATTTAAAACTCATCGGATTTGTTAAAGAATTTTCACTGTTGTGACGATCTTTAGTAAAACTGGCAACGCTGATCGGTAGAAGAAATTAGTTGTGAAAAGTGATGAGTTCGGGCGGAGGTACTTTGAAGAGCGTGAAATGGGTACCAAATTGTAAATATAATTCTTATTATTTGTAAATACATCTAATCTAAATAAACTGATTTCAGCATTGAAGCTGCTACGAAGTAAAAGGCTGCTTTCAATTATTGGTTGTACGCGCTAAAGGAAACCCGTCCCAACAAACCTTCAATGAATTTGAAGAGGACCTTCTATGTAACGAGGGCAATATGGAAAGGCAGCCTATTTATTGCACCCATAAATAAATAGAAACGCTCCATAGAAAATCAAAAAGCGCTCCATAAAGAATGAACATATGTTCCATGAAAATGTGCAATGTTACCCATAAATTATTGAGAACGTTCCATACTTTATAAAAAATGTACCGGTAAAACATAAATTTTTCTCATTAAAAGTGAAATATTGCACCAATAAATAATACTGAAATGCTCCATAATAAAATGCAAATGCTCCATAGAAAAATGCAAATGTTCCATAAACAATTAAAATTGTACCCATAGAAAATTGTATATTGCTCCATAGAAAAATTAAATTGCACCATAAAGATTGAAATTGCACCATAGAAAATAAAAGAATTCTCCCTAAGTATTATCAAACTGCACCATAGAAAACATGAATTGCTCCATGAAAAATTGAAATTCTTCCATAGATAGCAAATTCTCATAATTTAATTCGACAGGGCTGAATTGCTTTACATTGCACTGCCTTAGTGGTGCAAATGTTTAAAATTATGGAGAATTTTCAATTTTTTATGGAGCGAATTGTATTTTATGTGGTGCAGTTTGATAATACTTATGGAGCATTTTTCTATTTTCTATGGTGCAATTTCAATTTTTTATGGTGCAATTCAATTTTTATATGGAGCAATATTCAATTTTCTATGGGTACAATTTTTATTTTGTATGGAACATTTGCATTTTTCTATGGGGCATTTGTATTTTATTATGGAGCATTTCAGTATTATTTATTGGTGCAAAATTTTACTTTTAATGAGAATTTTTTTTTTTGTTTTACCGGTACATTTTTTTTATAAAGTATGGAACGTTTTCAATAATTTATGGGTAACATTGCATATTTTCATGGAACATATGTTCATTCTTTATGGAGCGCTTTTTGATTTTCTATGGAGCATTTGCAATTAGTTATGGTTGCAATAACCTTTTGCCGTATGGAAAGTACAATACAGAAGCTTGAACAGCTCGAGGAGCGTCGCAAGCAACGGCGGAGTTATTGGGAGGAGGAGAGGAAACGCATCGCTGAAGAATACGACCACGGACTAGCAGAAATTGGAAGAGAATTTGAAGAAGAAATGAGAAAAATTCAGCTAGAATTCCACGCAAAGAGGGAAGAATTGAAAAAGCAGTATAATGGAGTAACCGCTTGTAAACCAGTAGAGCCTTTATCGCAATCTACAAGTGTGAAAAATGGCAATGCAGATGAGACTATTCAACCATCAACAGTGCCGCAAACGAATGTGTTTAACGTTCCCGTAAAAAGAAGAACTAGTACGAAAGACATACCATCCCCTGAGTCATGGGCATGCAGCCATGATCATCCGATTATTGTGGTTCACCCGAATCAAACTATTTTACTTGCATATGATAAAAGTTTGGATGAGCACCAAGGGGATCGATTTCTTTTTTGTGAGATGTGCTGCAAACAACTTGTAGACATTATTACGAACGCGTTAACAATAGAAAATGTGCTCATTATTTTCGATCCTGGTGGCAGTGTATTCTCACTCTTCCATTCATCAGTTTGCCAATTTTGAGCCACCACAACTAGCACTACTGATGTTCGTCGGGGAAGCAATTCCATGTCAAAACGGCAACTGAATTATTGGACGCGTCACCGGTTTTACGTGTGGGGGTATGTTGTGACGACGGGCGGAGGTACTTTGAACAGCGTGGAATGGGCACCAAATTGTAAATATAATTCTTATTATTTGTAAATACATCTAACCTAAATAAACTAAATTTCAGCATGGAAGCTGCTACGAAGTAAAAGGCTGCTTTCAATTATTGGTTGTACGCGCCAAAGGAAACCCGGAGGAAACCCGTCCCAACATTCACCAAACCCCGAAATTTTGATAAATATTTTTTCATCTGTCCCCTCAAAATGCAAAATCCAGCCAAAATTTTTTGAAGGGGGGGGCAAAAACTTTAAATTTTAATTTGTATTAGCCTTATTTCAAACAAATTAATGGTAAAATTTACCATTCAGTAATTCTTTCTTTAACCCTAAAAGGGATACCTTCATGGCCTCAGTTTCGTCACCTCGCTGAGTGTGTTCCATCAAAGACGAGCTCTGAAAGGCGCCTGGGGTCCAATAGACCCAAGGTATCCCTTTTAGGGTTAATTTAGTAAAACTTGCCATTGCTTTGTAATTCTCTTCTGCCCTGGATTGTTAGCATAGGTGAGCAATGTAACCCCAAATCAAAAATTAGATTAAAAAGTCTATTTGAACAATTTGGAAAGTTTAGGAATACTTTTTGAAGCTATTCTACTAAAAGAGCCAGCACTTGTTTTAAAAATGTAAATCATGTTACATTTGCTTGTGCAATGAAACTATCAAAGAAAAACAAAATATAAAATAAAAAATATCTATGTTACCCCAGATTATAGTACTCCAAGAGTTCCTCAAGATTATTTTTCTAGGAATTACTGAGGTATCTTATGAAGTTTCTCTGGTTTTCTCTCAGGCATACATCCAGGAATTCGTCCAAAGGTAAGTTCTGGAATTGCTTCAGGATTTTTTTCCAGAAATCACTCTAAAAATCAAGAATTTCATCCAGAAATCTCAAACCTGAGAACACCAGAGTATTAATAGGTTACTTCAAAAAATCCTAGAGGGATTTACTTAGAAATTTCTTCAGAGATTCTTCCTTTTTTTGGTAGTTCATTGTGTAGTTTCTGGAAAATCTTCAGAAAAAATAAAAAAAAAGTCCTTGTAGGAATTTCTGCGGGAAAACCTGAAGGCATTTCTTTAAGAATATTTCAAGGAACGCTTGGAAGAACTTTCGAAGGAATCTGTGGGATTTTTAAGAACTTTTAAAAATCTAGAAATCTCCAAAAATCTGAGGCAGTCTGCAGATTTTTTTATAGGAACTTCAACAGAAATTTCTGAACGAAATCTTGAAAGCATTTCAGAAAAAATCTGCGGTAGAAATCCAGCCGAAATCTCAGGCAGAGTCACTGAGTCAATCTCTAGAGAAACATCTGTAGAAATCCCAAAACAAATTTTGAAGAAATCTGAGGAGAAATTTCTGACGAGTTTTCTTGATAAATAACTGGATAAACACTTCGGCAAACTTTTGGTGTATTGTCTAGAAAAGTTTATTGAGGTTTTTAAGGGAAATTGCTAGTGAAACTGCTTTCAGTAATTTCTTGATGAATTTTCTGAAAGTATTTCTGGAGCAATCTGTGGACATGTTTCAGGACAGTAATTCCGTACAAATACCTGGAATCGCCTTGACAAGGTTTTGTAAATATACCTAGAAAAAAAAAACTTTCGAGATATTTCCAAAAGAGTTTCTATAGAAATTCCTAGCAAATATTTCTGAAAAAAAAAATCTACAGAATCCGTGGTGAAATCTCAAGAGTTATACTTGCACCTAGAATTTCTGGGAAAACGTGGAGGAATATCCGAATGAAATCCTTAAAAATTCTCCGCAAAAATATTTGCCTGAATAACTGAAGTAATTGTGCAAGCAACTTAAACGTAATTCATAGACAAATCTTTGATGGAATAATGCAAGAATCTCTGGAGAAATGACTGCAGTGTTTTCTATGTTAATCCTTCAAGGAATTCCTGGCAGACGCGCCAACTTGGTCAAATTATTGGGGGGGCAAAGCCTGATTTTTCTGATTTTTTGTATGGGAAAATCGAAAAATCGTCAAATATTGGGGGGGGGGGGGGCAAACCCATGCTTGCCCCCCCTAAGTTGGCGCCTATGATTCCTGGACATATTCCAGCGGGAATTTTCAAAGCAACCCCTATAGCAATTCCTCAAGCTATCTCTGATGCACTTCTAGAAGAAATACCTGTACGAATTTTTGAAGGAATCTCTGGAAAACTTTCTGAAGAAGCCACTGGAAGATTTTTTAAAAGAATCTTTTGCAAGACTTTTTGTAGGAATCCCTGTAGAAAACACTGAAGGAATCCCTGGAGAAATTTTCGAGAGATTTTCGTAACGAATCTCTAGTATAAATTCTTAAATGATCCCTGACGGTGTTTTAGAAGAAACCATAAACAAATCTCAAAAAGTGTGTTGTATTGCCTCGTGGGCATGCGGTTAGCGTCACCAAGCGTATAACCGTACCATGCCATGAGATGAGAGTTCGATTCCCGCTCCGAGTGATGAAGCTTTTCGCAAGAAATGTTTCTTCCGTGTATCCACTTGTGTTCGTAATGTGTGTCGTGTCCGTTGTCCAGTGTTAAGCTTCGTTCAGTCTATACAGTCTCTGACTGAACACGGCGTCCGTGTCTTTTAGAACTTCTGGGAAATTCTTAAGAAAATCGACAATGATTTTTCATAAGGGCCTAACTGACTTGATCGATTTCTCTTCGTCGACTCTCTCTTTCGATAATAACTTGATCAAAACAAACAAAATTATTATTATGTTTGTTTCTATAGCAACATGTAGTCGTCTTCTTCGCATTTAAACCAAAAAATCTTTGGAAAACTCAATACACATTCTGTGATAATACAAAGAGAGGATCGATGAAGAGAACTCGAAAATGTCAGTTAGGCAAAAATGAAAAATCATTGTCGAAATATTTAGATGAAGCGCTGGGGAAATTTCTGAACGATCCCTGGAAGCAAGCCCGTGTAGAAGGGGAGGGTTTTGGGTGTTAAACCCAACCCATTGCCGACGCTTAATACACTAGGCGCCCCTCCGCTTTTTATCAAAATTGGGGAAAATTCCTCCCTAGGCGCCACATCTGTGCACGGTCCTGCCTGGAAGGATTTCTAAAGATACCACTAGCGAAGTTTCTGAAAAAAACTTGATAGATTTAAAGATCGAATTCCTGAAAATCTTTAGAATCTTTAGAAAAAAATCATGAAAAGAACAAGTTGTTGAAAAATTCAAATAAAGAATTTCTGAAAGAATCTCTAGGAAAATTGCTTCCGGAACCTCTGGAAGAACTTTTGATTTTTCGAAAGATTCGCTGGAAGCGTACGGATTTCTGGAATGATCTATGGAGGAATTTCTGAGAAAACCCATAGAAGCTTTTCTAGTTCTTGTAGAATTTTCTGGAGAATCGTTTAGAGGAAATTCTGTAGGAAAATCTCAAAGGAATTTCATAAGCAATACATGAATGATTGGGAGAGAGATTTGCAGCATGAGGCTGGCTTATTTCTTGCCAGGAAAGATGTTCTTAAAGAACTTTCAAAAGAAATCCGTGATAGACTTCAGGAAAGGAATTTCAGTAGGATTTTCTGAAGGTCTCCAAGGAAGACTATACAAAGAAGTTCTTTAATTACTTTCTGGAGTAAGCTCTCAATGCTTCGAAGAAAATTCTGAAAGAAGCTATGAATTAACTGCTTTGTAGAATGCTGGTAGAATATATTGAAAGGAAAATCCCTGGATGATTTTCTGAAGAAATTGTTGGTAGAACTTGGGAAGAAATGCTACAAGGATACAGAAATCCACGGAGGAGTTTCTGAAGACATCCATGAATGATTTTTTTTTTTTAAATAAATCCTTTCATAAATACTGCTAGAGGTTCGACTGGAAAGTTGACTTGTTTTCCATGGAAATTCGGCGTTCAATCAAAGAAAAGTGTTGATTTTCTTATCTTATCGCCAACGTTTCGATGCAGATGTTAAGATCTTCTTCAGGGCTTTGTAGAAAATCTTAACATCTGAATTGAAACGTTGGCGATGAGATAAGAAAATCAACACTTTTCTTTGACTGAAAACCGAAATCCTACGAAAATCCTTTGAGAAATTTCTAGGGCAATCACTAAAAAATGTCTGAAGAAATTTATGGAGCAATTTCAGAAGCAACCCATGCAAGATTTTTGTTCAAATAACTTTGAGAAATTTCGGAGAATAGTTAGTGAAATATTTGAATGTTTACCTGTTAGAAACTGAGAAAGTCTTTGGAGAAGATTTCCGAATGAATCTTGAATGGGGAATGGGGAATTTGTAGGGTAATCGTTGATAAAGTTTCTGGAGAAATCTCGGGACGAATTTTTGAACGAATCCTTGAAAAAAAAATTTCTGTATCTGGAAGGATTTCCGAAGGAATTCCAGGATGAAGTCCCAGTGTTTTTTTTTTTTGCCTGCACAAAAAAAATGGAAATTCACATAGGCAACTTTTTCTGGATAATCCTTTTACTGCTTCTTTTTTATGGTTGCACATTCCCATCAGAACTCAGCCTGCCTCTCTTCAACTTAGTGTTCTTTGAGCACTTCCACAGTAACAGTAATAACTAAAGGGCTTTCTTTGCCTGTCAGTGAATGATTTTTGACATTGAGACAAGCATAATTGATACACTATGCCCAGGGAGTCGAGAATAGTTTCCCGACCGGAGAAGGAATCGAACCCGGAGTCTCCGGATTAGCGATTCGTAGCCTTACTAGGCTAACTAGAGATCCCTGTGTTACCCTGTATTATCTCAAGAGCTGGTTACTCAGAGAGTAATTGGACATCTCAATGATGCCGCTGAATTAAGGACCTTAGAAGTGCTACGTTTGATTTATCAGATATGAAACTACATATCTTCAATATCACATACCCTCATTGTGGTACGACGGTGGAGTGTATTCTTTTTTCCTTACAGTGGGTGTTATTTTGAGCGAGTAGTCAGAAAAATGGAAAGCATCGCTTACCCGAGACGTGGTTTAACCTGGATCAGATTCAACCGAGATGACGACGACAACGACAACGTAGACGCAACCGCAGCAGCTGGTAAACATACAAGAAGGAAATTAATTTCAAATTGCATTATTTATAACCGCAAGACGCAGAATGTCAAATTTGATATGCAGGGAGTGTTTTAACCAGAGGAAGAGCCATAGGGAGAAGTTCTTGTGGTGCTGATTAAATGCGTGCACGGTGGATGTAAACTCGTAATATTCAATTTTCTCAATGATACATAGCTTGTGAAAAAAAAAACTTGTTTCCCTCTAAATTAAACAAATACTCTTTAAATACAAATAGAATGAAGTATCATTGCCAGCGCTTTCCCACAAATGAACCCAGCCGTTGATTGCGTGTATGCAAATTTTGAGTAACCTTAAACATTACCAGCATCCAGTTCGACAGCTGCTGCTGCTACTGATGCTACTGTACTACACGTGATGCCCTCAAAGTTGATGTTTTGGAACAAGTTTCAAGTGAATTTACTGGATTTAATTTGGCGTTGCTAACTCCTTCGAGTAAACCGACAAGCAGGATGCGGCGAATGCTGCTCTGAATATGTGTATGCACTTCGAATATGGGGGAACTGTGTAATTAACTTTCGAGCAAATGATAATTAACTTTCACTCTGTTGGAAAACTTATCTGAGGGGTTGCTGTGTAGTTTCTGGAAACTGCGCTTGGTGTGAGCTGCATGTGTTTACTAAGGGTATGCGGTATGGGATTTTTTCAAAACGATACGAAACGAAACGAAATGTGAGTTTTCTTATACGATGCGGTACGAAACGAAACGAAATTCGAAAATATTTCGTGAGTTCGATACGAAATTCAAATTCACTCGGTATTTTTCGAAACGAAACGAAATTTTCGTAAAAGTTTCGCGGAATTTGAAGTTATATAAATTTTGTGCACATTGAAGCTGCGTGTGTGCATTTTTCCCCTAGCGGTGGCGCGAATTGTGTTTCCGTTAAGGCCCCTTAGCGTGTCAGCTCAAATTTTACTCTTCTTATTTGATTCTTATTCCAAACAATCATCAAGCACGATAGTAGTTGTGAAGCCTTTCTATACCATTTCCATAAACAAACAAAAATATCACCTCTTTGTCTCGGTACCTCCAATGTAAACATTTCGAGAATATGAATCGTTTGAAAGCAACTCAGGCAGTAAACTACTCTACTTCAATGAATAACAAGGAAACATATCCAAATGCCACGAAAAATGTTAAATTTTTTATACAACAAGCTAGAAATGATCGAATTATTTTAGTACGCTCTCCCACTGTTTATGTTTGCTGCAACAGCAGTGCTGGCGGACCGCTTGGTGAAGATTTCGTAAATTATAATGCTTTGCTTATTTCACTAACAGTTGTGGTAAAAAAGTTAAAAAATAATCACCCCACAAATTATTTTTGATTTTATGACGCATAACCAATGTGTTTGACTGGATTTTTTAATTGATTTCGATCAATTTCATTGATGCTTTGGCCAGCAGGATCGACATCACTGCGTGCAATGATCGATGATTGTGCGCGCCAAAAGACACCACCGCGCTGCCGTCGTCGTCGTTGGTACTGCGGTGGGTGGTAAATACCGCCAACCACAGTTTTGGTGCGCTCGAAACAAATCGTTAAAAATTGCTACTTTCGAGTGAACTAATGCTTAGAAATCGTGATTACTTGGAAAGAGGCTTGTATTTGAAGTAGTGTGAATACATTTTTATGCCGACTATCTCGCGTAAAATTGATTATTTTATAGAATAAGATAAGTGTCGATTTTTTACAAATATGTATTGGTGCAATGTTGTGTAAAGTTGATTTCGGTCAATGATTTTGAAGAAGCCATTTTGCGATGACACGCTAAGGGGCCTTAAGGCTCTCATCCACTAGACTGCTTGCTATAGTGCCATTTATAGGGTGTTAGACCATTTGGGCAGGGGGGCCACTTTTGAGCACATTGAGCTGTAACTTAGCCAATATTGTACCAAATACCTTGAAATATTTACGTGACTAGATATTGTACACATCTGAGTGCGTACAAAAAAAATCAAGACAATTTTGCTAAACTGACTAAGTTAGAGCACAAAGTGCACAAAATAGGTCTTCTTGCCCAAATGGTCCCAGATATTATTTTTTTACAACTTTATTAGGGCGCTAAAATAAGATCACACCAATGCGTTGCATCATTGTGATGATGCTATAAGATGCTCGAACCACAAATGAGCCACCATCTTCAAACCAGCTGGTACAGTGACCCCACTCCTTAATTTTGTACACTATTTATGAATCACCATGTTGATCAAATGCGTGATCCATAAACTGTGGTCATTTTTGCCGATTCATAAATTGTGGGGTCACTGTACCTCTACCATATGTGTAGTGCATGCACCGCTTCGTTTCACTAAATATCCAAATAGCCAAGGTCAACGAAACTCAAAAGAAAAACGAATAGCCAAAATTTTCCCCCAAAGAAGACTATAGTACGAATCGAAACGTTGGGAAGATCTAAAACATTCGTTTCGATTCCCCACGACTGCAGTGCCGAAATGAAAAACTCTAAAGGGGCTCTAATGTCTATTGTTTATCAGTTAAATGTTTACCAATCAAGCTCTGTTGATAGTGTACCTTCTGGAGAATTCTTGGAATCTAAACCCCCACATTTATATTGAAAAGAATTCTAACGAAATGTATGCGGTACTCATTAAATATGAAAGCATCGCAAACTTGAAATTCGAAAAATATGAACCAAGCCGTGTCTAGATATTAGGTCAAAAAATTTCTACATGTAAAGCGAATCTGGTGATGATTGGCGTGGATACTCTTCTCGCCGAGGGTTTGGGGTAAAAAACTACTCCCAGAAAACTTGCAAAATTTGCGTTCCACCTTCTTTCTTTAATCTTTCGATTCGGGGCTTGGCCTAAGGCTAAAAATATTGTTACAACAGATGAACAAACAATAAAAAAAAGTGTTTTATAATGACGCATACTTGAAAATAAAAACGCCCAATACCACCAGTCCAGAGTTTGTTGGCGAATAATCTGATGAAATCCAGTTAAAAACCCTTTTTTACCGAAATTTAGTGAAAAAGATCGCGTACCGGAGTTAGCATTTGTCGTGCTCATAATACTTTTTGACATTTTCAAATCGCACCTGCAGGTCTTTAAAGAAATTCGTCAAAAACATCGGTATGAGCCCCTGCTGATTTTTTCACATAAATTTCACTAGAATTACCGCTACGAATTCCAATATCAATGTCTTCAGATTCCGAACAAATTTTAAAAATTTAAATTTACAAAATCATTATTTAGAATTTCTTTAAGCCTATTGGCTAGGTGCACCAATCTTAAAATCCTAGGTGGATAATATTTTTTGCAGTATTTTCGGAAATTCATCCAAATATCTCCTAAGTACTCTTTTCGGTGTCCGAAAATTTTCTTGAGGATTATTTAAGTAGTAGCTTTATGAAAAACAAAAATATTACCATGTATGTATAACCTGAAAATTCTACGGGATTTCTTATCAGCGAAAGAAATAAGAGCTGAATCGTGTATAACGTTTTTTTCATACAGATTTAAAGGTAAATCTCTTTCAAGAGTTCCACTGGAAATTTAAACTATTTCACAAGGGTTTAAACCAGAAATTTTCCATGGACCAAACCTACCAAAAGTGTCTTAATCGATTTTTCCCTTAGAAACATCTGTTAGGAGGTAGCTCTCCTGTTTTCTTAGAACTTTTACTAGTATATCCCACATAATATATCATCTATTCCTGTTATTCTACATAACTCTGCTAAAAATTGCTGACGGGAATCTGAAAAGAGGACAGAGTCTTAATTTGTTTTTACACTTGGTTCCATCAAGAAATGAAACTAAACTATCATCTCATATATCTCAAGCGTTGAAGGCATACCTATAGAGAAAGATCTTCATGGAAGGTCCAAATAAGAGGAAAATTATAATTTATCTTTATTATAGAGACTTTCAGCCTGGGGCTGGTTTGTTTCTCGATTTCCAAGATGATTTTTAACATTTTTCAGTAACTTGGAGTTAGCAAGATCTCCGACAGATGATATGAACATTTACACTACGAAATTGTTTTCGAAATTTATTAGACATTCCGCGGAATTCCGTTAAATTTCGTCAGAATCTATTTTTTAAAGGCGAAATTTTTGAAAATTGACGAAACGAAACGAAATTCAAAATCATAAATTTCGCCTTGTTAAATTCCGTGGAATTCCGCGGAATTTCGTTTCGAGGTGTATTTGGCGAAATTTTTCGGTATACCGCATACCCTTAGTGTTTACTGGTATGAGGTATAGAAGGGTTACTTTAGTTTCATCGTTAAAATGGGATCTCGAATTTGTTTCGTATAGAATTTTTGATAGTACACCACAAATACCTAAAATTATAAAATGATTTTTTCATAAATAGTTATGAAAAGAGAAATGTAGAGAAGAGAAAAGCAAATAAGAGAAGAAAAGAAACAGTACAGACGGGAATAAGACAATAAACAACTCTCAGTTAAGACGTTCAATTACAAAATTGGACTAAATGATCACTAACTAGCTAACTAACTAACTAGAACTTTCGTCTTAACCAGTGCATCAAATTCGAACCCGTACAGATCTGAGTTTATTATCATCGCAGGAAATGTCCAGTGTTTTGGCGTGCATCTGGCACATGTTGCTGGCACATCTGATGAATTAGTAAAACGCTTGTTCAACATCAATGTTGCATCCCGACCGCACATAGAGCAGCACTCTCAGAGGATGGCGTTGATGAAATACACTGCTCCACAAAACATGGCTCCTTCCCTACATATAATAGTTATGCATCCCGGGCAGCAAACATGTCCGGTTTGCAAGCGGTATGTCCGGCACTCTCTGGTCGCATTCCTCTTGCCCCCCGGGGGCCCCTGTTGCCAAGAGTTGTCACAATTTGTAGGTGGCAACATTTAGCAGTAGCTAAACGGACACAGCCGTCGGTTGTGTTCTATGACTGATAAGGATGATTAAATAACTGAAATGATAATGCTGATATTGCATGCCGAGTGGCTATTTGTAGCGGGGGTTGTTCACCGTTTAGTGCCTTTGCGCTTGCCAGAACTGAAACTGCGGTGGTTGGTCAGCAGTACTTTGTGTGTTGCGTCCATTCGTCGCCTCCGGGAGAACAACGTGCCTAACCGAAATGAGCTGAACCAGTTGTGGGTTTCTTCGCAGCCCGGTTTTGTGGTTGATGAGCGCTGGACGCGTGAACGAACGGAACGATGTGAGGACATTATTACAACGCACATCAGTGCCAGTAGTGTAGTAATACGAACGCTTCTGAGAAGCAGTTCTGGTTAATAGCTGGGTACGTCATTTGGCAAAAGCTGGCTGCTGCTGTTGAGTTGCTAAATGATGATGATGCTTGTGATGAAATGGCTCAGGTATGTTCGGCCCATGCGTTGTAATCACTTCGCATCAAAATGATTGATTGTAGTTCGCGGGAATCGTCGATCAACATCACGGTCATCACTGGGGTCTGACATTTTGTTAATGGGCTAACTGTCCAGCGAAACATTCTGCCTGCCAATTCTCAACGGAAGGGTCAGACACCCATGTGACCGGAATGGGGACATGTGTAGCGTCATGTATTAAACTATTTGACTAACACTGTATTCTGAAAGATTTATATTTCACATTTCAATGATTTTTCTTGGACTTAACCATAAAATTACAAGAAATGGATCATTTTTTTTTGGCACGGTAAAGGCTGGGTATGCTGCGCAATTCAGATCCCATTGTGATCCACTAGCCGCTGCCCAGCAACTCCTATCCCTACCTCTACGCGGTACCGGCCGGAAACTATGAGCAACCTTAGGGAAGATCGGGTAACCAACCCCGGTGGGAACTTTGGTCGTAGGCTGACAGGGAATGGGGGGGGTTTGCTTCGGCAAACCTGAGCGTCTGTTCTCCAGGAGGAGCGGCTCACAACAGCGTCTGATCCCCATGTTAGGGGCGGCTGATCTACGTCCGAGTTTCAGGGAAGGACTCTAAGCTCAACTGTGCACTATGGTCCTCCGGAAAGTAGAGGGTTGGTGTCAGGCCCTACGAGCCAGCCGTAAAAAACCGTTGTAACGGAAAATCAGCAACAGAATAATACGAACCGAGACCAACGGCAACGACCCCAGCGAACAAAAAGGACTTGCGATTGGAAACTCGGTACGTGGAACTGCCGATCTCTCAACTTCATTGGGAGCACCCGCATACTCGCCGATCTACTGAAGGACCGCGGGTTCAGCATCGTAGCGCTGCAGGAGGTGTGTTGGACAGGATCCATGGTGCGAACGTTTAAAGGTAATCATACCATCTACCAGAGCTGCGGCAACACACGCGAGCTGGGAACAGCTCTCATAGTGATGCAGAGGCGCATGATCGGTTGGTGGCCGATCGACGAAAGAATGTGCAGATTAAGGATCAAGGGCCGATTCTTCAACCTTAGCATAATGAACGTGCACAGCCCACACTCCGGAAGTACTGATGATGACAAGGACGCATTTTACGCGCAGCTCGAACGCGAGTACGATCGCTGCCCAAGCCACGACGTCAAGATCATCATAGGAAATTTGAACGCTCAGGTAGGCCAGGAGGAGGAATTCAGACCGACGATTGATAAGTTCAGTGCCCACCAGCAGACGAACGAAAACGGCCTACGACTTATTGATTTCGCCGCCTCCAAAAATATGCCCATACGTAGCACCTTTTTCCAACACAGCCTCCCTTATCGTTACACCTGGAGATCACCACAGCAGACGGAATCTCAAATCGACCACGTTCTGATTGACGGACGGCACTTCTCCGACATTATCGACGTCAGGACCTATCGTGGCGCCAAAATCGACTCTGACCACTATCTGGTGATGGTCAAACTGCGCCCAAAACTCCCCGTCATCAACAATGTACGGTACCGGCGACTGCCACGGTACAACCTAGAGCGACTGAAACAATCAGATGTCGCCTCAACATACGCGCAGAATCTCGAAGCCGCGATGCCAGACGAGGGCGAGCTCGATGAGGCTCCTCTAGAGTACTGCTGGAGTACAGTGAAAGCAGCCATCAACGACGCAGCAGAGAGCACCATCGGGTACGTGGAACGGAATCGACGGAACGAATGGTTCGACGAAGAGTGCAGAACGGTTTTGGAAGAACGCAGCGAGGGCGGTAATGCTGCAGCAAGGGACTCGACAGAACGTGGAACGTTACAAACAGAAGCGGAAACAGCAGACCCGCCTCTTTCGGGAGAAAAAGCGCCGCCTGGAAGAAGCGAAGTGTGAAGATATGGAACTGCTGTGCCGTTCCCAAGAAACACGGAAGTTCTATCAGAAGCTCAACGCATCCCGCGAGCCGAAATATGCAGGGATAAAGACGGAGGCCTATTGACGGACGGACGTGAGGTGATCGAAAGGTGGAAGCAGCACTTCGATCAGCACCTGAACGGCGTGGAGAACGTAGGCACGGGAGCCCACGGCAACGGAAGAAACGACGACGCCAGTGCAGCGGAGGACGGAAATGAACCAACTCCCACGCTGGTAAGGATGGTATCGCAGCTGAACTCATCAAGATGGGCCCAGAAAAGTTGGCCACCTGTCTGCATCGGCTGATAGTCAGGATCTGGGAAACCAAACAGCTACCGGAGGAGTGGAAGGAAGGGGTAATCTGCCCCACTCACAAGAAAGGCGACCAACTTCAGGGCGATCACTATTTTGAATGCTGCCTACAAAGTGCTTCCCAGATCATCTTCCGTCGTCTGTCACCTAAAACGAATGAGTTCGTGGGAAGTTATCAGGCTGGCTTCATCGACGGCCGGTCGACAACGGGCCAGATCTTTACCGTACGGCAAATCCTCCAAAAATGCCGTGAATACCAGGTCCCAATGCATCACTTGTTCATCAACTTCAAAGCGACATACGACAGTATCGACCGCGCAGAGCTATGGGGAATCATGGACGAAAACGGCTTTCCTGAGAAGCTGACTAGACTGATTAAAGCAACGATGGACGGTGTGCAAAACTGCGTAAGGGTTTCGGGTGAACTATCCAGTTCATTCGAATCTCGCCGGGGACTGCGACAAGGTGACGGACTCTCATGCCTACTCTTCAACATCGCCCTGGAAGGTGTGATGCGACGAGCCGGGCTCAACAGCCGGGGAACGATTTCCACAAAATCCGGTCAATTTGTGTGCTTTGCGGACGACATGGACATTATCGCTAGAAAATTTGGAACGGTGGCAGAGCTGTACACCCGCCTGAAACGCGAAGTAGCAAAGGTCGGACTGGTGGTGAATGCCTCAAAAACACAGTACATACATGCTGGTAGGCGGAACCGAACACGACCGGATCCGTCTGGGTAGTAATGTTACTATAGACGGGGATACTTTCGAGGTGGTGGAGGAATTCGTCTACCTCGGATCCTTACTGACGGCTAACAACAACGTGAGTCGGGACCAACTACGGGCTCCAGAAGAAACTGCGGTCGAAAAAGATTCACCCACGCACCAAATGCACCATGTACAAAACGCTAATAAGACCGGTGATCCTCTACGGGCCCGAGACATGGACCATGCTCGAGGAAGACCTGCAAGCACTCGGAGTTTTCGAGCGACGCGTGCTAAGGACGATCTTCGGCGGTGTGCAGGAGAACGATGTGTGGCGGAGAAGAATGAACCACGAGCTCGCTGCACTTTACGGCGAACCCAGCATGCAGAAGGTGGCCAAAGCCGGAAGGATACGGTGGGCAGGGCATGTTGCAAGAATGCCGGACAACAACCCTGCAAAGCTGGTGTTTGCAACTGATCCGGTTGGCAAAAGAAGGCGTGGAGCGCAGAGAGCACGATGGGCGGACCAGGTGGAGCGTGATCTGGCGAGCATCGGGCGCGACCGAGGATGGAGAGCGGCAGCCAAAAATCGTGTATTGTGGCGTACTATTGTTGATTATGTCTTATCTTAATGATGTTAAACAAATAAATGGAACAAATTTTTAACAAGCTCGTAACGCAAGTCAACGATGTGCAAAGTTTCGGGTATCATGTACTCGAAGTGTCCAAGCAACATTGTTAAGCCCAATCCATTTTGGAGAGGTTTTATAAACCGTCATCAAACCTGATTGGTTTTATTCTGATTTAGTGATGGTTTTGTGAACCTCCTCGAGCTTATTCGGCTTCAATCAAGTAACTTGACCGGTGAGCATACACGTGTGCTGCAAAATCCTGTTGATTACATCTGGGAAATTTAGTTGCCATCCCTGGGTGCATAGTCTATCATTGTATCTGCCACATGATAAAAAAATGCCGAAAAGGTCAATTGATTAAGAAAATCAGAGTTCATAACCATGAAAGTGCTTGTAAAACTGTGCAGCAAACTGTGTTCTAGTTAGAGGTTTCCCAACTTTGCGTTATTCAATTTGCGCCGTTCAATAAACTAAGTCCCCAAATTCCATTACAGTTCTTCCACCACCACCCACTTCTTAATGAAGTGTCCTATGTTCATCGCCCACAAAGTGTGTGGCATTCATTATTCGGCGTTGTTTGCTCTCAGCGTGCCAAAAAGCTACCGACTCTAATAAATCATCGCCACAATAATGGACCATCACACGGGAACCGACAACCGACGCGTCGCGTCGCCGCTCGATGCGGACGCAGGCAGGCAGGCAGCAATGAGCACACGCGTGGGAGAAAAATCGTCAGCTCATTCCGTATGGCTTTTATCGATTGTGAAATTTATTGCGACCGGTCATGAAAATTGGTAAGCTCTGATTGCTCCTCTCGAAGCAACCCACGGCAGCAACCAACCCAAAAGCACCAGGATATAAATCACATTCCAGTCGACCATTTTGAGCCGGCCGTGTAAATATTGTTCCTCCCACGCCACGCCACGTACCAATACTTGTGAACGGCCATTTTTTTTTATTTTACTGCGCACCCATTTTATCCGCCCGGCCCGTCAGCATGATGCCGTGGCTGTAAATTGACACGCTCTTAAAATTTCCAAAATAGCCGAACGTTTCACGAAACGCGCTGATCGATGGCTTCATTGGGTTCATACGAAACGGCACACCTGGGTCACTTTACCACCTACCGATGGCTCTCTTTCCGGGGTGCCAGAATTTTTATTTTTAAAATTGCAACGACAAAATGTTGATCCTAAGGAAAACTGTACACCTTTACACTCCTGTGCTACCATGTTGGCGCTAAATCCTACGACTTTCCAGAATCATCAAGTATGTAGGCATTGCTACGGAGAGAAGCTAGTTCACATCGCACCCTCAAGCACCGCAGGGCACCGGTATGACCAACGAAGCCGACTCCGAACCCTCTTCAACCACCTCTTCTTAACCTTCCGTAACTCGCGCGGTTGACTACCTGCGTCGACACCACGCCAATGCTGAGTACAAAAAGCGAGATTTTTTCAACGTGTTGTACAGAATACAACAGCGCGATCGCTCGTGGGTTGAGCATCTGAACTAGCCACTGCTCGAGTCCAAACTCATCAATACACATCCTCTGGACAAGACTGTCCGGAATTGTATCTCCCTTGCAAGTGGCAAGCATGCGGTCACGTATTCCGCCGTTTCCTCTGAACCAGCACAAACCGGACATTCGGGGCCCGAGTGATCGAAACGGTGCCATGGCCTGAAAGGATCTGAGTCAGTTGGAATGTTACTTCCCCATGGCGCCTGCTAATCCAACATGTAGGTCCTTTGGTAGAACTGTCCAATGCGCGCTTCTATTTGACTATGTATGCCAACATGGCAGTCCTGTGTATATCTCTTGTTCGCGCATTTTGCATACCAGTGGTGACGCAGAGTGCATCGAGTGACACGGTACGGTACGCGTTCGCAACCCTCAGGCACATTAGTCTTTAAGTACATTCCAGCATACCACGGTATTTGGTACTTGCGCTTATTGGCATACACCACAGAGCTATTGGACAACATCCGGGGCAGTTCCACTATAGCGGTGGAGGATCTTTTGCAGGCGTAAACAATGTGGCTACCGAAGGTAAGCTTATCGTCGTTAGACGGAGCGCTTCGAAGTGATAGTGCAATCGCTTACATCCGACCTTCGGTTGTTCACAACCACCACCTCAGTTTTGTGGTGAGCTTACTACAGTTTCCTGGCCTAGACCTCATCCACACCCCGACAACCTCGATCGAGAGGGCAATAATCAACTCCGCTTCTTCGATCGATTCACCGTAGACTTTCAACGTAATGTCGTTAGCGAAGCCGACGATTCTCAAGCTGGAGCGCTATCTTGGCTACCTTTGTAACCGGTGGCTCGTGGAACGTCAGATACGCATACGCACCAGCAAACCTTCAACTTCCCTACTTTAACGAACTTCTTTACGTCTACCAGGTAGCTGTACCAAGACCTGACTGGCCTTTCCGTTGCCAATCGCACTGTTTTCGCTGTGCCATGATGAGCTCGCTCGCTTCAGTGATCTCGTCTAGGTTTTTCACCCTCAGAGTCGCCTCTGCTGAAAGAGTCCTCAAATCGACCACGAACTGGTCTTCTGTAAGACTTTTGTTTGTGGCGCCCTTGTGCCCCTTGTAACGCTTGAACTCGAGGATAATTTCACCCATACGAGTACGTCTAATACTGTTCACGTCATAGTCAGTTATTTATTTGTTTATTTATTGATTTTTATATTCAATTGTAGAAGGCTGCAATGCTAACGATTTGCCTTTTATGTCCAACATAATTTTGATAGAAACGCAATCTCTTTCAAATTCTATCTGCGTAGAACCAAGTTTCCTCACCTTAACTTTAAAGTAGTTGTCAATATTCAAACTATAGCATACAAGCCTAGTAATATCTTCATTTGTACATCGTTGGTTAAAAAGAGAGAGAACGTATCGCCAATATCGGTTTGCGTTAAAGAAGTGGTGTTACCAATGGATCCGCATTCGTTCGTATATCGAGTTCCATTGAGTAGCTGGCTATTATATACAGCAGGTGGAACAGGCGTAGAATGCTGCTGCCTATACGTTTCCTGTTCTGTGTGTTGAGATATCATAGTAGTGAGTACATCAACAATATCGCTCACTTTCACCTTCAGCTCCTCGATTTCGGTTTCACATATTGATTTATTAGTGTTCGAGCCACAAGCTCGATGTATTCCGGGAATAACAGGATTTTCTTCCCGTTCTTCAGAGAACTTGGTGCTCAATATAAAGCACTTTACACACTACCTTTCCACTTTCTGCACCGAAAATTGAATTAGGCCAATGACTTTGCCTGACTCACTTAATGACCACAGAACTATCTCTGATTAGCGGGATGTATTCGGACCACACAGAAAATTCTATTTTGTTCACTACACAGGGTGTCACACATCCAAGTATGTTTTTGGCGAACAAACCACGAACGGTGTCCTGAGCTAAGCTAACGCAGTCAGCGTGATATCGTTTCGCACATTTTCTCTCACATACAGTGTATCGTTCGACCTTATGATCGATGGTGAGGTTACAAGTATGGAATGACAATTGCAGATTCTAAAGATTCTCGGATTCTAATTTTGCTGTCATTTTTAACTTTATTAGAGCTGTATGGAGCGGACCTGGTATGATGGTTAAAGCCCGTGACTATCACATCACGCCGAGGACCTGGGATCAAATCCCACTCCCAACAAACTCACAACATGTGAGTTCTTCTTTCGGAAGGGAAGTAAAAACGTGGGTCCCGAGATGAACTAGCCCAGGGCTAAAAATCATGTTAATACAGATAAAAAAAAACTTTATTAGAGCACTTGATCTTCTTAACGATATAACACGAAGATAATGATGTTCAGTTTATATCACACGGTACATGAACAATTTTTCAGAAGTAAATAAACACTATTTTCAGCACAAATAGGCTCAGCGACTCAAACAAGCAGTCGGTAATGAGGCAGTAACTCAGGATACACGTCGACAAGTTATTAGAAAAGAGACGAACCAGCCAAGGGCTGAAAGTCTCTATCATAAAGATAAATCAATCAATCAATCTACGTCGACACGTCGACTCGCAGATGCAAGAGCTTGACGTAACCTCGCATCGCCTTCAAGACGTCCGAGTACTTAGACTGTTCTGTCTTAATGACGAGCGTGTCGCCCTTCTCGCGCTTGGCACCTGACCTCCGACGTTTTGTATTTTTGATTTCCCTACTCTCCTGCAGTTTCTGCTTCTTCCTCTTCCGCTATACTGTAAAGTGAGTGGTTTCCCGATAGTACCTTCTTTCCCGGTACTGACTTCTGCGCCAACCTTGAATAACAAGGATGCCAGTACGGTATTTTCGTGCCCGACTAACCCGAGTTAAACACTCAGGGCAGGTTCTCTAGCCTATCAGACTCCCTCTTACAATCCTGATGCTGTACTCACTCTCAACGTGCACCAACCGATCACTCAACCGATTTGGGAATATCTCCCGTCGCAAGATCGCGACCCGACCGAGTAATAAAAAAAAAAAAAAGAGATTCTCCTCAGTCCAAAAAAACTCTCCTCCTCCTCTTCTTGGCGTAACGTCCTCACTGGGACAAAGCCTGCTTCTCAGCTTAGTGTTCTATGAGCACTTCCACAGTTATTAACTGAGAGCTTCCTCTGCCAATGACCATTTTGCATGTGTATATCGTGTGGCAGGCACGAAGATACTCTATGCCCAAGGAAGTCAAGGAAATTTCCTTTACGAAAAGATCCTGGACCGACCGGGAATCGAACCCGTCACCCTCAGCATGGTCATGCTGAATATCCGTGCGTTTACCGCCTCGGCTATATGGGCCCTATAACTCTATACACCTCTAGTTTTCAACGATGCGCAATAGGTTAGGCCTGTTTGTATTTATTCGTTTCGTTACGTGGAACATGTGCGCTTACCTACATCTAACCTATCTCTCTCTGGGTGTGTTCGTGGCTTACTTGCTAATAGGTACCTTTTTCGTTGCGGCCGTTGATGCTCTACTCTCGCTGATGGGCTCCTGGTCGTCGCTCTTCCGAAAACCACCGAACATGCGGGTCAGTGGGAGGGAACGCCCGAGACTCAGGTGCTTAGGTGTCCAAGACCTTCCGCCTTGGTTGCCGTCGATCTCAAACCCGACTCGCCCGCGACCGGAATGGCGCGTCGGCCCGATCGAGTCCCGATGTTGGGTTACGACGACGCTGACCACGTGCTTGAGGGTCACTCGAAAACCGCGTCGTTGACTGTGACACGTTTTGGCGGGAAGAGGTTCGGTCAAGGAAGCTGAACGGCACCTCTCTGTCCGGGAATAGGCCCGGATTCCTTCCTGGAAATTAGAATCCAAAACCGAAAGCCACGTGGGTGGCTGTGCCACACCATTTTAACAAACACACCCTTGATAAAAGCCACTTTGTAATATCTACCTTTGATTTACAGATGATTTCGTGCTATGTCACTATCTAGCGCACTTTTTAATTTGATTGGGTCACAGTTGCTAGCTATAAAATGAATTAGTTAACTATACGAAGTTCAAACACTGTAGCAGTTAATTTACCTAGTAGGTGATCACCGTAAAACACGTGATCCCCCTCAGCAAAGCACTATTCTTCGAAATTAATCATCCACACAATTTCGGTATTACACTTTTGCTAATAGTTTTTTCATATAACTTTTGTTCTTCGCTTTAGGTCTTCTCCTTTGGTTAAACTATAACTGTTTTAGGTAAACCGTCTAGCAACTTTCTAATTCGGAACTGATTTTAGGTTTTCCAATTCTTGACACAACTTGTCGCTTTAGCGTGCAAACTAAAAATGGACGAGTCATTGAAATGAGGAGTCTTATTTGATCCATCCGACCTATTTTTTAATTATATGCGTGTGATCTTTGGCGGAAGTTGGTCATTTTCCTATTTTTCATTGACTGTCTTTGTTCCTCTAATGGGCTGTCAAACCTATCCCCGACTATCCATCTCGTTTTAAATTTCAGTTTCTTGTCCATATCTTCGCCGCGGTACTCCAATACATTGGTGTCCAATAAAATATTATGACCATAGGTAGATTTTTAGAACACATGATTTCACGCCTACATGTCTCTTATCCAGCTGTTAGGCATATCTGTTATACGCTCAATCTCCATCGGTAGACCGATTGGAAACGAGCCCAGCTATAAAATTTGATGAGCTTTTTTTTTTATAGCGCCATTTAAACAAACAGTTATTGATTGATTTTCCCAACTGTTACAATACTTTAGTCCAAAGGGCGTCCTCCACCTGACCTGCATTAACTTGTGGTTGCTGAGGACCAATAAGTGGTTGTAATCCCCTGTTCTCTTCGATCCGGGACGAACCGGCCTTTTCAGGCACACTGATGGCTACCCCAAAAGCCTTTGCAATTGGTTGTCGTAAGCCACACTCTTGGAGTCAAGCTGGTGCTCAGCCACCTCCATCGCAAAAAGCCCATCTCGAGTTTTGTAGATGGCCGTCATCAACCACGCTCCATCCTCTACATCACTCGTCAATCTAGACGGAGTGGAAATCGGATTACAACCGCTGGCGCTACGTGCACAGCTCCATACTCCCCCTTCTCCTCTCCTGAATGGAGATCTAGTCTACCCGCTTATCACGAAGGGGTAGCCTCGGCACTACCACTGATGATGTTTGATTTCTAGAATTCATGTTTGATCCCACGAGAGGCATGAGAAAGAAGGTCCGCCACGCTTAAGCCCTGAATTAACCCTTTGAATCAGATTGTTTTGCCACCGCTGCCACATTCTCGCTGGTTTCTGATGCCAAGTACCCCAAAGGCTCCGTTAACTGTCTTTTTCATTCCCTCGATCACTCATTCCCCGACACGGATCGCCTGACTCCTTCAATTAGGGTTAGTAGTTCTATTCTTATCCGGAAACTACACAGCAGCTTGATCGTTGCAATCTGCGTACCTTCTGGGCCTGCTAAGTGATGCCCGCTTTGGCCGCATCCTTCTTCAGCACTAGCGCCCTCTCCCCAGTTCTGGTGCGCCGGATGCTGTTAACATCCGCGCCCAGCGGTGAGAGATAACTTTCACCTCCCAAGGCACTCAGCACCTGTTATCGTGCTTCACTTTTCTCTATTTTTTTTCCAACCGTGTTGCCTCTTGGGGCAGGCTTGGAGGCCTGTTTGCTCGCGCGGCCGTCCCCTTTCTCTTCGCCTATCTCCGCCGGGCACTTCTTTCGCTCGTGGTGGCCGTGACTCTTCCACAGGATTCGGCTATGCAGCTCGAGTTGTAGGGCTGTACGGCTCCGGCGAGCTGCATGGATTTGTGCACCATCGTCCGCTGACAGCAAAGAAGAAGCTGAAGAATATGAGTGGACCGCAGTTTCTTACGCGCATGGGCTGCCCTCCGCTCTTCGGCCAGTATGGCGTACTCCTTCTTGGCCAGGGCCACCAACTTGCGGAACTTCAGCGGACCTTGCTTCAGGTCCTTGTCAAGGGGCTAGACGCTCAGCACACCACTATTTGTGCCAACTTTTTTAGTGTGCTAATAATCATTGAAGTGTGCCTTGATGTGCTGCACGCACAGCCCGTAAGATGATGTGCTTGGCACAATATTCCAAGCGACTACCCCTCGTGCCTTGCTGATGTTGTTCCGCCCACTCATGCAACCAAGCTGCTCATTGAGTTGCTCAGCGTCTACCAGGATTTTCAGTAGCCCACTCCTCTTGCGGTTCAACACTCGCGCGATGTCTGCGCCAGTCATCTGCGTATCCTCAGTTCTTGTTGCTGCACCACCTCGTGTTCTTGTTGCTCCTTGCTAGCTGAGGAGGTTCTCCAGCTTCCTTACTCACCCCTTGTAGAGGCGATCTCGCCAATCCGCCTTTCACGAACGGGTTCAGCGTCACTCCCTCTTCCACACCGTTCTCGTTCACTTTTTGGTTTGGCCGTTGGGTCCCCTTAGTGTTTGCAGAAGGTCCTGGCTTTAATACCTGGCCCGTCCCTTTCCTCTTACTTTGTCTCTATCTATATACGTTCTCTCTTTCTCTCTCAACATATACAACTCATGTATATTCTTTAGTTCATAGCCATCGCTAGAACAGAAACTGGTTGAAAAAGCCTATATTTACTCCTCCGGAGTTCGGTCACTTCCCGGTGCCAAAAGTGGTACGTCCACACTGGTGTGTGGATGTGTTTCGCTTTGGAAAAAATCAAGCTCCCACCTCAAGATGGCCCATGGCCCTGGAAGGTGTAATGTGCAACGGGACGCAAAGGCCACAGTATTACAAAAACATATGACAGCCGAAGAAATAATCTAGACTTTTGGCACCCCTGTCTCCCCAGAGCACATCATTGGAAGCACATTTAACGATTCATCGTGTCTTTCGATAATATCACACTTTGCACCATTACGTCGACAACGACCCCGTAATACCAATGGCTCCTCCACCCTATTTCCCTCCGTTCCACATTTTCCCACCAAGCACCTCATCATTGTACCGATGGAATTTAATTATCACCGCAGGCACCACCCAAACTATATAGGTAGGTAGGTAGGTAGGGAACCTTGCCACCGGGTATAAATTGATTAAAACGGCGTAAAATTTTCCCTCTGCAGCCAGCAGCAGCACCCCCAGTCGCGTATTTAACTTTCCTGCTTTTCCTGTAAACTGCGTCCTTCAGCTTCAGCTACAGCTCGTGGGTGTCACCAAGTAGAAGGACTCCGAGGACGACAACGACGACGACTCAGTTGCTTAGGTCGTTGACGCTAAATTCAAACTGTTATTGAGTGTGATTATTACCTAGTTGCCATCAGCGAGTGCGTTGGGTGTGGGTTCATTGTTTCCAGGTGGCTGGTAGAAATGTCTCAACTGGATTGGGCAGTCGTTAAGATCTATTAGGTGTGTGAACTGGAGCGAAACAGAGTTTTTACAAACAGATGCCACTACCGGGCTAAATGATTCTCTTGATGACAGTAAGGGATGCGGAATTAGTGGGTCTCAATGAAGATCAATTATCGCTACATTAGGTAACTGACCTGTTTTTTCGATTTTGCAAAGGTTTTTCTATTTTTCTTTTCATAAAACAAATGCAACTTCTTGGCATAGTGTTGAATGAACACTTTTATAGTTACTCACTTGTATTTTTCGCAATAGATGTGTCCAGAGAAGTCTTGACACTCCAATTCGCCAAAGTACTGGAAACTCAGACACATAAAACATGCTGCTATTGAAGAGCTGGACGTTTACCAGCTAAACTGTGCGAGTTCCCCTTCCACTGAATCCACTCAGTCTTTAAAAGAATGCGCGATAGATGTAACTAAAAGCATTGGATAATACTTGAAAAGAATTGTGTCTTATGTCACTATATTAGCTCCCCTCCAGCAACCATGCCAGGCTTCTGTCGAATGTCGCATTTTCCGGCAGACTTTCTAATAATGATATTAATTTTCCAGAGAAATTTTCTCGTACCGTTGCGCTGTTGTCTTCTCTTCTCCCCACGAGCAGTCTTTATTTGTTTTGATTAGCTAAAGCCGATTAGAGCTCAAGTTGAGTCCACGAGCGACAGCGACAGCACACAGCACGCACAGTTTTCCGCGGAACGTGCTTCTGGCGAACTCCGAACATCCAATTTATCATAATTTCAATACATACCGCTTCGATGACGACGACAACGGAGAGTATCAATTGCGCTTTTTGGAATTTCGCATTTTCCCATAGATCCCCAGTCACTGCGCTTCGCTTCATCGATAGCGGCGAAGTCGAATGGCCCCGGAGACGGGGGACTTTGTAGAATTATTAGAATGGTAGATCCCGCTTCAATCTGCATGTATTTTGTATCTCGTCATACTCAATGCGTTCCGCTGAAGCTGATTCCCCAGTCGAATGATCCGTGACATTTTGTTCTGTCGTTCTCTGTCAACTTGCTGGATGGAAAGTTGAAGTTGAAGTCAAACAGCAACGCCAAGTGTGGTAAAACTTTCTTCGTTTGCTGGTTTCAGGCAGGAGATCTTAAACTTCATAAGAGGATTTAAGCATTCTTAACTAGATTCCTTCCAATTTGCCAGATAGGCCTTCACAAAAGCCGGACTGGTATTCGCCAGCTATGGATAACTATAGGGTCACGAGACATGCACTATGCTCGAGGAGGACCTGCAAGCACTCGGAGTTTCGAGCAACGTGTTGCAAGTATGCCGGACAACAACCCTGCAAAGCTGGTGTTTGCTACTGATCCGGTTGGCACAAGAAGGCGTGGAGCGCAGAGAGCACGATGGGCGGATCAGGTGGAGCGTTACTTGGCGAGCATCGGGCGTGACCGAGGATGGTAAACGGCAGCCACGAACCGTGTATTATGGAAAAATATTGTTGATTCAGTTATATCTTGAATTCGATGTAATACTAAATAAATGAAATGAAGAGAGCTGTAGAGATCTCAGTCTGTTGAGCAAGACACGAAACAGCTTCTTGTACGTCGAATTCAAAATGACAATTCCCTTGCTATTGGCACAGTCTAGTCTGTGTTTTCCAGTAGATTGGACAATTAGGCTACCAGCTGGTTAGCAATTTTTCATCCTCCCACAACATTTCAAAAATCTGGTGTATTGCTGCTCGCTTCTGCGCTGAAGAAGCTCGGCCAGGAAGGGAGGTCGCCTTTTTTACTAAGAAGCTCTTAGCAGCCCTGCGGATTCTGAGCTCCAGCAATAAGAACTACTATGGAAGTAGATAACTTTTAAAATTGCGGGTGCCAACTTTTGGTATTGCCCTAGACGTTATAAAGTTGTTGATTTTCGTTCCTGACAGATGAATTGGAACCCGAACCATAAAGAATCAGTTGAATAATAATGATAATGTTTGAAGGAATAGTTATGCATTGCCATCAAATAACGATATATTCAGCAGTCTAGACTCGTATCAATCAAACGTCTTGTAGAAATTCGATCAAAACCATTAAATTCAATTCAATGACATTAAAGGTCTTGTCCCCGAAAAGTTCTCCTCCAGAGAAGCATCCAACAGCATGGCACATTACTTCACAACGGAACAGCATCATTTCTCCTCCTACCGTCGTCGTCATCGTCGTCATACAGATTCGAAAGAAATTGTAACTGCATACAAGAGCATACTCCGACTACAAGAGCACGCCAATAAAATATGCAACAGCTCGTTTCATATTCATGCCCGTCGTCAATATATGGATATTACGAAAAGTTCCAACAGATACATAAATAGATTATTAGTCCTCCTTTTGTCGCTCCGCGTTTCTTCGCCCACTTTCGATAGGAGTTTTATATGTGCCTCTTCAAGAAAAAAAATTCAATGACTCTCCCTTTCGAACCCAACGAACGCTGTTACAAACGGTACAAACCCTGTGATTTCTGTGCATCGTCCCACCAACTCTAACAGCTCTAGCTGTTGCTGTTCCACTCTGTGTAAAGCTCAGTTTATAGAAAGCAGGGCGAGATGGGAAAATCACCACTCTGTTACATGTTTCGCCATGTCGGGAGTTACGTTCAACAATTTTGATAAAATTCGAAGTTCCACTTTCTTCGGCGAACTACATGGCACTTTGAAGATATTGTATGTGTACCATATGAAGCTTGTTTTGTTTCAGCAAATGGGATCATGTAGGCGGACTTCGTGAAAACCATTCCACTTGTGTTTATCCTTGCTCTCCTTATTACACCCTCTAAAGCAATGTTAAACAGCTAACACGAAAGACCATCACCTTTGCCACCGTAACCCTTTGCGAGATTCCAAAGGATTCGAGTGTGTCTCTGATACTCGAACTACGCACAGCAATCGATCCATCTTCGCCTTGACCAATCGTATCAGTTTATTCAGGAATCCCGTATTCGTACATAATCTGCCATAGCTGTTCTCGATGGATTGTATCATACGCCGATTTAAAATCGATGAACAAGTGATGTGTGGGCACGTTGTATTCGCGGTATTTCTGCAACACCTGGCAGATGGCGAACATCTGGTCCGCTGTAGTGTGTTCACCCATGAATCCAGCCTAATATTGCCCCACGAAAGATCAGCACTCATGACTATTGAAATAGCAAACCCAAAAAGCGAACGAGAGCGACAGAGAAAGCGACGGTTACCCAGTTCGCGAGAGATGGATTGTCGAGATCGGCACTATGAGAAATTATATCAATATTGTGCCCAATAAGGAATTATGAAAAAAAATCCCTCCATGAATTATTTTTCTACGATTTTTTTTTCTGTATTTATCGCGGATTCTTGCATTCTTGCAGAAGTTCCTTTTATAAGTTCAGCTCAAAAAAAATTCTAAAGATTCCTCCGTTTTTTTTTTTGAAAGTATTTCTTCCTATTTACTTCGAAGATTCTTTCGGAAATTCTTTCAAATGTTTCTCTAGGATTTTTTCCTAGAAATGTTGAAATTTTAACACTTAATCTTTCAGAAATTAATGTTGGAATTTCGCCTGGGAATGTTCTTTGTATAATTCCATTGATGCAGGGATTCTTGCATGCATTTATTTAAAAAGGGGTCTTCAAAATCTCAAGAGAGTCCTATCCAAGAGTGCCTCCAGTAGGTCTTCCAATGATTTCTTCAGAAAATTCCAAAATGTTCCCAGTTTTCCAGCATCCGGGCTGCAGATCGCCGTCACCAACGATGCTATAATTGACGCCTGTAAAGATTTGAAGTCCTCCACTGGATGTGGTCCGGACGGTATCCCTTCGCTTATGTTTAAACGTTGTGTGACCTCTCTGGCTGCACCGCTGTGCACGGTGTTCAACCTCTCTCTGCAAACTTGTATTTTTCCTGATTGCTGGAAGCAATCACATGTTTTTCCCATGTTTAAGAAAGGCTGCAAACATAGAGTTTCAAACTACAGGGGTATTGCTTCCTTGTGCGCTATTTCGAAGCTGCTGGAGCTGATCGTTCTGCACAAGTTAGTTCAAAGCTACGCACATTATATATCCCAGGATCAAGACGGTTTTGTTCCAAAACGATCGACCACCACCAACCTGACGTGTTTTACATCGTACCTGATACGTCAGTTTCAAAGTGGTCTTCAAGTTGATGCCATATATACCGATCTTTCCGCCGCCTTCGATAAAATGAATCACCAAATCGCACTGGCCAAATTCGACAAATTGGGCATGAACAACGACTTCCTCATCTGGCTTCGATCGTATCTGACTGGTCGCAGTATGTCGGTGAAAATTGATGACTACGTCTCTTCGCCGTTTACAGTCTGGTTCGGCGTTTCTCAAGGTAGTCACCTTGGACCGTTCCTGTTCCTGTTGTATATGAACGATGTCAACTTTACTTTGAAATGCCTGAAACTATCATATGCTGATGACCTGAAGCTGTACTTCCAGTTAAAGCAACGTCAGGATGCAGTGTTTTTGCAACAACAGCTGAAAGCCTTTGCTGTTTGGTGTAGTTTAAACCGTATGTCCCTAAATGTATCGAAGTGCTCTGTTATATCGTTCAGCCGTAAAAAAAGCATTTTTCACTTCGACTATGCTTTGGGTGGTGTCAAGTTGAAACGTAAATCGACTGTTAAGGATCTGGGAGTATTACTGGATTCTAAATTGACATTCAAGGACCATGTTGCCTATGTTGTGGCCAAAGCTTCATCTCAACTCGGTTTCCTTTTCCGATTTGCCAAGTCGCTTAAGGACATCTACTGCTTGAAGTCGTTGTATTGTTCTATCGTGCGTCCCATTCTGGAATATTCGACAGTCGTCTGGGCCCTTTACTACGCCAACGAGATTCAGCGCATTGAAAGTGTACAGCAGAAGTTTGATCGTTTTGCGCTACGCCACCTTAGATGGAGAAACCCTATTGTTTTGCCTAGCTACGTGAGCCGCTGTCAGCTCATCAACTTGGAGCCTCTGAGTGCGAGACGCAATGTAGCCAAAGCTTGTTTTGTAGGAGATTTACTGCAAGCCACGGCATAAATATCACAAGGCAGGCTTGTAACCTATGTAAACATTTATTTTGGATGTAAACACATCACATATGAACGATTTGAATTACGTCATCAAAAAGCTGTCAGATTTCGGGAATATATCACATTTTTCTGTACACCGTGCAGCAAGCCAACATCGATTGCCCCGCTCTACTTGGTATGCTACAAATCAACACACGCCGCCGTAGTCTTCGATCACATCCGTTTCTCAACCTACCGCCAGCGAGGACCAACTACAGCCAACATAAGCCGATTCGTGATATGTCCCGTTTGTTTAACACATGCTATTTTGTATTTGATTTTAATATGTCCCGTTATGTAAATAAGCGTAGTTTTAAACGTGTATTTTGTTAGCTTTTATATAATGTCATAGGTGTTGTATTCGGGTATCATTGGGGTAAATATTTTATCTGTTGACTTAATGTGAATAAATATGTAAGTAAGTAGGAAAGCTACTCGCAGAATGGGGTGCAAATCTATGACACCGACGAAGGCTGGAAGAGCTACAACATCACCACGGAGGTATCTCAGGGCCAGGGACTATGAACAGCGGCGTATTGTTGCGTATTGAGGCTCATACTTCCATTGGTCTCAAAGCTGGTTGGCTTTGCCGATGATATTACCCTCTTGATACATGGTCGCGACAGTTGGCACTCGCGCACCACAAAACGGAGGTGTTGGTGGTAAACAACCGCTAGTCTGAACAACTTTTTTCAATTGGGTATGTATTTAAATTTATTGAAGAGGTAGTTTTATCAGAGAATGGAATTTTATAATTTCTGAAGATATTCAAAACAAAGCGTCAAAGTTCGAACAAAAAGTTGTTTTTTTTTTGGGATAGACCATATTCTAAATATTGGAGGTTTTTCTATCCAAAATAAGAAAATAATAAAATTCGGTATTGAGTGATATGCTATGTGTACATAACTGTCGAGGCATCAAACTTACGTTGCCTTCGAAAGCCTTAATTTGTTCGTGGCTCCCAACCACCCGAGCAGAAAAGAATAGCAACAAAATAACAGATCGAGGTATTAATCTTAAATAACATTATACCTTGATATGCCCTTCATTAGGTGGACATAAGAGGCAAAATAACAAAAATGAATACCATAATTTTGTGTAAATAACACTTGAAAAATAACAAGTTTTGTTGTTTCAATAATGAATACATACCTTAAATTTCAAGTGCTCTGTTTGTTATCCAGAAGGTATAAAATAACAAAGTAATAACATTTCTTGCTATTAAATTGAACTTTTTTCTATAGCTCCATGATGTAATAACAAATCTTGTTCTTCAGTTATTTTCCCAGCTAAATCAACAATGCTCAAATACCTCCAATTGTTATTGTGGTGTTCTCATAACATTGCGTAGAATAATATAGCAATACCAACTTGAGATATTAGAGCACAGGTTGGTATTTGCGCGGTATTTGTTAGGCATGCCCTTCTGCTCGGGCAGTGATGCCAGATTATTTTTATCAGAAATATGTATCAATACAGATGTTTCTGTATCGCCGTATCTGCAGCAGACACCGAGAGTCCTAGATTTCAACAGACACTAACAAAAATGTACTACTTTGTGACGGTTTCAAATTTTTACTGGCATACATTTTTCGAAAACATGTGTGCAATGTACAAATTTTCAAAAATTCTTTATAAAGTTTTCATTAAATTTATTGAAAATAACTTCAAATTGTATGCTTTTTGGAGAAATCTGTGTCACGTTTCAAAAATCTGTATTTTTCTGTACATACTCTGTACATAATAATCATTATTTTCCAGATTTTTCCCCGTACAATTTTTTTTCGCTACAAATTATTGAATAAAAAAAGTGCAGTTTGTACAGATTATTATTTTGTGTGGTACCAATTTTTCAACATTACTAAACATTTTCCAAATTTCTTCAAGGTGTTATAAACTTAACTATATTGTGAAGATTTCATAGAAGAACCGGAATAAAAATACCAACCGTGCTTCGAGATAGAGCATTTTGAATATTTAAAGTCAATTTCCGACATAGTTCTTATCATAAAAGTTTGACTGCAATTGACTTCTAATCATCGATTTTCTCAATACTATTAAGAGAATATCAATAAAAAATTCAATCATTAAAGTTATGCCCTTATGATATTGATATTGAAAATAGTACGCTCTAACAATTTGAAATCCGGTCATTGAAACTTTGGTCTGTCTATTTTTTTCTTTCTATTGTTTTAGACAAACTCTGCAGAAGACTCTTATTAAGAACTCCTGATGAAATTTTCTGGTAATTTTTTTTACATCTTTCATTAGATTTCATTCATTATTCATCATTCCCATCTGTCCAGAAGTTTCTCCAAAGATTTTTCCAAGGAGATTCAGTGATGCCTCCAGGAGATTTATCAGGGAATCTTCCAAAAAATCCTTCAGGGATGCCTCCAGGTTTTTTATTGATATAGGATTGATTTTTTTATTTAGACGATCTCTTAGGAAGATATCGACAGGAGAAGCTTCAGGGAAAACTCCAGGAGTTCCTTTATATTTTTTAAGAGGATTCAGGGATGCCTCCTGTGAATACATAGGAGATTCATCCAGAAGATCCTTCAGGAACTTCCATAGCAGGTGCTTCAGAGATTAGTCTGAGAGTTCCTTCAGGCATTCCTTCTGAAGCTCCTTCAGGAATTCCTACAGGAGTTTCTTCAGAAACTAGTCAAGAATTTCCTCTGAGATTCTTCCAGGAGATCCATCAGAAATTTCTCTAGAATTCCTACAGGGCATTTCTACTGACGTTCTGTAGGGATCCTCCTAGAAGATCATTCAGGGATCACTCCGGGAGTTTCATCAAGGGTTCTTGCAAGAATTCCTTCTAGCATCCCTCCTAAAATTGCTTCGGGGATTCCTCTTGGAATAACTTCGGAATGCCTCATGTAATTTTTCAGAGATTCTTACAGGAGTTCTTTCAAGGATTACTCCAGAAGTTTCTTTGAGAATCTTTCCAAGAATTCGTTTAGGGAACTCCCCAATTGCTCTAGGAGGGATGCCACCAGGTGTTCATTAGGAATTCCTTCAGCAACTCCCTGAACTATTTCAACAAGAGTTCGGTCAGGTGTCCTTTCATAAGTCCCTTCAGAGGCTTTCGGAAGGATTCTTAAATGTCTCCTGTAGATCCATCAAGAATTTCGTAAGAAGCTTTTTAAGGAATTCCTGCAGGAGGTCTTCAAAAATTAGTCTAGGACTTCGTGCAGGGATTCATTCTGAAGTTCTTTTAGAAATTCATACAGGAGTTCTTACAGAAATTAGTCCAGGAGTTCCTTCAGAGATTCCTCCAGGAGTTTCAGAGGTGCTTGCAGGTGTTTCTTCAGTGATTCCTCCTTAGTTTTTTTCACGGATTGCTACAGAAGTTCTCTCAGAGAATCTTATAGAAGAATCCAAGGACACCGAAGAAATTTCGTCGGGAATTTTCTCTGCAATTCATGCAGAGATATATCCTGTAATATCTTCGGGGACTTTCTTCGGGGGTTCCCCTGAACTTCCTTTGAGGATTCCTCTTGAAAAACTTCGGGATTCCTCCTGATAATTCGTCGTGGATTCCTCTTGGAATTCCTTCGCGGTTTTCTCCTGGAATTCCTTTTGAGATTTTTCTTGGTATTATTTCAGGGATTCCTCCTGGACTTCATTTAGGGATTCCTCCTGGAATTTCTTCGGGGATTCCTCTTTATATTCTTTCGGAGATTCCTCCTAGACTTTATTCTGCAATTTCTCCTGGAATTCCTTCGGTATTCCACCTGGACTTCCTTCATGGATTTCTTATGAAATTCTTTCGGGAATTCCTCCAAATATTCTGTCGTGGGTTTCTCCTAAAATTTCTTCGGAGTTTCCTCCTGGAATTTCATCGATGATTTCTCTTAGAATTTCTTCGGAGATTCCTTATGGATTTCCTTCAGGATTCCTCATGGATTTCCTCCTGGAATTCCTTCGGTGATTTTTCCTACTATTTCTTAGGGGATTCCTCCTGGAATTCGTTCGGAGATTTCTCTTGAAATTTCTTCGGGGATTCTTCCTAGAGTTCCTACGGGGATTCCTCTTGGGGGTTGCTTCTTGAAAATGTTTCGACTAATTCGCTTGGAAATCCTTCGGGGATTTCTGCTGGAATTATCTACAAGGATAAAACTTCCTTCAGGAATGCCCCCTGGATTTCCTTAGGGGATTCCTCCTGGAATTCTTTCGGGGATTCCTCTTGGAATTGCTTATGTGGCTCTTAGAATTTCTTTGGAGATTTCTTTCCTGGAATTTCTTCGGGGATCCCTCATGGAATTCCTTATGAAATTCCTCCGAGGATTCCTCCTAGAATTCCTTCGAGGTTGTCTTCTGAAAATCCTTCAGTGATTCCTCCTAGAATTGCCTTAGGAATTTCTGCTGGAACTTCTTCAGAGATTCCTTCTGGATATTATTCATTGATTCCTCCTAGAAACGCTTTGGGGATTCTTTCTCGAATTTCCTTGGAATTCTTTTGGGGATCCCTGCTGGAATTGCTTTGTGTGTTATAGCTGGAACTCCTTTGAAATCCGTGCTGGATTTTTTCGGGGTTTCCTCTTGGAACTCCTGCAGGGATTCCTCCTAGAATTATTTCAGGGGTTTGCCATGAAATTCATACGAGGATTCCTCCTGAAATCCTTTGGGGATTCCTCCTTAAATGCCTTCACGGATTCCTCTTAAAATTCCTTCGGGGATTCCTCATGAAATGTATCCAGGTGTTCCTTATGGAATTCCTTCGAGGATTTCTTCTGGATTTCCTTCGAAGATTCCTCCTTGATATTTTTCGATGGCTCCTCCTAGAAATCTTTTAGCGATTTCTTCTGAAAGTCCATGGATTTTTTTAGTTCCTTTGGGGATTCCTCCAGGGCGTACTTCGTGGATGCCTCCTGAAATTTTTTGTAGATTCTTCTTGATATTCCGACGTGGATTCCTCCTGGCATTTCTTCTGGATTTCCTTCTTGAATTTCTTCGGTGATTTCTCTCACAATTCCTTCGGAAATTCCTCCTGGAATTTGGGGATTCTTCTTAGAGTTCCTTCGGAGAATCCTTCTTGAAAAACCTTTGAAGATTCCGCTTGGAATTCATTCGGAGATTCTTCCCAGAATAGCTTCAGTGGTTCACTCTGGAATTCCTTCAGTGATTTCTCCTAGAGTTCTTTCGAAGATTCTTCCTAGAATTCTTTCGCGGATTCTTTTTAAATTCCTTCGGGGATTCCTTATGAAATTCCTTCGTGCCTTTTTTGCTGGAATTCCTTCGGGGGTTCCTTTCAATTTTTTTTTCGGGGATTCCTTCTGATATTTCATCGGAGATTATTTCTGGAATTCCTTTGGTATTTTATCTTGAAATTCCTTAGATGATTCCTCTTCAAATTTCTTCGGAGATTCCTCCTGAAATTCTATCTGGAGTTCCTTCGGGGATTCTTCCTAAAATTCCTTCGGAGATTTCTCTTGATATTCCGTCGGGGATTCCATCTTAAATTTCTTCGGAATTCCCTCTTGGAATTACTTTGGAGATTCTTCTTCGAGTTTCTTCAGAGATTCCTCCTGGAGTTCCTTCGGGGATTCCTCCTAGAAATGTTTAGGAGTTTCCTACTATGGTGATTCTGCCTTGAATTCCTTCAAATATTTCTTCTGGTCCAGAAGTTCTGGAATTCTTTCGGAGATTTCTCCCAGAGTTTCTTCATAAGTTTCTGCAGGGATCTCTCCAAGAGAGATTTTTAAACCACCAGAGATTCCTGCAGAAGTTCCTTACGAGTTGACTACAGCAGTTCCTGTAGAGATTAGTCCAGAATTTTCTTCATGGATTTCTCGAAGAGTTTCTTTGAGACTCCTCTTGGAATTTCTTCTGAGATTCCTCCGTGAATCATTCAGGGATTCCTCAGTGTAAATAATGTGACTGTTACAACTAAAAACTATCTTCACTGGCCGGATAGTCACACCCACGGTTCACTCGCGGAATAATGCGTTTCGGACTGGGGTTTTAAAACGTCGATTTGCACTTAGCCTTAGCGGTTTATTGATAACACGAAAACGCGGAATAAACTTCGAATGTGGACTGTATATAACTTTATTACTGGCGACGCGGCCGACGTGCGGGAGATAACTAAATTAATCTTTCTGTGCTGCTGTTCAACAGCGCGATCGGTGGCACTCAAAAGCCGAGGATCGGGGACTACCTGCACGACCTACACTGCTATCGGTCTGCGGTGCGCAACAGAGAAGCTGTTTCTGCGGTACTCATGCTCTGCTCAATCTGATTCGGTTCGATCGATGAGTCTAATATTGGCCTATCTATAACTAATTAATACTGTACGTAACAGTGACCTTATTATCAAAGCTTCTGTAGGTTCGAAGAAAACAAAACAAAAATTGTAGCAAAGCCGATTTTTTATTGCCCTTTATTTGAAATGAAGTAATGCAACATGCACTGCACTAAGGATACGGGAAATGTGGTGGCAGTGACGGACCCGAACAGAAATAAAAAAGGCATACATTTATACGTAATAGTTTATGTCATCAATGGTCATGAAAAAGCTCAGACTACAAATTCATAAGCGTAATGACAACTTCTTTGCTTTGCCAATGTTGACATTATGGTCAAATTTTGGTCACGCCGATTCACGCCGCCGCCGATAGCTGCCACCGGCGTGATGCCGATGACGCCGCCGCCGCCGGCCAAAAATGGCCCTCACGCCGCCGCCGAGCAAAATATAGCCGGCGCACAGATCTTTCGGACATTTCTTCGACGGAATCTAGAACAAAACACCCAACTTATCAAACTCACTTCAGTGATCAACGACTCCAACGAGCAACGGGTGGACAAGTGTTGACTGAAGTGGAGAATAAATTATGAACGTCCACCCACGACATAATGTTTTATCTTGCCTCTTAAGCCAGCTTTGAAAGCTATCCAGCAACAAAAGCTAGCTTTTCGTTAATCCTCTCGAAACCCACTTTCCATTGCAATCAACGTTGACTGCGAGATGCATTGTGCATCGTGAATAAGTCGACGGCATGATGTAAAGTTCCTCTACGCGCCTCAGTACCTCGCCTAAAGCTTTCCCCCATTTCTTCCATACGCAACACCCTTTGCCCATTATTTGTATGAATGAGAAATGAGCTCTCTGAATAATGAATAAACACTAATTGCAGTCTGATCCTAGTTTTTCTTTTCTCCTATTTTCGATGCGAGGCATAATGTGTAGGACCAAGAAAAAATAAACATCCTTGAGGAAAACTTTGTGCGGATAGAGAGACGATGAAACCGAGCCACTTTGCATGAGTTTGCCGTTGACCAAGCACACTTTTCCTGTTCAAAATCTCACCATTACACCACAGCACCGTTCCCACATAGCGTTTTTCACAGCTGTTTCAGGGGGATTCTTGCCTCAAGACGCTTCCATTATGTGCGCAGATAGTTGAGGAAAACCACCTTCCTTGTTTACCGAGAAGCACCATACTTCCCACTCGAGGTAGGGGAAACTTTTCGAATAAATTTACTCCCTTTCACTGCCCTAATCGTAATTTATTTAAAACTATTTATGTGGTGGCTGAACTCGTAAACTTCTAGCACAATGAACCGAACCGATAGCAGCTTGCTTTCCAATTCTGAAGCCACGGTCCTGATGTTGTTGTTTCTTGATTTCTGCTGAATGACCAGAGATAACCATTTATGCAGTCAATGGCAAAAGTCAGCCACAGTGCAGTGTAGTGCCAGTGTGTGGGTCAATGCTGCACAGAAATATCCCTCGGATGTAATCCACATCACTCCGTAATGGTACTCATCTGCAGCACCTTCAACCGAACAGAAGCCACTCATACGTCCACTTCCACTGCTGGAATCAGAGAGCACACAGTCAGAGAGGAAAGTGCGAAAACAATAAAGCATTTGTAAGCCAAGCTAAAGTGTTGCTGTGAAGGAGGGTTTCCCCGGTATCTGCACCAAACCGGCGGCGGCGGCACCGAGCCTCTTCATCCGAACTTGGTAGATATGTATGTAAGTAAAGCTACGCAGCATTGCGAGGGCGGGTCGCTACGGGGATGGAAGAAAATCCAAGCTCAAGTGCCAGAAGGTCATATAGACGATAAAATTCCATTCAAACCAGACCGCCATGCCCGGAGCGAATGCGAAGACCGGAGACAACATATGTGTAATGTTGGGACGTAGCTCTACCTTCAGATGGTCAGCTGGTTGAGATGCATCGGCACAGTGAAAAAAATGTTAATTTCTATTTTGTTTGAATATATCTAATCTTGTTTAGTCAAGTCTACACATACACAGCCAATCATTGAACGAATCGAGGAAAATTATAGAATCGACTATACCTATAATTTTTCTTGTCATTATCAATGCTTGCAGCACATCGGAGATGCATGACAAGCATTAAAACGACCAGGCCTAATGTGCAGCGTTGTTGTTTCTACAAAACGATTATTGAGTGGGGATATCTCGTTCCAACCACTCAGTTTTATAAAAAGCAAATTCGTGATAATCGGTGGGAGTGACGTAGCTCAGAAAGTGAATGTCACTCCTTGGTTATTTCCTTACAGAGAATGAACACATCTATTCAAAGTGCTTTGGTGAAAAGATCGCTTGGGAAGGAGCTGCCCGAGCAGAGGAGAATAGCAAATTAATAACTCCGAAATAGCAAAACCTGTTTTTATATATTGTTTTGTTATTATTATCTTATCAAGACATTGCTTCTCCATAACATCTTTTGTTGGACAATCTTATTTTGTTATGATCACAGTATTGGTATGCATTCATCGAATAACATATGAATAATATGTTTTGTTGTAAAACAAATTTAGTTATTTTTGTACCATTGAAAGTGTACGAATAATTGATAATCAATAGCACAACAATAACATGTTTTAATATCAAAACTACATCATTCGAGATTTACGTTGTTTGAAGCGATATGAGATTGGGATCTTGTGCATGTGCATATTCTCTCATCAGTTACACTTTCTCTTCTTTGTGGCATTACATCGAGAGCCAGTAACAGAGCCAACTTCTCAGCTTAGTATGTTATAAGCACTTTGACAATTATGACCTGCTTTTATTTGTTCAACTTTTGTTTAAGCTACGAATACAGATAGTAGAGTAAACAACAGCGGAGATGAATCCAAGGAACTTTTTCCGAGAGAGCATAATGTCACGATTCCAATAACGCCAATGAGCCATTTTAGGAGACGTGTTTGATCAATTGGAAGAATCCCAGAAGGAATTTATTAAAAACTTTCGTGGAAAAATTTAACCTGTAAATTCGAACCTGCAGCAACATCAACTATCATTAGGCAACGGAATGTGCAAACTCTCATTGAAATACTTCGTTAAGAAAAAAGTTATGGGGGTGCAAATCGTACTTGGCCTTTTTTTTTTTGCCCGACTTGACCCAGTGACCCACCGGCCTTACTCCGTCCAGAAGTCCAAGAAAATGTTGATCCCATATATTTTCAAAACTATAGTGTTGTGCGAGTTTGTGTTCAAAATTTGGTTAAATTCTGTTAAGAAATGGACTGTTGGCGATTTTTTGAACTTTTATTTTTCACCTGGGGTTCAACGGGTTAAAATATTTTCCATATTCATTATTATTAACTTGTTATTGAACTAACAAAACATGTTATTGAATTGGTCTTTCAGGAACATTTTTTTGTTATGATATTTGTTATTTTGCCGCTTATGACAGACAAGTTTATAACATAATATGTTCTGTTAATAACAAAAAAAACAACGTATTATATTATTTAGTTTTTTTTTGCAAAAATAACGCACTTTATTATGCTGTTGTTATTCCCTTCTGCTCGGGTGAAGAGTCGTGCATTGGATATTCCGTGCATTGGATATTCCTAAAAGTATTAGCGTAAAATATCAGTGGAGCAACATCAAGAATGTCTTCATTGGCACCAACTAGAATACAGGGGACAGACAAAATGGTCGGGACAGGCAAAATTTTCACTTTTCAAAAATGTTAAACTAGTTATAACTTTTCGAAAAGTGTATCAAATTTCTGCTGGAAGTTGGCCAATTAGTTGTGAGAATGAATCTAGTAACACAGAATAATTATCCGATAGTCAACTTTCGACTGTTATATCTCTGGATTAATGATCCGAATGTGATGAAATTTTGAGCGTTTATGAGTTACAGGGGATGGCCAAAATGTTTGGGATAGGCAACTTTTTTTTTCCCACAAAAAAATTCAACATGCTGTAACTTTTCATAGAGTGCATAAAAAAATCTCAAATTTTGACTGTTTGTCAACCTATTATATGTGCATCATTGGTATAAATTTGGGCTCGATTGATTAATTTTTTGAGAAGTAAGAACCGTTCGTTTATCAACAATATATTTATACTTGATACGAAATTCTAAAATGTAATATTTTCTCACGACGAATTAAGTTATACCGGGTGGAAAGTTTTACCCATATAGAGGAAAATAAGTCAAATTTACAATACCACACAAAATTTACTAAATGTGTTCTTCCTTCAATCTAAACAGGCTCTAATATATCTGATTAGAGATAACTTGAGAACAGAAGTGGAAAATCTTTGGATATCAACACTAAAATTTATTGACATTGATGTTCAAAAATTACATTTTTTTAGAAAAATCCAAAAAGGGTCAATTCATGATAACTTTTTTCAACGTTTAAAAAATACTATCGTTTCAATAGTTTGTGAAGCATTTACATATTGTCAGCGCACGTTCAAAATTTAATTCAATTCGGTTCACTCGTTTTTGAGATACGATAGCTCAAAAATGAGTTGTCTAAAAAATAGTGTTTTTCCCGATCGGTTCTAACTTTGCGAAACATTATTCAATCGAGCCCAAATTTGTACCAATGATGCACATATAATAAGTTGACAAACAGTCAAAATTTGAGATTTTTTGATGCACTCAATGAAAAGTTCTAGCATGTTGAACTTTTTTGTGAGAGAAAAAAAATTGCCTATCCCAAACATTTTGGCCATCCCCTGTATATAATGAGCTTTGGAAAACGTTTGACTTAACTTAAAATTTTCAACACGAAATAAAATTACAGGGATTTGATTATTTTTCGAATAAAATATCAAATTAGTCAAAACTTCAACATCACTTCAAAATTCAAGATGGTAATTATAATTCATGTGTTTTGGGCAAAAAATTGAAAATAGTTATGAGATGCATGTTAAAAATAGACCAATTTACTAAAACATCATATAATAAATTAAATAGTTATAATTTTTTACCGTGTTGAAAATTTTAGGTAAATTCAAACGTTTCTCGAAGCTTATTATATAAGGCATAAACGCTCAAATTTTCATCACATTCGGTTTATCGAATCCGGACATATAACAGTCCAAGTTGGCTATCAGATAATTATGCCTTTTACTAAAATCTTTCTCATTTTATGTACAATACCCTGATCTTTCCCAAATTTGAATCACTGATAAACAACTAGGTGACCAACTTACAATAATTTTTTTTAAAGATTTTTGATGCACTTTTTGAAAAGGTACAGCTAGTTTACCATTTTTTGAAAAGTGAAAATTTTGCCTTAATTTGTCTATCCCCTGTAGTTTGAGTGAGCTAAGCTCCAAGAGAAAGCAGTGGACCACATATGACACATGCAAGAAGATAAACGAGCGAAAGAATGCCAAAGCCGCAGTAGAGCGAGCAGAAATGCGAGAAGCCAAAGCCGTAGCCCGCCAGCGCAATTCGGTTTTCGACAAACGATCATGTCAACGAGACAAAACAGTCTGCGCAGACATCCTAAGTGACGAACGCGAGAAAGCCGCAAGAACCAGAACAGAGCTCAACCAACATCAAAGCATTGCACGATATCGAAACAGCCATCCGTAGCATGAAATGGAATAGAGCCCAAGGAGTCAATTGGGCCGAGATTCTCAAAGCTGACCCCAGTAGATATGCCTACCCAAGCAACACACATGGTTACAAAACAGTGACGGCAGCGTATGTAAGGGTTGCACAGAAGTCACTGTGACTTACTGCGCAACCCTTACATACGCTGTCGTCACTATTTTGTAACCATGTGTGTTGCTTGGGTAACTGTTTCAATAATTCAACAACTCCTGGAAACCTCAGGCGAAAGGGTGTCCCTGAGAATATCATCGGCCTCATTGAAGCACTGGCATTATTTCTGGAGTGAGGCAAGGATATAAACTATCACCGCTACTGTTCATTATCGTAATCATAATGCTGTTGGAGCCCATTACCATGGAGCATCTGAATCACTACGAACTGGATGATGACATTGCTTTCTCAGCGCTTTGATAAGCAGTTGATATGCAGAGTATGCTCGATAACCTACCGATCGCTCCTCGTTAACAGGTCTCCAATCAACGACATCAACACATCGAGACAACTTACCCAAGTAACATTTTGATGACCAATTAGTCTTGTAGATGTTATGAGAACCATAACAAAACCTAATCTCCAGCGTTTCATAAATTTTTCAAAGGGTTCTTTGAGAAATTATTTTTGGACTTCCTGCAGATATTCCGAATACTCTTCCGAAAATTACCCAATAGAATTGTTGCAGATAGTTTTTCATGGATTTCTACTTAAACTTTGCTAGGAATAATTCCAGAAGTTCTGCTAAGGATTCGTTTTAAACTTCAGAGATTTCTCTAGTAATTCTTTCAGAAATTATTTTAAATATTATTCTCTTATTTCTTCTAGTAATTTCTGTATAAAATCTTCCAGACATTCCTCAAGAAATTCAAACAGGTGTTTCTTCCTAAAGTCCACCAGAAATTTGTTCAGTAGTTGCTCTAATTGAAAATGGCCGCAAATATGTGTCCAGGAATTTCTTCAACGATTCATCTAGAAAATCAGGCAGGATTCAGACGAAAATTTTTCCAGAGATTCCTACAGGAATTCACACAGAGATTCCTTCAGAGCCGCCAGATATTGCTCCATGTATTCCCCCAGAATTTTCTCCGGCATTTTCTCTAAGGAAAATTCTATGATTTTTTTTGCTGGATTCATTGTTTAGAAGTACTTCCCTAAGAATTTCTTCAGGAATTCCTTTAGAAATATCTCACCAGACTTTTCTAGGGACCTTTACATAAGTTTATCTAGACGTTTCCCCAGGTACAGGAATTTCATCAGAAATACGTGTACAGATTGCTCCAGGAATACTTCCAGAAAATCTTACAAGCGTTTGAATCAATTCTCCAGAAATTTTTCAAAATAAAAAAGCATGAGTAAACGTTTTTATGAATTACACCAACGATTTCTCCGCCAGTTCTTCTAAGATTTCAACTGAGACCTGGATTAACCTACCTGCAATCTACAGAGATTCTACTGAGCATTTCTCCAAAACATCCTTCAGGAATTCTTTCAGAAATACCTGTTCAAATTCATTCTGAAACTCGTGCTCGATATCCTTCTGAAATTCCTTTAAACATGTCTTCGAAGACTTCTTCAGAATTTCAGGGATTTCTATAGGCATTACTGTAACGATTTCTTCAGAAATTCTTCCATGAATTTTGTTTCAGAAATTCATCCTAAATATTTTTAAGAATTTCCTACAGGGACTCCTGCAAAAAATCCTATTTGCATGTTCTGAAAAGTTGTTGAGCATATAAAAATACACAATTTTGCTGAACATTGCGACATTCTATGTCGTTAAATGAAGAAGTTATTAAATAATTTCAATATTTGATAATTGTTTGTTTATTTACCATAACACATAAAGAATACATTTGTATACAAACAGTGCCGGATTTAGGGGGGGGCCAGGGGGGCCAGGGCCCCGGGCCCCCACATTTCAGGGCCCCCCACAAAATTTCACTTAATTAAAAAAATGTGAAGCAAGAAAAAAGTATTGCAATAAACTTCTCTTGATCTGATTTTTGACAATAGAACTTTTAATTACTGCCTACTGGCAAGATGTATGTGTTATGTTGTGATTCTTTTGAGAAAGACTACAACTATTTGTCCAGCCATTAATGAAATTTGAATTTTACCTTCAAAACATATTACCATTATATTTTTTGTGCAATTGCTTATGAAAAATTACCGAAAAACCTGAAGGAAATCTTCGATTGAATTCTAAAGGAGCTCCAGAACAGCAGAGTCAAAAAGTTCTTGTTAAATTTTAAGTTTTTGAAAATATGTTTAAGAATTTTGTATAGTGTTCTTGGAAGAAATAAAGGATTTTCTTTATTTTTTAGAAATTTAGAGGTGTTTTTGGAGCTCTCGATTTTGATTTTACTTAGACAGCTAACGACTCACTCAAATCGAAGAACACCTAAGCTGTTGCAACATTTTTCAAAGGAATTTTTTTTTTTTTGAGTAAAGAGATTTGCTTGCTGAAATATGGATGAATTCATGGCGAACTGACAAAATCCACAGATTTCTGGAGAAAATATCAGAATAAATTTGTGTAGAAATTGGCTAAAATTTATCCGGGTTTTCCGCTAATTATTATCAAGAAATTTAACAGGGAATTCCAAAGGGGAATTCTATTGGAAATTAGGTCAGAAATTCCATCAGGAACTTATCATGGATTCCTTCTAAAATTTCATCAGCATTTTCTATTAAAATTTCCTCTTTGGTTACATAGTTTTGCCAAAACTATCCCTAGCAGTCACGTTAGAACCAGTTATTGTTAAGTGTTCTTTCTTCATGATGATCGACCTGCAACTTCTCCAAAGATTGCAGCAGTGATCCACTAGAAATTCTCCTTGGATTTCGCAAAAACAACAAAACCGATTGTGCTACAAATTTTGCCAGAAATATCTTAAACATTTTAGCTTCTTACAGTTTCTCTATGGAATCTTGCTTGAATTTTTACTAAACCGGGAATCTAATGGCGCGAATACATTTGTGAAAAGCAATTTTTACTTCATATAAATTTCTACGCTAGAATGTCAAATCTGTTATGAATAAATTTAGTGGATATCATCATCATTCCTAGCTCTGTCTTTTGTTCTAGATTTAAATTTCTCCCCAAGACATTACCCGGGTAGACGAGAATATCTAAATCATATCTTAAATCGAACATGTTTTGCTGTCATAGCTCGATGTGATTTTGATGTGATATTCAAAAATCTAATGAATATCGCACGAATAGCTCAAAGTGATATGATATCAGTTTTTGTTCTTGTAGAAATAGCTGAAAATTTCTACATGAGAACAAGTTTAGCTCTTCTGCACGAAATGGAACACATACACCCATAGAGAAGGCTCAATGTTAGTGAAATGTCATGTGCCCCTATCTGAGCTGTGGAAACGAAGAACCGCATGCTCTTATTCCCATGTTATTTACAACAGCGAGCCACAGTTAAGTGGTAAGCATCGCCGCCTGTGAATCCTAAGGTCGTAGGTTCGATGCTGCATGCTGACATTTTTTTAATTTTTTTTTTCTAAAAAAAAATGACAAATCTTGTCTGCTATTGTTTTGATCTTGTTATATCTTAACGAGCTATTATTGAGTAGTTCACCATATAAGATTTTGCTATTATTTATGTTCTAATACCTCTTATATCAATCAAACCAATATCAGTTTTTGCTTTTCAGTAATTCAATCAATAACAACTGTATGAGCTATTCATCAGATTTTTCCACCTACTCGGGTAATATTTTCCTCCATGACCATATTTGAAAAAAGGATTTTTTTAAAAATTGTTCCATGTTAAATGGGCAAAACAATATGCTCTAAATAAAGGGCCCCCACAACACTGTGGCCCCGGGCCCCCACATTTGTAAATCCGGCTCTGTATACAAAAGTTTAAACCATTTTGATATAGTAGAAATATAGTTGTTTCATTATTCGAAACGGTTCTCTGCGCCATTTTGCGCCGAAAGCAGTTAGACGAATTCAAAGTCACTCTATAAATATCAGTAATTTGTAAATAACTTTGTTATTTCAAAAGCTGGCGTTTTTCGATGTTCAGCAAAAACATGTATTTTTACATTCCAAACAACTTTGTAGACGACGCAAAAAATCTTAAAAATCCCGTTAAAAAGTTATGATGAAATATATGATTTCTAGGGGTCATGCACATACAACGCAATATATCTCGTAAAGTATGAGTTTCAGCATTATGGCGTCTTTGACAAAGTTGTTCAAAATTGCGTTTTACAAAACTTTGCCGAAGACATCAAACGTCTATCTGCATTTTTTTAAAAAATATTTTTTTTTCTCACTTATAGGTGAATTGATCATTCAACTCTTTATGTCAAAAGATGCGCCTTGTCTAATGTAGAAACTTCTCCGAAGAAACTATATCGCTAAAATCATCGGTTGAAACGTTATTAAAAAAGCGCACGAAATCGGCAAAATAAAACACTGTGCAATGATTTTGTTTTAGAAATTGGACAAGTGGTTCAGTCTGAAATAATTGATTGATTGATTTGTCTTTATTTAAGAGACAGTCTGAAATATATGCAGCCTATCCTTCACAGATTCCCGATACCCTAGAATTGTTTAAGGGTTTTCCTCCAGTGAGTTTTACAGAAATTCTTTCAGAAATTGCCCAAAATACAGGGAGAATTTTTGTACAATTTTGTTGAAAAAAAACATAAAGCAAATAAAAACAAAATCGCGTTAAGTACTGTTCCTTTGAATTCCACTAAGGATTTGCATCCTTTGACAGATACGTATTTCGACCTCAACTGTAAGGTCGTCTTCAGTGTCTTGTACTTGACTCGACTACAAGACAAGACAAGACACTGAAGACGACCTTACAGTTGAGGTCGAAATACGTATCTGTCAAAGGATGCAAATTCTTAGTGCAATTCAAAGGAACAGTACTTAACGCGATTTTCTTTTTATTTACAGATATTCCCCTAACAAGCCCAGGTTAATCATCAACATAAAGCAATTTATAAAGAAATCCCTAGAGGAAGGAATCCCTTAAATCCCTTAAAGCCTACGGAAATTTATAGAAGAAAATCATGAACATTTTCTGAAAGGATTACTAACCAACAATTCCTGAAACGATTTCTGAAGCTGGTGGAATTTCTGTATGAACGTCTTGAAGAAAACCTAAAGAAACTCCTTAATTCCTAGAAACTTTTGGCAGAATTTGTGGAGGTTATTCCACGGAGAAATTGCTTGAGAAAGTTCTAGATTTTGTGACAAAGGTATTTTTTTTTTAATTCTGTAGAAATTGCAAGTGAAGATACTAGTGGAATTCTTGAGGAAGTACCGCAATAAATTTCTGAGGGAAGGTTTTCTGAAATAATAAGCTGAACTAATTAGCTTGGAAAATCTCCTGGAAACATCTCTGGAGGAATTCTCAGAAGAATATTATACATAATTTTTTAATGCATTTGAGCACAACATTCCTTAAAGTACTACCTGTAGAATATCCTGGAGGAATTCTTCAAACAAGCAATGCACAAATTTCAGAAATTAAAAATGTTTAAAGGATTTGTTGAAGGAATACCTGGAAGTACTGGAGAACCCACTGCAGGTGTTTTCAAGTAAAATTTCTTAAAAAAAACTTGAAAAACGCCAAGGAATGGGTTCTGGAGTAATTTCTGCACGAATTGTTGAGAGAATCTTCGGAAAGTTCTTGAAAAAAAAATCATTAATTTCTGAAGAAAAATCCTTGTGGAATTACTGAAAAAAATCAATGAAAGAAACTTTATAATCTTTTTTTTCGTGTAATTGCATCTTTCGAAGGAATCTTTGGAGGAATTCCTAGAAAATTCCTTATTCATTTTTTTTTGCAAAATTTCTTGAGAAATTTCAGAATGTTTTCTAGAGAGATCCTAAAGAAAAACTCCTAAAATCTCCAATCTTATTCCTGGAGGAATTCCTCCAGAAATGTTTGAAGAATTACATGAAGGAATACATGTACGAAGTTCCATAATTTTTTTTAAAGGAATATCCAACAGTATTTCTGAAGGAATTTCAGAACGTAGTTTTAAGGGCGGACGGGACGGTCGAGGAAATATCCGCCATTGCTCTGTTTCTACTAAGATGGTAATCTCAGATTCTACTTCATATAATGGAACAAAAATCTATCATTGTGTTTGCTCACTTGCAGTGCATATGCTGATTGTTTTACAACCTCATCTGTGCGATAGAAATCGAGATTACCATCTTCAAAATCGCGAGGCAAATTGTTAGAAAGAGAGGGAAGATAGGAAAAATAACACAGCGTCCCGATTCACCTTAAATGAATTTCTAGAGAAACCGGTGGACTAATTCCAAGGTGAATCTTTTGAAAAAAAAATCATGAAAAGCTCCTGGAATCCCTGAGAAAATTTTCTAAGAAATACGAAGGAATTTCTGGCGAGGCCCCTCAAGGTAAACGTGAAGCGAGTTCTATAGAAGTACATGGGAAGAAACATGTACACTGTGGTGCATAATTGATCGGACAAACGCCGATTTTCATACAAAATGGCCAAGTTTGAGATGCTGTAACTATGGTTTGCTTTGGTGGATTGAGCTCAATTTTTGACACGGAACTACGAATATGCTGAATTTTGTGTATACAAAGTATAAAATGTTTTCGTTCACAGGTCTGGGCGTGGCAAGGCGTTGAAAATATTGCAAAAGTGATCGGACAGCGGTACCCCTTTGATTTACACGCGTGCCGCTGTCCGATCACTTTTGCAATATTTTCAACGCCTTGCCACGCCCAGACCTGTGAACGAAAAAATTTTATACTTTGTATACACAAAATTCAGCATATTCGTAGTTCCATGTCAAAAATTGAGCTCAATCCACCAAAGCAAACCATAGTTATAGTATCTCAAACTTGGCCATTTTGTATGAAAATCGGCGTTTGTCCGATCAATTATGCACCACAGTGTACATTCTAAAGTAATTGACAAAGGAATCTTTAGAAGAAATGAAAAATGCAAGAATTCTCTATAATTACAGAAAAGTTTGATGAAAAATAATTCATAGTGGAGTTTCTCCAGAATTATTTTCAATTTGGCGTAACATTGAAGTCATTTCCGTGGAGGCGTATAGGGAGCGCTGAAATTTGGAAACTTTAGTAATTAGCTCTGATTACACCGTGACAGCTCTGACCAAGGCATTTATTTCCAAAATGTTTCACTGATATGCACTCATGTGGGGTACCAAGCAACTTGGGTGGTGCTTATATTTTGGGCACTTTTCCATAAAAAATCAGTCAGTTTTGAACCAATTGACTTGAACGGCCAGATAGGGGATGTCCATAAACCACGTGGTCATTTTTTTAGGACTTTTCAACCCCCCCCCCCCCCCGCGTGGTCATTAGTTCATACAAAAAAATTTATTTGTCCATACAAAATGGTCATTGGCCGAACCCCCCCCCCCCCCCTCATGACCACGTGGTTTATGGACAGCCCCATACCATACCTATCTCATCGCTTTTCAAAAATTGTGTCATTTGATTAAAAATTGATTGATTTATCGCGGAAAGTGACCAAACTAGAAGCCACTGCCCAAGTGACACGGTTCCCTATTATGGGGAGTTTTTATTATCGTGCAAAATTGGTACGAAGGTTCTCAGAATTTGCTGAAATTGTTTTCATAGATAGGGTTTATATATATACGAACAAAAACTAAATTGAAAAATCGCCTAATTTTCCGGAAAATTCCAGTGGAAAACTAACATTTTCCATAGGCACTATCTACTTTGAAAAATCATAACTCAAGAACGAAACATCGTAGACACATTTTTTTGTGAAATCATAAGCAAATATGAGCAAATCTCAGCAATTCAAAAATATACAAAATGAAAAATGTTTTCCACAAAATTGTCCACTGTTGAGGAAAATCTGTTGGAAAAGTCGGAAAAACTATGTTGGAAGTCCGGAAAAATTCTCAAAAAATATTTTTTAAAGGAAATTTTATAAGCAATATACTGTAAAATTTTCAAGATGTGGGTTTTCTTCGTTCCTGAGTTATGACCAACTTAGTGGAAATTCTCCAGATGTGCTATATGAGTCGTTTACTTTGAAAAATTATAACTTAAGAACGAAGCATCGCAGACATAATGTTTTCTTTGCGCAAAGTAAATTTAATCATCAATTCAAAAAACTTACAAAATTAAAATCGAAACATCTAGACAATTTCCATAAAATTGGTCGTAACTCAGGAACGGAGAAAATCACATGTTAGAAATTTCACAGAATATAGCTTTCAATTAGAATTTTTCCGGTCTTCCAAAATAGTTTTCCGACTTTTCCAACCTATTATCCTCATCAGTAAAAAATTTTGTGGAAATTTTTTTTATTTTTTTTTTTTTGAATTGCTGATAAAATTTGCATATGATTCCACAAAAAAAGGGCCTACGATGCTTCGTTCTTGAGTTATGATATTTCAAAGTAGGTGGTGTCTGTGGAAAATGTTTGTTTTCCACTGGAGTTTTCCGGAAAATTAGGCGACCCTGATTTTTTTCAATTTAGTTTTTGTTCATACAATGTTAATCCCACCTGTGAAAAAAATTTCATTAAATTCTGAGAACCTTCTGCCAGTTTGTACGATAATGAAAAAAAAATCCCCTAATCCAAACTCTTCAGATCTGTTAAATTCAAAACATTTTTCCGAACAGTGCATCGTCGCAGCATTTCTGCCTCCAGTACGAAGGGCATTGTGCTCAAGTGTAGATAAGAAAGAAAATGCAAAAGTGTAATTCACCTCTCTTTTTCATTCCTCCCACAAGCCGAGCGGGCCACCACGTTTCAGCACTCCTACGTACGTGTACCTAAACGGAGTGTAGCAGTGTAGGATATACGAGAGTCCGTGTGGAGCCACACTACACACTTTGTAAAACTAGCCCAGCGTAGCCTGGCCGGACGGACAACGACGACGACGGGTGTCACACTATTCCAGCTGCCGCATGCCGGTGTGTTTCTCCGGTGGTGGAACCCTGCGTTGCTAGTGGATTGTTGTTGGTAAGAGTCAAGAGAGTGTCGAGCAGAACGAATGGCGTGTCACGTTTTTGCATTATTTAGAATATTTTTTTTCTCCTCTGGTTGAAGTGCATCAACTACAGGAGCAGTAGCAGCAGAAAGTACAAAAGTTCACCGTTGCTCAGCCGAGTTATGTAGCACAATGTAATGCTGACGGGTTTACCTTGGCTTTGTGACACGTGCTGATTACCTCGGTTGTTGTCGCCGTCGTCGTCGCTGTTTGAGGCGTTCGTTGCTGCCTGCTTTTGCGGTGGAACAGCGCGCCAACTGCAACGGTCATCAAGCGTCATTCGCTGAGTGGTTTAATGGAATGGGGAAGCAGTTGTTTTGTTTGTTCAGTAATAATAATTTAATGTAATTTAAAATGCTTGTTATGCTCTTTTTCTAGTGGCAGAAATAACTTTTCCGCGGACAAAACAATCAAATGATTCGCATCTAGCTTGTCGCCGGGGCAAAATAAATATTTCAATTCGCTGCTTATTATTTCACACTTCCAAGAAATGATAAAATATAAAGATTTGTTCTATTTCAGGGCAAAAGTTTTCCTTTGATAAACAGTTTCCTAGCGCAACAAAAGAAGCGCTTCAGGCTGACCACCAACAAGTTAAGGTACTTCCACTGAGAAATAGTGGGCAGGTGAAAAGCTTTCGAAGAAACTGTTGGCACTAGAACCGTGCAAATAAGGATAATAAAATGATGAAAAATCTTACAGTGATTTTCTTTTGCGGGGTATTTCGTATTACAGATTTTTCCCTATCTGTTTAGTCAGAGCCGTGCACAGTAAAGGCGGCAACGGAGGTTTTTTTTATAATTTAGGCAAAAGACGAAGAAGCACCTACTGTCTGGAACATCGGCAATGGGAGGGTTTGAACCGAGATTTCAAAATTCTAATTTTCAATGAGTAAAATAAACGTGAGTTATAAACTGAGGGATGAAAATAAAAATCATGTTTGTGAATGAATTTTCTCACTTATTCAATATTTTTTTTTTGTCACTGAGAAATATAACAAGACTCGATCATACTTAAAATCACAACAAAACCTGCAGATAATAGTTAATTAGAATGCTATCTATCTGATCTATTTGTTCATTAAGTCAAGCTGTGCGACAGAGAATTGAATGAAAAAAGAGAGGCATTCGTTTAATAATGCATGTGGCCAAACACGAATGAAAATTTGAATGAATTCGGACGAGTAAGTATTTTGTGCTGATGATTAACCTGGGCTTGTTAGGGGAATATCTGTAAGTAAAAAGAAAATCGTGTTAAGTACTGTTCCTTTGAATTCCACTAAGAATTTGCATCCTTTGACAGATACGTATTTCGACCTGATCTGTAAGGTCGTCTTCAGTGTCTTGTACTGAGTCGAGTCAAGAACAAGACACTGAAGACGACCTTACAGTTGAAGTCGAAATACGTATCTGTCAAAGGATGCAAATTCTTAGTGGAATTCAAAGGAACACTAATTAACACGATTTTCTTTTTATTTTGAGCTGTTAATAATTGGAGTGGCAGGATCGGATCAAGGATTGTAGGGACCCGGGTCCAGAGCGGATATGGGGGCAAGTTTGAGCTGTCTCTGCTGTATGTGTTCTTTGCCGACATAAGAGTCGTCTACATTCTACTCGGTCTATGGCTGTGCGTCTCCAGTTCCGCACTCTGCGAAGGGTCTGCAAATCGTCCTCCACTTGATCGACCCACCATAGCTCATTGGGCACCACGTCTTCTTATACCGGCTGTATTTCTCTCAAGAACCATTTAAATCGGGTTGCTATCTGGCATCTTGATGATGTGTTCCGCCCACCGTAGCCTCCCGATTTTCGCGGTGTGGACGATGGTTGATTCTCTCAGCAGCTGCTGCAGCCCGTGGTTCATTCGCCTTCTCCAAGTCCCGTCTTCCATCTGCACTCCGCCGTAGATGGTACGCAAAAGCTTCCGTTCGAAAACTCCAAGGGCGCGTTGATCCTCTGCACGTAGGGTCCATGTTTCGTGCCCATAGAGGACTACCGATCAAATCAGCGTTTTGTAGATAGTTAACTTCGTGTTACGGCGAACTTTATTCGATCGTAGAGTTCTACGAAGTTCAAAGTAAGCCACAATGTGTCTCTGAATTTCTATGCTGGTGTCGTTGTCGGCGGTCACCAGTGAGCCCAAGTACACGAATTCTTCAACCGCCTCGATTTCATCAACGTCGATATAAATTCGAGATGACTGGCGCGGAGATCCCTCCCTAGAGCCCTTTGCCAACATGTACTTTGTCTTCGAGACATTAATGACGATTCGCCTGGCTTCAATCGCTAGACGGATGTACGTTTCCGCCATCGTCTCAAGTTGGCGAGCTATACCTTATATCAAAATCATCGGCGAAACCAAGCAGCAAAACAAACTTCGCCAAAATCGTTCCACTCGTGTTGAACAGCAAGTACCAGACCATCGCCTTGTCGAAATCCTCTGCGAGATTCGAGGGGATTCGAGAATGTCCCTGATACTCGAACTACGCATATCACTCGATACATCATTGACGATCAATCGTATCAGTTTATCCGGGAATCCGTATTCGTGCATAATCTGCCATAGCTGATCTTGATCGATAGTATCATACGCCGCACAGTAGGAAAAATCGGCCAAAAAAAAAAACGGATCTTTTAACGCCGCTGGTTTCGGTACGTGAAGTTGACCATTTCTGACGTAAAAAAATACGAGAAATCGATTGGTGCTAAATTCATTCACCGCACTGCACGGGAAGTGGTCCATTTTGCTCAATTTTGCCCTTTTTTTCATACAAAAAGAGAATCAAAATGTACTTTCAAACAACTACCACGACTGTAGATCGTTCAAAATAGCTGCATGTGTAATTAGAGGTCAATATAAATCATAAACATACATGAAAGATCCTTTTAAATGCTAACTTTGCCCCATGTGCCCCAACAACTGCTGGAAATTGCGAATTTTACATAAATATGAATGGATTTTCAATGTTAATAATTTGAATTTGTTTTTTTAGTCTAGTCTAATCTAGTCTACACATACACAGCCATTCATTGAAAGAATCCTGGGAAATGATAGAATCGACTAATTCCATCATTTTTCATGTCATTATTAATCCTTGCAGCACATCTAAGATGTGTTACAAACATTAAAGCGGCCAGGCCTACTGTGCAGCGTTGTTATTGTTATTGAAATCAAAGAACGGGGACATCTCGTACCAACCGTTCCATATACGAAGCATGAATATGAAAAATTAACGGTGGGATTGACGTTGCTAAGAAGGTTAATATCACTCCTTGGTCGTTGGATTCCTGGGATGGGGCCCATGTATTTACCCCTTATGCCCTGGCCCTTATGCCTAGGCTTAAGCGCCTTTACTCGCTCTCTGAAACGAGAAGAAAATACTAATCCCTCCCAGTATTATAGGAATCCATATTTCAAAATTATCAAAAATTATCAAATTAAAATTACCGTGCCAAATGAAGTTAACCAAATATTAAAATCATGCAGTTCCTCACACAAAGCCAGGTGATTTTTTTCCACTTGACGAGATACGTGTAATATCTAGCCTTGTGATTTGAATTTGTTTTTTTTTTTTGCATAAACCAAAAGCGCTAGATCTGTTATCACCAGAATTATCTTCAAGTTCTAGTTGCAATTGGAAGTTAACAGTTATCATGCGCATATATTAAATATATTTTCCCTATTTTACCCTACATTCCCCTAAAACTGCTGGATAATAACATTTTTTGTATTGTTTTGTAATGTCACTGGTTGCAATACATGAAGTCCTCGATCTTTTTTTATATATACACTACCCGTCATAAGTACGGACTCACAAAAAGTATTGCAACAATATTGCATCACCCTGACTCACCTCGATATCTCCAATATCTGAGGAATTACAAAGATGCTGTCTTCATTAAAGTTTCAGAAGACCAAAAGCAACAATTTTTCTGAAGGCGGCATTTTTGTGGGTGTTCTGGTTTTAGAGATATCAAGGTGAGTCAGGGTGATGCAATACTGTTGCAATACTTTTTGTGAGTCCGTACTTATGACGGGTAGTGTACAAATACTGTTTATCGATTAGCTTTAGAATCATTCACGGGAGGGTACAAATAGCTGTCCATTTAACCCCAATTTGCCCTGATATGTTGTCGCATCATGAATGAATTGATTTCCTGCATTTGCTTATGTCCGAATTGATGGACTTTCGGACTCGGTACTGAAACCAATGTAATCAAAAGGACAGTTAAGAATTATGACTTTGGTGGGGAATTCAGGGTATAATAAGCATTAGTCTTCATTTAAATTGGTGGCAAATATGCACACAACTGATTAAATTAGGCATCTTAAGTATATATATAATTTGGTGCATTAAGACGCCCTATTTAATCAGTTTAGCGCATATTTGACATATTTTATAAAATGCTTATTATGCCCTTAATTCCCCATCACTTGCCGGGGCCCGTAGCATAGTGGCTACACGTTCACTTCATAAGTGGATGGTCATGGGTTCAATACCAGCCCAGGCACTTGCAATTTTTCGTCAGATGCCTCTTTTGAGCAGATGCTCTAACGAACCCGGAAACTTGGATATCGGCTAACGGCAACTCGGACTGGAAATAGAACAACCACACAGCACCATCGTGCTCATCATTCTACCACGGACAGGGTAGAAAAGTGACAGCAGCGCAAAGGCTAACAGATCGAACTAGAATTAGTGGAATTAGAGTAGAATACATTTAGGCACTGTACAATGTGTAAGTGCAGCCGCCATTTGGAATCGCTCAGGCAGTGCCCTAGTGGACAACAGAGCCGTCAATTAGGTCAAGTGGTCGAAGTCGAAGAATAATAATTCCCCATCAACAACTGAAATTATAGAAACAGTCATATATATATATATATATATATATATATATATATATATATATATATATATATATATATATATATATATATATATATATATATATATATATATATATATATAAGGTTGCAGCATGATTGGCACACTATATATATATATATATATATATATATATATATATATATATATATATATATATATATATATATATAAGGTTGCAGCATGATTGGCACACTGTATGATATCCTGTGATATTCTGATCAAATTTCATCCATAGCTCCAACCTTGATGCCTCGATGGCTACAGCGTAGCTTTACCCCTTTTTAACAGAATGAGAAAATCTGCTGATCGCAAACCCAAGCGGTGGTTGCTAGGGCTATGTGGGGATCGACCCACTAAAAACTCATTCTTTCTCTTACTTAACTTCGCGGTACGCCCGTTAGGGATGACTTCGAGAAGGAGGAGACCGTACATTTGTCCTCTCTCTCTTGGAAGCCTGAGTCCTGGCTTATACTGTAGACTGCCCGTTGGATTCAAGCTCCTGGATGGGGAGGGGACCAACTCAGCTTGCTGTTGATCGCCCCGCCGTTTTCTCTGTAGCTCAAGTACTATTCGGGAGACCGTGTAAGTAAAGGAATCCCACTTGTCCGCCCCCGTACACATCCGTTCAACAATTTTGACTGGAGTGATATCTCTACGGCATATCTCCTGCATACTCGACCTTTTTTCCACACCATGTCGGAATTCGAAGAGCACATGCTCCGTGGTCTCATCGCAGTCTGCGCATTCTAGGCATGTGCGAGAGCCTGCATGTCCGAATCTGTACAGATACCACCTAAAGAACCCACGACCTGACCATTCTGTAAAAATAAACGTTTGACAGGAACATTGGAAGTGTATTATCCTACTTCAATCCATTCGTGACCACAATCGAGGTAGACACTTCAGCGGTGATCCGAACACTTACTTTTGAGCCATGCAGCTATTGGTTCTTCTTCTTCTTCTTTACAGCTCTACGTCCCCACTAGGACTTGGTGTGCCTCGTTTCAACTTAGTGTCCTTTGAGCATTTCCACAGGTATTAATTAAAGGGTTTTCTTTGCCTGCCATTTTGTGAGGCAAGCACAATGATGCACTATACCCAGAGAGTTGAGAAATTTTCGCCACCGGAACGAGAACCCGCCGTTTCCGGATTGGCGATCATTATCCGTAACCACTAGACTAACGGGAGACCCCAGCAGCCTTGGGTGTATTCACCGAATTAGTTTTCAGGAAAATCATGTTCTGATATTATTGTACGCTGCTTTAACATGAATGATGGAGAATCTGCAAGTTGCCCTCCCGAAACTTATCTAAGATTTGTCGCAGAGTAAACATTTCGCCCTCACAATAGCTGCCTACGAAGGATTCCTCCAACGATCTCATTCTGTTGATCAGAACATGAGAAGAATATACTGTATTTTTTCTTGACCATTGACGTACTTCACCCTGTGCCTCTTTTATTGATGCCAAAAGGGGCCTCAGCCAGCTTGAAAGTAGTTTTTCTTTCATTCATATTTCCAACAAAGTATGGTGAAGTATTCGTGCAGCTGTTCACTACTGTGTTCGAAAAGTTCAGACCAGAGTTCTTCCTTTCCTGTAGCCTTACTGTTTTTCAGCTTTTTGATAGCCTATTTATCTCATTTAGCGTCAGGATCAGGGATGTCATGGTAAAATCAAAGCTGGTTACTCAAGGTTAACAAATTTCAAGTGCCACATACACTGGTACGCGTTTCGTGTTTCAATGTTCCTCAATGGAGTTCTATGTCACAAGTGCCATCCTTTCAATAAAGTCACTTTCCTTTAGGCTTGATCAGTGACCCTGCCATTCGTGCTTCTTCTGTTAACTCGTCTATTTTGACGACCCGTATCGCCACCCCTTTCGGGTTACCAATAGAATCCTGTTTTCCCTCTGGTGGTGGGTTTTGGCAGCAGCGTAGATAGTGGCGAGGTATGGTAGACTCCAAGCCCGTGCACAAGGGAAGGGGGGGGGGGGGTTTGGGGTTAAACCTCTCCTATTACCGACGCTTTTTACACTAGGCGCCCCTCCGCCTTTTGCCGAAATTGTCAAAAACCCCTCCCTTGGCGCCATTTCTGGTGCCTGGTAGACTCCTAAAGTGACGGAGAAAGCCACACGACACGACACTCACGAACAATACCTGCACTATTTTATATAAATTTCTTCTGCAACGTTTAAAGAAATACATGAAGATTGCACGAATTTCTGTAGAACTTTTTGAGAGAATTTCCTAAATAATCCCCGAAAAAATCTCAGGAGGAATTTCTGAAGAAACCAGTAGACTAGTTTCAAGATGAATCTTTTGAAAAATGTTTGAGAAACGAAACTTTTTAAGAACACCCATGAACAATTCTTGAAGGAATTCCTGAAACAAAACTCCGAAAAATTGCTTATAAATCTTGAAAGAAATTTGGCGGTGACTTAACAACTATTTGTGGAGAAATTAGTAAAGAAGTACATGGGAGGGAATACATTTGAAAAAATATTTCGATTTGTTTTTCGAGTCATAAAAGGAATTCTTGCAATTATACCTCATCTACGATAACTACAGGGAAAAAAATCATGACATAATAATTCATTGAGGAGTAACTCGTAATATGGCATAGTATTAAAATCATTTATATGTAGGCGTACCAGTGTATGTGGCACTTGAAATTTGTTAACCTTGAGTAACCAGCTTTGATTTTACCATGACATCCCTGATCCTGACGCTAAATGAGATAAATAGGCTATCAAAAAGTTGAAAAACAGTAAGGCTACAGGAAAGGAAGAACTCTGGTCTGAACTTTTCGAACACAGTAGTGAACAGCTGCACGAATACTTCACCATACTTTGTTGGAAATATGAATGAAAGAAAAACTACTTTCAAGCTGGCTGAGGCCCCTTTTGGCATCAATAAAAGAGGCACAGGGTGAAGTACGTCAATGGTCAAGAAAAAATACAGTATATTCTTCTCATGTTCTGATCAACAGAATGAGATCGTTGGAGGAATCCTTCGTAGGCAGCTATTGTGAGGGCGAAATGTTTACTCTGCGACAAATCTTAGATAAGTTTCGGGAGGGCAACTTGCAGATTCTCCATCATTCATGTTAAAGCAGCGTACAATAATATCAGAACATGATTTTCCTGAAAACTAATTCGGTGAATACACCCAAGGCTGCTGGGGTCTCCCGTTAGTCTAGTGGTTACGGATAATGATCGCCAATCCGGAAACGGCGGGTTCTCGTTCCGGTGGCGAAAATTTCTCAACTCTCTGGGTATAGTGCATCATTGTGCTTGCCTCACAAAATGGCAGGCAAAGAAAACCCTTTAATTAATACCTGTGGAAATGCTCAAAGGACACTAAGTTGAAACGAGGCACACCAAGTCCTAGTGGGGACGTAGAGCTGTAAAGAAGAAGAAGAAGAACCAATAGCTGCATGGCTCAAAAGTAAGTGTTCGGATCACCGCTGAAGTGTCTACCTCGATTGTGGTCACGAATGGATTGAAGTAGGATAATACACTTCCAATGTTCCTGTCAAACGTTTATTTTTACAGAATGGTCAGGTCGTGGGTTCTTTAGGTGGTATCTGTACAGATTCGGACATGCAGGCTCTCGCACATGCCTAGAATGCGCAGACTGCGATGAGACCACGGAGCATGTGCTCTTCGAATTCCGACATGGTGTGGAAAAAAGGTCGAGTATGCAGGAGATATGCCGTAGAGATATCACTCCAGTCAAAATTGTTGAACGGATGTGTACGGGGGCGGACAAGTGGGATTCCTTTACTTACACGGTCTCCCGAATAGTACTTGAGCTACAGAGAAAACGGCGGGGCGATCAACAGCAAGCTGAGTTGGTCCCCCTCCCCATCCAGGAGCTTGAATCCAACGGGCAGTCTACAGTATAAGCCAGGACTCAGGCTTCCAAGAGAGAGAGGACAAATGTACGGTCTCCTCCTTCTCGAAGTCATCCCTAACGGGCGTACCGCGAAGTTAAGTAAGAGAAAGAATGAGTTTTTAGTGGGTCGATCCCCACATAGCCCTAGCAACCACCGCTTGGGTTTGCGATCAGCAGATTTTCTCATTCTGTTAAAAAGGGGTAAAGCTACGCTGTAGCCATCGAGGCATCAAGGTTGGAGCTATGGATGAAATTTGATCAGAATATCACAGGATATCATACAGTGTGCCAATCATGCTGCAACCTTCTGCTCGGGAACCCACTTGGTCTGGTCACCCACTCACTTCTGGTTCTGCGCATCTCTATGCGGCGGCGGCAGGCAGCAGCCATTTATTCCGGTCGTTTTGACCTTTGATTGTAATATAAGGGGTGCATATTTCGCGCTTGGCTAATGGCAAAACGAGTAGATAATAAACTATTGTTTTAATTTGCCTTCCGCACACCACCATACCAAACGCAACGCAAAGCTCCTGAAGCGTTCGACTTTTTCGGACCAGCAACGTTTCGTCTTTTGTGTGTTTCCTTGCTACCAGCAGTAGGTAGCCTCAGCAAACTGAATACCGTATTTTATAATATTTATCTTTATTCTCTTGTTCTCGGGCTCCTCTCGGGCATGGCCTGGCCATGCTGTCTGCTTGCTGGTCGGGTCGGTTGGACGGCCAAGGTCTGCCTGATTGCGGCACCTTTTGGCGAAAGTTGTAACAATGGATGATGGTAGCGTATTTACTATAAGCCATTTCAACAGCATGCTTTCGGGATATAAATTTCAATATAAATTTAAATTATTTGGACTTATCCGCGGGTTTGGAAGTTGACGAGTGTTTTCACTTGAAGTTTGTATTGCATATCTGGTTTATTATACTTATTACTTTAGGAAAATTCTGTACCTATCACATTATTAGCAAGACGTTCTAGGTATCAGGTGTCAGTTGGCCGGCCCCAGAGGCACGTTTTCCTCCTTCCATTGGGAAATTTGTGTCATTGTTACGAACACGGGTATTTAAACCAGAGAGAGAAGGAAAGAAAAGGGTATGGGGTGATGATAGGAATGAGTGGACATTATCGCATGAGCGTACCTCAATGAGTTCAAACAGTGCAGTGTCCTGTTGGCCACCCCAAGGGAAGGCCACCAGAAAGTCTTCTAACGAAATCGTCAAAAATGCTTTCCGTAGGCAATTGGCGTTCATGGGAAACACTATTTTGTCGGTCGGTGTAGTCCATCGTGCGTGACTGGTCGTTGCAAGTTGTTTTTATGGATGAAATACTACAGGACCATGTTCCTGGAACTTTATCTGTCAATTACGGTGGATGGAAGGTTATTCCCTGTTATATTGCTTGAATTTTTAGTTTGTTAATTCTAGCGGTCCACATAACTTGATAATTATTTCAGTTATATCTAGCGATTATGTTTTTTGCCTCGTTCAAAGCTGTAGTAAGCCAGGTTGTTTCATTTGCTCAGCCAAAAGCAAACGATGGGATACAGTGTGTCCAATTGCAATTGTTAAATAAGCTGTGGTATTTATTCGAGAGGGTAAACCACAACGAAAAAATCGAATTCCTTTGAGAGGGTAAGCTAACGGCGAATTCCCCCGAGAGGGTTAACCGCAACGTAAAAGCAAATTCCCCCAAGAGGGTAAGCTAACGGTGAATTCCCCCGAGAGGGTAAAGCTGCAACGAGAAGGCAAATTCCCCCAAGAGGGTGAGTTAATGGCGAAGAGATGAGAGATGAAAGATGAGAAGTAGGAATTGAGAGATGATAGCTGTGTGAGAGTTCTGAGACACAAAAGAAAAGAGAGGATTAGATATGAGATATGGTGATGATGATGATGATGATAAGAGATGAAAGATGGGAGACTATGAATAAGAGAGAATAGATGAGATATAAGGATGACAGATGAGAGTTGAGAGATGAGAGATAATAGACCGGATATGAGATATGATGATGATGAGAATGATGATGATGATGATGATGATGATGAGAAAAGATATGAGAAATAAGACAGGAATTGATGAGAAATGAGAGACGAAAGATTAAAGATGAGAGTTGAGATGTTAGAGATTAGAGATGAGAGATAAGGGATGAACCATGAGAGATGAGAGATATAAGATGAAAGATAAGAGATGAGTGATAAGTGGTGAGAGACAATAGATGATAGATGATGTGAAATGAAAGATGATGATGATAAGATGAGAGTAGAGAGTTGAGAGATGAGAGATGTGAGATGACAAATAAGAGATGAGAGATGGTGAAAAATGAGCGGAGGTGATGATGATGGTGATGAAGATGAGAGATAAGATGAGAGTTGAACGATGGGAGATGAGACATGAGAAATGAAAGATGAGAGATGAGAGAAAAAGAGAAAGAGATGATGATTAGTGGTGCGAGATGATGATGATATTGGAGAGGGATGATAATGTCCAATTTGAGATGGGAGACGAAAGATGAGAGATGAGAGATAATAGATGAGAGATGAGATGTGAGAGATAAGAGATGAGGGACGAGACATGATTGATGAGAGATATAAGGTGAAAGATAAGAAATCATAGATGCGATGAGAGATAAGAGATAAGAGATGATAGATAAGAGTTGCAAAATGAGAGATGAGAGATGTGAGATAAAAGATGAAAGATGAGAGATGAGAGATAATAGTTGATAGATGACAAATGAAAGACCAGAGACCAGAAGAGAGAAATGAGAGATAAGATGATGGGACAGATGAGAGGTGAGAGATAAGAGATTGAAAAAATGATGATAAGAGATGTAATGAAAGATGAAAGATAAGAAATGAGAGGTGAGAGATTACAGATGATGATGATAAATGATGGGATGAGAAATAAAAGATGGGTGATAAGAGGTGCGAGATGAGATATGAGAGATCATAGTTGAGAGATGATGATTATGAAATGAGAAATGATAATAATGATGATGAGAGATGATAGGTGAGAGTTGAGAGATGAAAGATGCGAGATAAGGGATAGGAGATGAGAGTTGATAATGATGAGAGGTGAGAGATAAGATATGATGATGATGATGATGATGATAATGATGATAAAGATGATGAGAGATGAGCTATGAGAGATAATACATGAGAGATGGGAGATGATGATGCTGATGATGAGAAATGAGAGACGAAAGATGAGAGATAAGAGATAATAGATAGGAGATACGATGCGAGAGATTAAAGATGAGATATAAGAGATAAGGAACGAGACAGGCGAGATGAAAGATATAAGGTGAAAGATTAGAAATCATAGATGCGATGAGAGATAAGAGGTAATAATGAGAGATGATAGATAATAGATGAGATGAAGGATGAAAGAGAGCTGATGAGAGGTGATAGATTAGAGATAATGATGATTAAAGATAAGATGATAGATAAAAGATGAGTAATAATAGGTGAGAGATGATGAGATGAAAAATGATGACATATGAGAGGTGTGATATGATAATGATGATGAGAGACGATAGATGAGAGTTGAAAGGTGAGAGATGGAAAATGAAAAATGAGATATTAGAGATAAGAACAGAGAGATGAGAGGTGATTGATGACAAAAAATAAGAGATGTGATGATGTGAAATTGGAGATGATGATGATGAGATGAGATATGGGAAATGAGAGATGTGAGATGAGAAATTAGAATTGAGCGAAGGTAATTATGGTGATGATGATGAGAGATACGATGAGAAATTAAAGATGGGAGATGAAAAATGTGAGATGAGATATGTTTGATGAGAGATGAGGGATGAAAGTTGAGAGATGAGAGATGAAAGTTGAGAGATGAGAGGTGAGAAATCAGAGATGAGAAATGAGAGGAAAGATGAGCGATGATGATTAGAGCTGGGAGGTGATGACAATAATGAGGAAAGATGAATGCTGATGATAATGTGAGATACGAGATTAGAGACGAGAGATGAGGGGTGATGAAGATGATGATGAAGATGATGATGATGATGATGATGACGATGAGAGATGAAAGATGAGAGTTGCAAAATGAGTTATGAGAGATTAAAGAGATGGTAGACAAGAGATGAGAAGTGAGAAATGAGAGATAAGAGTATGAGGCAGTTGAGAGGTGAGAGATGAGAGTTTGGACATAATGATGATGAGAGATGTAATGAGAGATGAAAGATTAAAGGTTAGACCCAAGTAACACACTTGTCACCGAAAAGTCACGGCGGCGCAGGTTTTTGTTGCGCAGAAGTCACCGTGACTTACTTCTAACAAATAAACACTTACTTGCTAGAAGTAAGTCATAGTGACTTTTGCGCAACATAAACCTGCGCCGCCGTGACTCTTCGGTGACAAGTGTGTTACTTGGGGAGATGAGATATGCGATATCATAGATGAGAGATGATAATGATGAAACGATAAAGGATGATAACGATGATGAGATAGGAAAGGTGAGATATAAGAAATGATAATGATGATGAGAGACGATAGATGAGAGTTTAAAGATGAAAAATGAGAGAGAAAAGATGAGCGGTGATGATGAGCGGTGAGAGATGAGAGATAAGAGACAATAGATGATAGATTATGTGAATTTCGTTAATATCTCAGCTGTTTATTTGTATTATGATTGCCTCCTTACATTGGACTTTCGGCGCGCTTCTGCCTCCTTAGCATTCCGGGATCGTAGCAAGCTACGCGTGCACGTGGACGTTTTTTGTTTTTCCTGTCACGGTTTTTTTTTTCAAATCCGTAAACTTTCGATTCGAAAATAACAGTTTCGCGTTCGGTTTGTTTGTAGTGAATTGGTTTTTTACTTATTTTTTATTGAAACTTAGTGTGTTACATGCAGATTCTCGGCCGGCGCGAGTGCGTTATTTCCTCGTGGTGAACTGCATCCCCGGTAGTGCCGAAATCGTTCGAGCTAGTTCCGTGAAAACTCTCGGTCAGCGCCAAGGTCAGCGCGTGTGTGTAAGTTACCGGCAGATTGCATCCCCGGTGGTGATAAAATTGCTCACACTTCTATACACCGAGCTAGTTCCATGAGAAGATTCTTGGTCGGCGTGAGTGTGTTAGTTTCCTCCCAGCAGATTGCATTCCCGCTGGTGCCGAAATCCATTGTTTGATGATATTTGTCGAATGACTTCAGTTCCTGTAGGGAAAGGAAATATTGTGTGCTTTGTACGATGATGTGCAACCACATAATTTGGTGAGTTCGTTCTGATATGGAACAGATTTTTTAGAACCATTACCATTACCACGCATAGTTGTTAGTGTATGATTGCCATTAGTAATGTCACGCTCTTAAATTCATCGATTTCGAAAACAAGCGATTACCTACGGCACTGATTCATTCAGCTTTTTTTTCTGTTTTCACGCGTGCTCACTTCTAACAAAAAATAGAAACAAAACAAGCAGTGCTTCAATCCTTTGTTTTTGTGGGATGAAATTGGCAGCCATATGAAGGAACCAATGATCTATATAATTTCATAATAACCCTGTCGCATAACTTAAACATAATTAATTACAGCACATTCCCGTACCAAAATCCCGTCTCCTTTCTATTTACGAGGGCGTTGGTGAGTCGCTGGCATCTCGATAAATAGGTATCTTCCATTCCCTATTATCCCTTCCCATCCAAAAGAACGTATTTCTTATCGTTTCAGAGAGCGAGTATTGGCGCTTAAGCCTAGGCTTATTAGCCAGGACACATGGTCCAAATGCCTGTGCCCCATCCCTGAAACAAAAAGGCCCATGTAGTGACAAAATCTCTTAGCTACGTCACTCCCAACGTTAGTGCTTAAATAAACTAAAACACTTACACTCACACCAACACATTTACATGAGCTACTCAAATACGCTTACACAATTTGAATCTTGCCACATCACTCACTTATAGTGAATCCCCAATCAACCCATTCCAAGTATCCAACTCCTTGACACTTATGGGGTGTCGGTGAATCGCTGACCTCTTGTAAAGTAGGTGTCATATCATCACATCCTTTCCTATCCTCGTAACGGAGAAGATGGCCGGCAATGGAAGTTTTCATGTCTTTTTTACTTCAACCTCTGATTGGATAGCTGTTCCTTCCCAAATAGCATTCCATAAGCAATAAGAATAGGAGTATTAAAGTTTTAACATGACAACTTTCAGTATGCAATCTACGAATTACTCCGTTACCACGCAACGCAACGCAACGCAATGCAGTAAATGATAGATGATGTGATTTGAGAGATGATGATAAGATGAGAGTAGAGAGAAGAGAGATGATGATGATGATGGTGATGATTGTAACGTTTTGACGTTTTTATTCTGTTTAAGTAAAATAAAGTTTGAATTCAGTTTAATAAATTTGGATAAATACGTTTTTTTTTTATTTTAGGATTTTAATTCAAAGTTCGTTTCTTTAAATTATTACTGTTTTCGTTAATTTGTAGTTTTTGACGTTTTTATCTTTTTAAGTAAAATCTCATTTGAATTAGATTCGTTGAGTTTGACTTTGAGTTTGAACCGTTTTCATTAGTAGAGATTATCCGTTTCATATAAGGTTTGTGTCTAGGCTAAGCTAATGACGATTCATGTTACGTATCTTATAGGACTTTTTCGATGGCGCAAAATATTTTTACGGCCATGTGCGATTTGAATTTGGCGCACTTGTATATAATAGTTTGTAGATTGAATAGACGACTGCTTCAATAGCAGGAAATTTACTTGACTAGAGAAATCGACTTGACTCCATCACTTTAAGTTAGAGTCGGCTGGTGAACAGAAGTGAGCTCTGGCGATCTTCTGCCAGTTGTTTAGTTTGAAAAGTTTTATTTTGTGGATTTTATCGCCAGGGGCAGACACTCTGCTCCCTGTGCACGTATTTGTTGTTTTCAAAGCGTCCAAGAGGCGCTTTTTATTTCGGGCTTCAAGCCATTTCTACTGGTGCTCCTCCTCGCCCGCCAACCAATGGCAGTCAAACGGAATAAAGGGGAAACTTCCGGCCTACCTGCGTGCGGTTGACGCATGATCGGGCAGAGTGCCGGACCGCCGACACCCCTCCGCACCTTTAGTTCGGCGAATGTCAAGGAGAGCCCACCGTCGTCGACGATTGGCCACGAAGATAGCACCGTCAACGACCAAAAACCTGCGCAGGTACGTTTCTCAGTTCATGGCCATGATCATACACACACACAACACACACACACACACACACACACACACTTGACGAGCTTTTGTGAAAATAATATACATTTCAAACGAATTCTATTGTTTGTTGTTCCTTAAGTTTTCCTTAGGCTGTTTTAATAAATTCACTTCAGCGACCTCTATCTGTTCTTGTTTTTCATTAAGTTTTATGATCTTTTTGAGTAGATTTCCGTCATTGATTTAGTTTGAATGTTTGTGTATAAGTTCTAGTGCGTTTAGGGTTAATTTTCTGCCAGCGGCCGTTCGAGAAAGCCCTCGAGATAAGAGTCGTGGATTTAGTCGGGCAAACCTAAAATGAACCGGTGGTCTCTCGCTCGCGAGAGTGGCGCAAAAGCCATCGCGTTTTACAGTCTCTCGAGCAATTCGGCGAACGGTTACATGATTAAGATGATGAAAATGAGAGATAAGATTAGAGATAAGAGAAGAAAGTTGATGATGAGAGATGAGAGATAATGAAGATGATGATAATGATTAAATGAGACATGATGATTATGAGAGATGAGAAATTAGAGATGACAGATAATAGATGAATGATGATATGAGAGATGAGAGATGAAATATGTGAGATGTGAGATGAAAGATGAAAGATGTGAGATGAAATATGAGAAATGAGAGGTGAGAGATAAGAGATAAGAGATGAAAGATGAAAGAGGATAGATAATACTTGATGAGAGATTTGAGATAAGTGATGAGATATGATGTGAAATGATGATGATGAGATGAGATATGAGAAATGATATATGTAAGATGAGAGATAAGAAATAAGAGATGAGAGAATACGATGAGAGATGAGGGATTATAATAATAAGAAATAAGAGATGATAGATGTTGTTGATGATGATGATAATGATGAAGCAAAGAGTAGGACAGAGGGAGAATGTAGGGAATGAGAGGCGTACAAAGCAATATAATATGAACATAAAGTAGGGCATAGTATCCATGCGGACACGACATTGATCTCATGGGATTTCAGGGAAAATCTGTTCCACATTTTCCTTTATATGGAAAACCCAACGGATAACCATAATGTTTGAGGAAATAGTATTGTGAGATAATTCTGAATGATTATATGTATGTATCATCGTTGCAGCACCAAATTTAAGTCGCTACTTTAAGCAAACGCGTTCCGACATCTTGTCTCATCTTATGCCTAAGCTAAAATACGCGAACAGAAAAAAAAAGCAGATTTACCAAGCCTTGCCCAAACGAGAAAACCCGTTTAAAATTTTTAGCTCATCGCAACTGACAGCACCGACGACGAAGCAGACAAACAACTGTCACGGCACGTCATTTGAAATGGCCAAGTCGCTTTCTGCTTCCATAATGTCGCCCAGGAATGCTATAAATTTCCATTATTTCGCTTTTGCTGCTGGTGGTGCTTTTGCTCCTGCATTCCTTCTTCCATGACATTATTGCATCCATGACTTCTCTGGGTGCTCTGGCGGATTAACTCCGCCGTTCAACGAAAAACAAATGGATTTCGATGGAGATGACTTCTTGGAATCTTTGGCACTTTCTCGGTGTGGTTTTGCGGTTGCATTTTAGTGCACAGGTGCTCGGGAGGAGAATGCTCGTTTCCGAGATAATGATCGTCACGGAATGGTTGGGACTTCATTAGAGCTACAGCGTTGGAATACGGCAATAGAGATGAGTGCTCGAATCTGGCCTACATAGCGACGGATTCAGCCTTGAAAAAGGGCATTCTCTTTGATTTTTTGTAATGAATTCCGTTCGATTTGATGGCAAATAACATCATTTCAGATATACGTAAATTGATATTGAGAGCTCCTTGTTTGATTTTAATCGATGTTTGTTCAATACTTGGAATGGTTAACGAACACACGAACGTACACACACTATTCATTTCCCATCAATTAGATGGCTCCACAAACAAGCCCACGGTTACAAAAGCTAGTGTCAATCCATTTCCCTTCTGTCGTATACTAGGGGTTCTCTCTCTCGTATCAGTTAATTACATGTCAATTACCGCGACATACCTTGGCAACACGTGCTGAAGGGAATGTAAATTATGTTTCCACTGCAGACAAATATACAGACTGTTGTGGGCCAGGTTCCCATTCCCAGGCCATGGATGAACAGATGCTACATTGCTTTGGTTTTATTCATACCTTACAACGATACGCTAATAAATCTCGATGAATTTAAATCATAAAATCTAGAAGTTTATACACTACCACACACAAGGTTTAACAGACGAACTATTTCTCATCAAATCAGTAGAAACTATCGCACGTCCGCTTATCTCTGTCAACAGTCTACACGTTGTCTATAAACATCGATCTGGAAAATGCGCTCCTGCTGAAATGTGTCAATTTCAATTTCACACCACATGGACCACCACCGAGCCAATGCTTCGTGGGGATGTCCAAAGCAGAAGTTGAAATTAGCACAACATTTGCGGGGGGCACATTCGGGATCATCCCTAAAACATACATGGTTTTCATTTTACCGGTCGCCTCATAATCCTTCCCCGAGCATGGGGTAACCAGAACCACTCCCTGAAGGTTGTTGACAATAAGTTTCGAGGGGAGAGTGAGCGGAGGCATCAGCTCAGAAGGAGCAGGAAGGATTCTATAATTGTTATTTCACGCCTCATCGGTGAAGCGTGGTGAATAGATTGATGAGCCAGCTCGTTTGCAGATCTTATCCAAGCAAGGCCAGTAAACCACGAAGGGAAGGGTATCGTGCACTGATGGAGATATGGAGATGCCGAACTATCTACCAGTCAATTTAATCAACTGTATTTAAGCAGCAAATGAGTGGAAAAGGATTTGTGATGGAGTGCTGCTGATCTGAGTTTGAAATCTATGGGCAAAGATATAGTGTATTTTGATCAGTCCAAGCCAATTTTACGTAGTTTAGCCCTTTGGGGCCGGATCGTACTGATCACAATCATCGTTTTTTGACAGCCCTTACCATAACCTTCCCTTATTTTCCTTTCTCGTATACTATGTACATAAATGTACTGGAAAGGCTATTACTTCACTCCAAAAATGAGTTTTTGATAGAAGGCGCGGAGGGTCGAGTCATATATACCAATCAACTCAGGCCGACGAATTGAGGTGATGTTTGCGTGTGTATGTGTGTGTGTGTACAAAAAAAATCCACATCACCTTTTGGCAGTAAACCTCAACCGATTTTAATAACCGACGATTCATTCGGATCTCCAGTTAACCTAGTGTTTAAGGTATAACACAAAGATGAAGAGAGGAAGGTCAAGTTCCAATGCGAACGTCGAGCCACAAAGAAGAAGAAGAAGATTAAAGTTTAAAACGTGTTCAGATCAAACGATCGAAGTGTTCCGAAAAAATTAACCAATCAAAACATAGGGGTGGTGGGGGTAAAGTGGACAGGTGGGGTAAAATGGACAGGGTACAGTTTTATGGCTTTTATTGTTTTTCAACATGTTTTAACGATTGAAGCTTATGCCTGAGCATGATTCATTATACTTTTGCTGATCTTGAACATTGAAATCAAATAAACCTCTTTAAAATGACAAAATCTTTAAAAATCACTTGAATAATCGGAAATGATGTAAAATCTGCTCAACATTGCTAAGGTTTTCTCGTAAGTTATTTTCAAATTATTACAAGTTTTACACCCTAAACCAATGAAGACCAAGTAGAAGACTATATTTGACCGAAAAAAAAATTGAGTTTTGCGAAAAAAAAAATATTTTTGAATTAATTTTAACATAATCAGACCTTGGGGGTAAAATGGACAATCGGTTCAAATTTCACCAAAATTTCATATTTTTTATGCAAACTCCAGAATCATCAGCCATCATACATATCGTGAGATAGTTGAAGTAAAAAGTTGTAAAAAATATTTTATATCAACAAAATATAATTTTCATCCAAAAAAGTGCTTGTTTTTACACTATTTTTACGATAATTATTTAAGTGTGTTTCAAAGTTTGTATTAAAAATTTTGAAGCTACAAAATAAAGGTTTCGTATGAAATTTGAGAGTTTGTAATTAAAAACATAGAAAAAATATGCTGTTATATAACTTTTAACGACTTGTTCATTTTACCCCATCGATTGTCCATTTTACCCCCACCGATTTTTTTCACGCTATTTTGATGCACGTTTTGGTGAAGAAAATAATCAAAGAAAACAATATTTTTTAAATGCAATCCCTTACAAGATTTCTAGAGTATATCATTACCTTCCATGTTACTCGGAAAAGCAGATGGATTTTGCCGTATTTCCACTGGAAACGACCAAAATGTTTAGGTTGTCCACTTTACCCCCACCACCCCTATTTGAAGAAAACAGTTACTTTTAAGGGCTTTTAAATCCTAGTCAAATTTTCTGGGAAGAAACGGTTTTGATTGATTATTTTTGTCGGAATACTTTGCTCTGGACACTTTTTATACTTTCAATATTACATATTTTTGTCGAAGACGACAAACTTGTAGGTATCTCTAATATTTTCGTACTTAGAGCCCTTTTTGCAAGAAAAATTATATAATCTCAAAATTAATTTGAATGCTTTGAACGAAAAACACTTTAAGAATAAGATCTTTTGAACAAAGCTAAAATATTTGAAATCGGCTTTCACCATTCTGAGATATTAAGTGACAAAAATAAGTCAGTTTTTGAAGAAAACCATGAATACCTTTTTATATTAAAACATTGCTGTCTTTGGAACAATATTGCATATTAAATGCACTAAAACTGCTCGGAATAAAGTTTTAGCGAAAAATCAATGCATCAATAGTTATGGATGGAGTATTTTTTTTTGGGTGTCACCCACCCAAATATTAATATCTCTGATACCATAAGAGATGGCAATATGGTTTGTTTGGCAAGTTGTTCAGTACTAGTTGCTTCTCAACTTTGTAGAACAATTCATTGCTCTATATGGAAACAATGAAAAGTTGACATTGTGATCATTCATGAGAACTGTTTGGGCCACCTTAATTTGTATTACTAAAAAATGTTCAAAACATTTGAAAAAACTTTCCCGAAGACAGCATCTAGGGTATTGTACCATTTGGGCAGGTGTATCTCTTTTGGGCATTTGCAGCTATAACTAAATCAGTTTCTAACTAATTGATTTGAATTTTTGTGCTGGATCATACTCTGTACGTATCTCAACTTGTGCCAAAACTAAGGTTTTATTAGGTATTCAATTAATTTAGTTATAGCGGCTTAAAATAGGTACACCTGCCCAAATGGTAGAATACTTGCTAAAACTAATAATTTAGTCATAAATGTTTTTTTTTAGTTAAATACAGTCCATGGACCATTGTGCATCGGTGTTCTAGCAGATGATTGATACCATAAGTAGCCATCTGCAACACGGAAGAATCCAATAGCAACAGGAGGAAATTGTAACGGCTACGTCATGAAAAATTGAGATATAGAGTCCGAACGGAGATTCAAGCAGCACAAATAACGGTGCATATCTGACAAGCCCTTATCCCAAATGGGAATAGTAACAGAGATGTCCTGATGATAAAAAACTAGGGCATACTAGGAAGCCTTCGGAGGTTTCGATGCAAAATGGAAACAACGACGACCTTAGCAAAACGAAAAGGTTGATAGGAAGGATTGTGGAAATCTAGGAGATTCTGGTGCCGAGGCAGTTCCGGTTGTTGGAACTTGGAAAACAAAAGGCGAAACATTATGAACACAATTGTCATTTGAGTGCACAATCCTGCTGAATGATGCCTGCTCAGAGCCTTGCTGGAATATGAGTTAGCCAAAATCAAAAGCAATGATGAAAATTTTTAAAAAATTTCAAGGTGTTCCCATTTGGTGAGTTTGCTGCATGCTTTTTGCTTTATTGCTACATTCAACTTTTTCATTTTTTTTTTAAACTACATATACAATTCCATATTAATCCGGTCCCATTACCTAATTGTACTGAATCCCAGACCATTATCTCACCAAAATCCAAACTGGCCTCTCGATAAATAGATACCATTTCTTCCCTACTATCCCTTCCCATCCACGTATCGTGTTTATTATCGTTTCAGAGAACGATCAATGCCGTTTAAGCCTAGACTTGTTAACCAGAACATGGTGTAAATGCCTGTGCTCCATCCCTAAAGCAAAAAGGCGAATGGAGTGACATAAAATCTCTTAGCTTCGTCACTCCCAACTTTCATGCTTAGACATACTACAACACTCACACTAAAATCAACACATCTACACAATCTACTCAATTACACTTACGTCACGGTGTGCCAAAAACCGTTATTAACAAATAAAAATGTCCACCCAAATGGCACCCGGCATTCGAAAGATATACTATTCTAGTATCTCCTCTGAAAATTTGAAAATCTTTCATCGGGGGAAACTAAAGTTTTTGTGATTTGAAGATTTTGAGCCATTTCCATTGAATTTTCTTATATGAGTAAATATGCGCAAACGGTGTGCCTGAAATCACTATAAACAAAAAAAAAATATACACCATATTGACACCCGGCATTCGAAAGATATACTATTATAGCATCACCTCCGAAAATTTGAAAATATTTCATCGAGGGAAACGAAAGTTTTGACTGTTTTCCTCTATTTTCATAGAATTATCTCATATAAGGGAATATTGTCATACGGTGCTCTTCATATCATAAACAAATAATGACACTGCTCGACAAAATTTAAAAAAAATCGTGTTATGGGATGAGAAAAAAAGAACAGAGTTTTGAAACCCTAGAATTATCATAGTGAAAGAATTTTCGAAAAATATTGCTACGGGACTTCACAGTTTATGACCGAAGTTTGAATTAAGAACTTGGAACATTAGGGTTTCTAGTGTTCCAGCCCATATTCTTTTTTTTTTATCATCACATAACGCAAACTAGTGTTGAACGGTGTAATCAGTTTTACAAATTCCAAAAGTACAATATTCAAGCAACTTCTCTGAAAATTTAACAACATTTCATTGAGAGGAATGCAAATTACCATGGTTTAAGAATCTAAATTATATTCCATAGTTCTACTTGCTACTCGAATACAAATAAAAATGTGGCACTCGTTGATTTAAGAGTTTTCTAAGAGTTTGGCAGCCTTTTTTTTGTTTTTAAGCACGTGATATATTGGTATCTTGCTGGTAAATTTGAAAACGGTTCATGGTGAAACGAGAGTTAAAGTGAATTCACAGCCCACGGTTTTGGTATTCCTAGTAGGCTTTGTAAATCGTTGGTATAATGCTTAAGATATTGAAGCTCTTGAAGTAAACCTAAATGCTAATCGTTTTCCTATAGCCAGCTTTATACGTCATGTTACCAACGTGTTTTCCGTGAGTTTATAAGTATTTCATTTGAATGATCATCAGTAACAACGATTTTAAGCTTTGATTCTAATTTAATTGGGGATATGCATACTATCGCTTTGTCTATAAACACGTCAAAAACACCTATTGAGTTTTGTAACAGTATCGCAAAACATGTGATAAATAATCAAAATTCTAGATGAAGTACAAAAGATATATTCATTGCGAGGAATGATTAATGTGTGAAATTTAAAGAATATTCTATGAAGGTACTAACATTTTCAATATACTTTATCATATCTTATATTTTCAAACCACTGTAATTTGCGATTGTTTCAATGAAATGTTGTCAAAATTTCAGAGAAGTTGTTTGAATGTTGTATCTTTGAAATAAGGTTTGTGAAACTACAGTCAGTTTCTTTTACGCGGGGGATACGTACCGCGTAAGAAAAACTCAGTTCAAAATACGTAAAACCGCGTAAAAAAAGTCTCACCATTTCTCGACGAATCATGCAAAAATAAGACGATGATTTTTTTTTATATGGAGTTTTCATTTACGCGGCCGCGTAAGTGAAAACCGCGTAAAAAAGACCTGACTGTATATCAGTTGTTTGTGATTTGAAGAGCCAATGAAACACTCTATGACAATATTGTCATATACAGTCCTCCTATTAGACGCTGCCACCCCCTTTACGCCCACCACGTTTTCCAGGCTGTCTTCCAACCAATTTAGTTCATTTTTGTATGTGATGAGTCTATAATAAGCACAAACTGCACCGAAAAAATCAGCTGGATTGGATGCAAGACAGCTGAGAAATTGCGGTGGGCGTCAAGTGGGTGGCAGCGTCTAATAGGAGTCTCGACTGCATGAGCTAATTCTATGAAAATAGAGGAAAATCTTCAAACAGTCAAAACTTTCGCTTCCCTCGATGAAATATTTTCAAATTTTCGGAGGTGATGCTATAATAGTATATCTTTCGAATGCCGGGTGTCAATATGGTGTATATTTTTTTTGTTTATAGTGATTTCAGGCACACCGTTTGCGCATATTTACTCATATAAGAAAATTCAATGGAAATGGCTCAAAATCTTCAAATCACAAAAACTTAAGTTTCCCCCGATGAAAGATTTTCAAATTTTCAGAGGAGATACTAGAATAGTATATCTTTCGAATGCCGGGTGCCATTTGGGTGGACATTTTTATTTGTTAATAACGGTTTTTGGCACACCGTGACGTTATATAAATCTGCTCGCATCCCTCACTTATAGTAAATCCCAAATGAACCCATTTCAAATATCCAACTCCTTGATGTCAATGAGGGCGTCGATATCTCGCTGGCCTCTTTAAGTAGATGTCATCCTATCATGGCATCTTTTCCTAGCTTCATGACTGAAAAGATGGGCGGCATGGCCGGCAAATGAAGTTTTCATGTTTTTTTCTGCATCAGCCTCCATTTTTTATACCTCCAATTGGATAGCTGTTCAATCCCAAATAGCTTTTTATTATTAAGGGTATGCAGTATACCGAATGATTCCGCCAAATACACCTCGAAACGAAGTTCTGCCGAATTCCACGGAATTCACCAAAGCGAAATCTTTGATTTTGAATTTCGTTTCATTTCGCAAAATTCTAAAAATTTCGTCTCCTAAAAATAGATTTTGACGAAATTTAACGGAATTCCACGGAATGTCTAATAAATTTCGAAAACAAATAAATATGTGTAAATGTCCACAACATCTATCAAAGTCCTTGCTAATCTCAAGTTACAGAAAAGTGTTTAAAAAATCATCTCGAAAAGCGAGAGACAAACAACTCCCAGGTTCTATAATAAAGACAGAAAAAATGTCGAATATACTTCTTATCTTGGATCTACCATCAAGATCTTGCTCAATACGTATGCTTTCAACATTTGCGGTATGCGGGACCATACTTAATATTTTGGATAAATGTTCTGCTGAACCAAATGCAAACAACACGAGTTTAGTTTCTGTCTTCAGTTTAGATTCCCAACAGAAATTTTAAGCAGAGTAATGGAGAACATTAGGATAGGAAGATATAGAATTTGGGATACACCAGCAGATGTTTCCAGTGGAACTCTTGAATGAGTTCCACATCAAATCTGTGTGACGACGCGTTATACACGGTTAAACTCTTATTTCTTTCGCTGATAAGAAATCCGTAAAATTTCATGTTCATCTTTTTATTTTTCTTAGAGCTCTACTTAAATGAGAAAGTTTGGAGACACTGAAAAGAGTACTTTGGTGATATATGGATGAATTTAAGTTTAGTGGAAACCTAAATCATGTTTTTTTGAATTGTTAAATTTCTAAAATATCGACATAGATTTTCATAACTGACATTGTGGATTTCTCTCCATCGATCCTCTCTTTGTGTTATTACAGAACGTGTATTGAGTTTTCCAAAGATTTTTTGGTTGAAATACGAAGCAGAAGACTGCATCTTGCTATAGAAACAAGAAGAATAATGATTTTGTCTGTTTTGATCAAGTTATTAGCGAAAGAGAGAGTCGATGAAGAGAAATTGATCAAGTCAGTTAGGCCCTGATGAAAAATCAATGTCGATATGTTCATGTGAAGTCATCGATGTAGGAATTCATAGCGGAATTCTTGAAGTATTTCAAGTGGAAAGTATGTGATCGTAGGGATTCACACCGATATATTTTGACGAATTTCAAAAGTAAATTGAAATTGTCAAAAGGTCAGATGAGCATGACAAACTCTACCTGCGTTGTGTGCGCAGCCAACTTTTATACTATTTCGGTAAAAAGACGTTTGTTAGCTGGATTTTATCAGATTATCCACCAACATACTCTGGGCTGATGATATCAGGTGAGATTTTTTTTAAATACATAATTTCTGAAAAATCTGTTTTATTTTTTTTTTTCAACTGTTGTATCAATATGTTTAGCTCTAGGTTAGTTGGTTTTGGGACCCACAGACTCCAATCGACAGATCCGAAGGCAGAACTCACATTCTACAAATCTTTTGGGAGTGGTATTTGATCCCAGGTCCTCGGGGAAAAGGGCATGCACTTTAACCCTCACTCTAGGTCCGCCATATCTATCTGGTAGAGTTTTTGGCCTAATACCTCGAGATGGTTGTGTTTTATTTTTCGAACTTCAAGTTTGTCTATGCCTTCATATTTAGTGCGCATAAATTTCTTAAGTATTCGTTTCCATTTCCATATGAGTTTTACTGGGCATTTTCTGATACATTCAATCATCTACAATTTTTTTGGTTTAGATTTTAGGCTTTCTTCAGAAAGTACGCTATTCAACAAAGCTTGATTGGTAAACATCTGGCTGATGTTTCCATATCATTGCTTCAGGTTTTAATCGGCATTAGAGCATTTTACAGCATAGTCGCAATTATGTAACGCATTATTGGTTTGCTCTTATTAAGTCATTGGAACAATATTTTTAGGTTATTGGTGTAATTATTCAAATTTTCAATATAGGCCGCGAAATATTGAAAATATATAAATGGCGCTGGTAACAAAAGAAGCTAGGGTATGAGAGTCTTCATGGAAATGTAATTCACGCCACCACAAACACGCAGTATCAATTCGCTGGAGATGAACCAGCCTTGGGCTGAAAATCTCCCTAATAAAGCTAATAATAGTAAATCGGATTTCGTATCGATCTCGCGAAACATTTTTGAATTTCGTTTCGTTTCATACCGCATCAAATCAGAAATTTTATACCGTCAAGGCGCGAGTCACCGTGTGCCTTCGAATATTTTTTCATTATTTCCATCATCCGGGTTGAAAATATGAAACTAACTCAACTCTAAATTCAGTTGGCTTGCGTCGAAATAGGTCCGAACTTTTCTTCTCGAAAACAAAAACAACAAGGGAGTGGAGGCGCAATAAAATAATTCTGATTTTAGAAAAAGAACCTAAAAAGAGATTTATTTTACGAAATCCTGCCATGAATGCCTTTGGAGATTTCTCTTAAAATCCTTCAGGAATTCGTCAAATCATTCCTTTAAAAAATTCACACTTTTTTTGAATTTCTTCCAAAGTTTTCTAGAGATAAACCCGATAATTTATTTAAGAACTTTTTCATAAAACCTTCCTGGATTACTTACGATATTACTGAAGTCCTTCAGAAAATTCAGAAGAATTACTACCGGAAAGTCTTCCACGGTTTTTTTTCTGAAAGTTCTTTCGAAAGTCTTCGTAGACTCATCTACAAAAGATTACATGGGTTTTTTCAAAAAACCCTCCTATTTTTTTTTGGAAACTGTTTGAGAATTTATTTTGGAAATCATCCACGAATTGCTTTAGAAATGGTATCAGTAATTCTTTAAAAAGATCAAATGTTCCTCCATAAATGTCTCCAAGGATGTTAGTTTTTTGATCTTCCACAAACTCCTTTAGAAATTCTTCCAGGGGTTATTTTAAAAATTTCCCTCAGATTCCATCAAAAATTCTTTATGAGATTACTTCATAAATTTATCTAAGGATTCCAAGGAATCTTCTTTGAATTTCTTCCAACATCAATGCATCGATTCCTTCAGAAATAACTCCAGGAATTTGGTCTTAAAGCCTACCAAGGCTTCTTACAGGAACTCCTTTGGCGAAGTTTCCCAGAGTTCTTCCGGAAAGAGTAGAATTAGCTTTTAGTTAAAATACACTGTTCCGGGAGATAGACAAAACACTGATTCCTTTTAGCAGATCGCCATTTTTATTTCTTGCAGCAATACAGCTTGAAGCTGAAATATATTTTAGCCATTAGTATTAATTAACAAATTCAAGTTCTTATGAATTCATCTACTCACATTTTTCAGTGTTATGATTAGAAAAACAGTACAAATATGGTGAAAATAGATAAAAGATAAATATATTAACAGTATGCTTAATGGAGGTTCTTCCTCGGCGCACGACTTTTCCTGTTCTGCCTGTCGAGCGCAGTTTGTAAGGTTGTCAGACCCGACTTCCGCTGTGTGCTTGCGTTCGCTTCGGACTGACAGCGTTTTAACATTGGGCGTTCGTCGGCTCACTTGAAACCGTGTTGCCAGTTGCCGACATTGTCCCCCCGTAACACTGGTCTAAGTGCCAGTTTTACTTTCTTTAGCCACATCCAACACAGCCAATTTAGATACCGGTCTTCTCAGAAGACCCCTCGCAGTTTGAACCAGTGCCTGCCTGACTCGGCCATCCCCACTATGAATTACCTCTAGAACACGACCCCTTTCCCAGCGACCTCTAGTTGAACCATCCAACACGAAAACCAAATCTCCCTCAGTGACAGGCTTAACGTCTTCAAACCATTTTTCGCGTCTTGTCAGTGTTGGCAAATATTCTTTTAGCCAGCGTGCCCAGAAAACTTCTAACTTCCTTTGTATCTCGTTCCAGGACCCTTTCAATACTCCGGCTAGATTTTCCGGTTCTCTTCCAGGCTGTCGACTTCCCGTAGAGCTGCCCAACAAAAAATGGTTGGGGGTTAGAGCCTCACTTTCTTCTGAATCAAGTGGTAGATACGTAAGAGGCCTACGGGCCTACTATTAACTATCCATTCAGCTTCGACCACCATTGTTTGAAGTCCTTCGTCGTCCAACTTTGGGTCAGTGAACGCCGCTTGCATTGCCGATTTAACCGCACGTACCATTCTCTCCCAGGCACCGCCCATATGTGGGGCACCTGGGGGAATGAACAGCCACTTTGTCGCTGTAGAGGTAAAGCTGGCTGCCAAATCATCATTAATTCGCTGAAGTTGTTCTCGGAGCAGCCGCACGGGAAAAAATCCGCTGCTTGAAACCTGCTAAATGAGTCATGATTTAGCGTAAAATGTGTGTTTTCATGGTATAAATATACACCACAAAAAAATGGTCATACTTTCATGACACATGTTGCCGTAACGTCACCTTTGTAAGTTAAGTCATGATATCATGCCCATGAATACCAGAACTATTATCTAGATTCATAAAACCAGAAGCGGTATGCATAGAACTAGTAGTTGTCATTTATGGTTCCAGTTTTATTAGCGAAATTTGGTAAGTCGGTTCATATTATCATGAAGTACGTACTCAAACTATGAACTAAATTTATGAAAGCTTGAGCATTACTCATGGTGCAAGTATTTGTCATTTATGGTACTGGATCGATTTGCGAAAAATGGTAGTACTGGTCATGTTGTCATAAAGCATGTTCTAAATGTATTACCTAATGTTATAAAAACATAAGCAGTATGCATGATTCTAGTATTTGTAATTTATACTATCGGATTAATTGGTGCAAAGTGGCATTTAAGGTCATGTTATCGTGAAGCACGCACTCTGAAATCATGAACAAGGTTCCTGAATATTGAAGTAATTTTTATGATTCTGGTATTTGTCAATAATGATGCCCGTTTTATTAGCAAAATGCCGTACATATAGTCATGATACTATGAAGCATGCATGCTGTAATCATAATTCGCTTTCATGGAATCATAAGAAGTACTCATGATTATAATATTTCACCCTCATTCTTGTTTACAGATGTATCCACTTTCGATCGAATTTGATTAGTTCGTATCTTTCGCTCATTTGATTATGCTGACGTAAACGGCAATACACACGAAATACTTTCGAAAGCGGATTCGAACGTAAACAATACAGGCTCTCTTTCGCACGGCATCACGTTTTCTCTCTTGTCTCACTGCTTGCTCCTTACGAGGTTTGCTCGTTTGGCTGCACTTTTTGAGATTTCTTTTGTCTTGTTTGGCTGCAAAAAAAAACAAAGTCTATTCTTCATTACACCACGAAACCTAACCTCGAAATGTTTGACATTAGTCAGGTCATTTTGACAGATCACACACATGCAAGAAAGAGACGAACAATTTTCTTGCAGTTTGCCGACCTTTTCTTGCTCGTGTGAGATCTGTCAAAATGACCTGGCTCCATACTGTCAAATTTTCATTCATAGAATGAGCGATCAGTTGTTCTGAACCGTCTCGTAAAATGGTCCATAGACATAGGGGGCGTCCATAGATTACGTCATGCATTTAGCCAAAATATTGTGCTGGAATTGTGCGTGAGCTTGATTGTTCTGCTGCTGATGAAGCTGGCCGGAGTTTTGTGCCGGAATATGGAGTTTTTCCACTTTCAACTTCTGGAATGTAGTTCAATAATTATATAGTTTACTACTATTTAAGTAAGAACAATTCACTACACTTTTTCGAAAACCAAAAAAAATCTCACCGGAAAACACTGCCGCTCACAAAAGGCGCCTTGACAGAAGTGACAAAAATGGTGTAGGTGATTCTGCGCGAGGGTTTGCGTAACGCTTACAGTGCCCAAATTCGTTTGTTGTGATTCATGATTTTATGACTCTGCGTTATGTTTATACAACTCAGCGTCTGGTTGAGATGACTCAGCGTCATAGTTTTATGACTCAGAGCCATGCTACCATGACTCAGCTTTATGGTATTTAATTTATGAAAACGAGTTTAATTTTTTCATAACGCTTTTGACGGCCATGGCTTTTGTTGATGGAATCAGTTATTATTATTCATGATAATCGTTGTTAACGTCACGATATCATGACTTGTAGTTACAATATCATGAAGCGACAAGTTTTATGATTTCATAACATTTTAACCATGGATCCGGCAACGAATTTTTTCCCGTGCGTTCTGCTCACTGGAAATTTGTTCCATTGTCTGAGTATATTTCGCACGGAGCACCACGACGACTGATAAACCGGCGTACACACTTGATGCAAGATTCTGTTGACAAATCAAAGGCAACTTCCACATGGACTGCGCGCACCGTCAAACAAGTAAAAAGCGCAATCCAACGCTTGACTGCACTTCGTCCGATTTTAACCAAAATCGGTCCAAAAAAATCAAGTCCAACGTATGTGAACGATGCCAATCGAGCCATTGGGAGTGGAGCCATCCGAGGAACCTGTGGTTTTGATTTCTGCACCTTACACCATTGACAATTTCTCGCAACTTGTCTAGCAACCGTTCGAAGCTGGGAAATGTGGTAACGCTGCCGTAGTTCGTTTACCACAGTTTCTGTATTACCGTGCTGAAAATCGCCATGGCATGCCTCAATCAAAAGCTGAGTGGCTCGATGTTTCTTGTGCATTATCACTGGGAATTTGACATCAGCTGAAACAGAAGGAGCGGTGCCGATTCGTCCATCGATACGAAAAATACCATAATTGTCAAGGAACGGTGAAATGTTATATATCTTGCTATCCTTGGCAATCGGTTGAGGTTGCCGATCGGGATACAACTGGTTCTCCGTAAGAAAGATCATTTCATCGGGATATTCCTTCCATTGCACCATACGAATGATGGAACTTTCACCCCTCTGCAACTCCTGTTGAGGCGCCGCAGTTCCTCAAGCGGGAAGCTCTTGGATTCCTGGCGGGATGGAGTCTCGCAAGACCTGGGGTACCAGAAATCCTCCGTTGATACGGTTCGAAGGACCAAATGTTTGGGGCTCCGCAGTGCCTCAAACGGGGATTTTCTTCCTCGCAAGAAAGAAAAACACACAGAAAGTACTTTACACTAAAGCACTTTATTTCCTTACTAACTTTGCGTTGTCGAAGCCACGCAAACGCTTATACACTTCTACTTCGCGTTGTCGAAGCCACGCGAACGCTTGTACACTTCGATATTACACACTTCACTGTTGACCGTTTGCCGGGTCAATTCAAACTGTTTCGACATTCGGAGTTGCGATGCTGCTTATATAGTCCCTCAGAGTACTTCTGGAATGTTCTATAACTTTCTCGGATAGAACATTCAGGAACTTTCCTCCATTCTGGCTGCACTGCTCGAGCCAAGTCACTCACGGTCACTCACTCGCAGCATGCATGTGTTCGTCCAACTGGGTGCCGCCGCGATGACGCGCGCTCGCTCACAGCTGTCATCATCAACCATCATCGCAATCATCGTCGGTGGTGAGTGGTCCCGCGCTGTCGTCGTGTTTACATTTGTGGGAGCTGGAGTGGCGTTGTTCAGTCTTGTAGGGGAAAACGGGGCACCAAAGCGTTTATGGGAAAGTGGATCACTTTCGCCACCGGAGCGTCCGATGGGCGCGAACAACTCCGACTGACCTAGAGATTGAATGGTATGGCAATTTCCCTTCAATTTCACCAATACAACACTAATAAATTGTTTCCATATCAAAACGCTCATAAGAAACTTTTTAAAGTACCATTTTAACACTAAAGTGTGTTTACATGGGGCGGTTTTCTGCTCGTTCACTGCATTCACAGTGAAAAAACGAAAACTGCGCCAAGGTGATTTAAGCAATAAACTAAATGTAGTAACGTTTTTATTCTAACAAGAAGCAATTAAATTCACATATCAGGTATGTATTTTGCAACAAACAAAAAGGCACGGTAAATGGGTACCCTATAATCAATAGTCTCCATTCACCGTGCCCCATATTGTCTTATATACCTAGAAAAAAAAATGAAAATTTGAACATTCGTTTTTCTAATTAAATCTGGCAAGTTATTACTTGAAATGAATAAAAACGAAGAAAATTCACTTGGTTGGGTTGTTTAGATCATTTTTAAACAAAATAGAATAAAAATTCTGTCACGCGGTGAATGGTGACCTGCCACGAAATCAGGCGACCTTACTACCCTCTACTAATTGTACTGTATCACTAAATTTTGTGAAACATTTTCTGCTTTTGTGGATATTACTTTAATTTTAACCTCTAATGAAAGCAATTAACAGCGGCACCAACAATGTTTATAAGATTGGTGTCAAATGACAGCCCTTATTCGCCCCAAATCCTCTTAGATCCACGGTCACTGGTGACTTGACACTCAAGTATTTCGTTTCGTTTAGTTTCGTTTCGCCTTAAAGAAATCCCATACCGCATACTCTTATTTATTAGTAGAGTAATGCGGGGCAAAAGTTCGCAGTGGGTCTTTTTCTGAGCACGAGTTATGAACCCAAACAAATCTGTATGGGTTCGACACATAATCAGGTCAACTACTCGTCAATGAAAATTGGAGCGATTTCGTTATGGTTTGGCAGAGTTATGCGAAAAAATGAGTTTCTAGATGTTTTAATAAAATGTTTGTACCTTTTGGAATAAGAATTTGTAGTAACAGGAAGAAGAAGAATCTCATAACCTCTTAATGTCGGAGAATCGTTATTCCATAGTAGTTCGCCAGGTGCACTCGAATAAACAATAAACTACCAGTGCTTCTTGCAGAAAGCGACATTGTTAAAACCTCGACAGTGGGGCAAAAGTTCGCACTAGATTTCTGAGTCTAGTACATCAATATAATTACAGAATCTTTGAAGCAATGGTAATTTCATATAGAAACTACTATATATGCATAATATGTGTAGTATGCACCCTGAAATCGTTACGGCAGAGGGTTTGAACTTAGTTTTGTAAGAAGATTGATTGTAAAGCAAACATTATGTCCACCCATTTAAATCAATAAATGAAAAATGGCTAAAAAACATTTTTAAACATTTTCTCCGTCATCCTCGTCGTGTCTTTTCGTATGTTTCTCAAAGTCTTATGTTCATCTACTTTACCGAAGCCTTTCATAGCTTAGTTTGGAAATTCACAGTTATAATTCATCATCATACTGATGGAGATAAGATTCGATTACGGTCCCGTTCAACAGTTTTGCTGCATATTTGATTGTTTTTTCATGTATTTTGTGCAACACGTATCTCTATGATTACCCCATAATGTATTTTGACAACTTCAGTAACGCTGTAAAGGACAGCTCTTAGTTAATAGTTGTGGAAGTCTTCATAAAACACACTCTATACAAAAGCTGAACACCAGGTCGTATTCCAGTTGTGCCGTAATGCTAAGAACAGAAAGAAACAGGTTTCATAGCTAGAGTGAAAAAACGAACATGAATTAAAATACAATAAATGAACATCACACCAAATAAACTACCCTGTACAAGGTGCGAACTTTTGCCCCGCATAATGCGAACTTTTGCCCCCACTATGGGGCAAAAGTTCGCATTGGAGTACTTGTTTGAAAAATTGTATTACTAAAACTACAAAAGGAACACGAAAAAATCTAGTACTACGTTTTGAAGGCAGCATGATAGGCACCCATTTAACGAAGAAAACGGTATTGTTTTCTTTCCGTTCAATAGTTATTTTGTGAAGTCTGTTAGGTGCGAGCTTTTGCCCCGCATTACTCTAATGATATAAGAGTATTAAACGGTTGAAAATGCTTTGACATCCATGTGCACAACAGAAACATGTGCTCGATGAACAAATTGAGAGTTGAATTATGAAAAGAAATCCACGTAATCCGGTGAGACTCGAACTCACGATTCCCAATTCACTAGATGGGCGCTTCTATTCCTTCAAGGTACGGAGTCACTTGACTATCTCTGTCGCCAGTTGGCGTAGAACTGAATTCGATTTCACAGTCGCATATGGTTATGCTTCTTTTCACAATCCAAATCTCCTTCGGATGGGATTAGATGAACATCTAACACATACACTGTTGAGCACATGTATGTCAAAGCGGGAGAGGCTTGGTCAGTCAAAGCAAAATCAAGAAATTTAAAAGAGTATTAAAGTTTAAACATGAAAACTTTCAGTATGAAATCTACGATTTACTCCATCACCACGTAACGCAACGCAACGCAACACACTTTGTCATGTTTTCAACAGTCAAAATGTTTCGAAAATTTTCAAAATATATGCCGGGATTGGGATTGTTTTCTGTATGTCAAATTCTGTTGGGGTTTTTGTCCCGGAAGATCCCGAACAAGACTCTAATTCAGAGGTTCCCAAACTTTTTGCTACCACGGCGCCCTTTGACATTTTCAAAAATGTCGCGGCGCACTAGCAACTTTTTACACAGAACTTGTATCATTTTGATCTTTATTTTACAATACTCGGACGGCGTTAAGTCAGACTGGACTATGCATTTTTCAATGCAAGCACTTGGAATATCAAATCAAGTACGTTGTTTATCAAATATCAAATTCTAATGTAATTCTAATATAATGAATATTCTAATACATATAATGAAACATCTGCATCAGAACAACGCCGAAATGTTCCGAGTTGTTGAATTTTTTGCTTATCTTTGCCTGTCCAAAAAAATCGTCAAGTGTACTCTGATTCAACGCCAACCGAGCAGCTCAAAATTTCAAACAAATAGCATAAAGAACTTAAATATAATGTTCCCTTAGAATAAAAAAAATGGTTCTTAAAATGCATTTCTATTTTGAAATCAAAAATGCTTGAAGATTCACAAAACTTTACCAACAAAAAATAAATTTCGGGACGATTGCAATGCATAACTTCCGAATTTGTTAAATTAATTAGTTTGCCAAATTTGAAACAAAAATAAATATAAATATTGATTTTTTTCGAACCTTTGGTCATTGTCATTGGTCATTTTTACAATTTTCGTGCAAGAAGGGTAAAACTCAAAATAAAAGTTTTCAGAATCAAGCACGAAATTGACATACAATTTAACGCACACATGTTTTACGATAGTGTATCAGTAAGTGTCGTCACGAAGCGTTTGTGACAGGATGAAGACGGGAGATTTAAATAATAATTACAAATGGTCCTTGAAATATTTACTTTGTATTGCAAGCTATTGATAGAATCGAAACCAAAGCTGAATCATCAAAAGACAAAAAAAAAATAAACGAAGATATACAGAACCTCGGAAATATGAAAGTTCGATAAAGATTTCGGAGTTTCATATGGATATCAGAAATTACATTCGTGGAACATCCGAAGATTTTGAAATATTTTTATATAAAATTTTGACAGAGGAAAACCCTTTTTAGTGACTTTTTTAGAAGTCTTCATAAAGAAGAAAGATTTTGAAATAGAATTTAAAAAGGCTGTGAGGCGACATTAGTGTTACTAAACAAAAACAGGATAAAAGATGATTCGTGATTTGAATAGTAAAATTTGTTCTTTCTGTTTGGCTAAAAATCCTGCAGCGCACCTGAGAAATGTTCACGGCGCACCAGGGCGCCGTGGCGCACAGTTTGGGAAGCACTGCTCTAATTGAAAGGTACCTAGAAATTTGATGACAGAAAAAAAAAACAATAAAAAAGGCGTTGCTCCATGATAGGTTGTTCAAACTAGGCATGGGTAATTCACTCGCGAATCGACTCAAAGAATCGATTCGCGAAACCGAGTGAGTGAATCATGATTCTTTTCAAAAGAGTGACGGTTCACTTATGTTCATTATGATTCCAACGAGTTGCCGAAAAGAGTTAGCTTGACAGCGCTTTTAATGATGGTTCGACGCAGAACACCGCAATGTTTGCCAATTGATCATTTGTTCATTCTTATAATGTGTGGCCGGCTCGCATGAGGAATTCGATTCTTTGATTGAATGGAGGAAAATCTGTATATCCTGCATTTTACTAACGTCATGCTCAGGCGTATGTGTATACCGTCAGCCATGAAACCAGATTTTCTTGGAAACTAAGCAAGAATGTACGAAAAGTAGTCGGCTCACATTAAAAATCAACATTTTGTCCAAGTCTTGGGAATAAGTTACTGAATCGATCAAAAGAGTCGACTCTTTTTTGAGAGTGAATCGGAGGCGATTCACTCTCAAGATTGAATCAATTTTCCCATCTCTAGTTCAAACAATAAGAAATCCAGTCGCAGCTTTTAAATTTATTCACAATAAAACGGAGTCAAAGTCAAATAAAAGTAAATTAAATTCATAAGTTTCCCGAAGCTTTATATGTCATGAATACTGGTTGAACTTCACGCCTTAGTATTGACAGGTGTGTCGGTATCACATTTCACCCAGCAAGGGAATTAATTTGTATACATGCCTGGTGGAAAATAAATTTACTGGCACTGGTAGCATTCCCACAAACGACTGCACCAGCCACTCTCCAAACGAATCGTGCAGCAATTGCAATAATTGTAATATGCTGCTCGCTCCCATACATACGTTGGGTATCAGGTATCAGAAGGCCGGCTCCAGAGGCACGTTATCCTCTATTTGGGACATTTGTGCCATCGCCAAAATAATAGCCTATTTCATCATCTACCTGAGGGAAAAGGAAGGAAATAAGGATATGGATGGGGATAATGACAGGTAGGGAAGTAGGAAAAGTACCCTGGAAGAGGATACTAACGCATAAGCGTACCACAATGGGTTCAAACAGCGCCTTGAAAAGGGCACTGTAATAACGCATAAAGCGAAAGAGAGCCTATAGCTCTTTACCACAGCGGGTTAAGAACAACAGAATATCCTGAAGATTCAGGTTTCTGAAGTCAGTTTCACTTAATAAGTGTTTACCGAATACTCTGAAACGCAGTTGCGCGAAAATTGGACAGTTACATATCAAATGATACGAAGTTCCATAATCGGATTCACAGCTATCACATGCAAATGAATCAGCTTGCTGAATATTCGCCATGTGATAGCTGAGTCGGCAGTGGCCAGTCAATGCTTTGACCAGAATGCTGCAATTCTGCTTTGGCAGATTTGTTAGATACTTCGCCACCCTTGGAGATGGCTCAGTACAATACAATTTGGTTTGACGACATGACTCCAAACTATTCCAGTATTGTCTGTGTTGAGTGGCAGCCCAGGTGTGAATCTGAAGCTTTACCCAACACTTCGATTTCGGAATAGCTGGCTCAGGGCCAATGAGGTCATGTGATGCTCCAGTGCGAGCTAACTCATCAGCCAATTCATTTCCAGCGATGGAAGAATGGCCAGGTACCCATACAAGGTGAACAGCGTTTGCTGAATTCAGCTCTTCGATTTGAGTTCGACAAGCGATAACTACCTTCGAACTAGAGTTGGCCGAAGCAAGTGCTTTAATAGCAGCCTGGCTATCTGAACAGAAGTATATTACTTTACCCATTACGTGCTGCTGAAATGCTGATTGCACTCCGCACATAAGAGCAAAGATTTCGGCCTGAAAAACAGTGCAGTGTCTACCAAGTGAGTAAGACTGATACAGCCTTAGCTCATGAGAATAAACACCAGCACCTGCTCGACCTTCGAGAAGGGAGCCATCAGTGTAACATACGATGCCGTCTGAAATACTTCTTTCCAGATATCCAGATGTCCACTCTTCCCGAGAAGAGAATTTCATGGAAAATGTTCTATATGGAAAATTACAAGCAATTGTAAGATCACTTGGGGCAAGGACAATTTTGTCCCAATTCACCAAAATTGTAAACAACGAGGTGTGTGTTGATGTACGGTTAACAGGAGTTTCCTCTAGTAGACCGAGTACCCGTAGATGGTAAGTGCAAGAAAGTGCTTCTTGTTTGAGATGAATGTGTAGTGGAGCAACGTCAAAGAGAGCCTCAAGCGCTGCCGTGGGAGTTGAAGAGAACGCTCCAGACATCGCCATTAAGCACATCCTTTGGAGATGGCCTAATTTTGATTGAATCGTTCTCACTTCGCTCTTTTGCCACTACACAAGACATCCATAGGCCAATATTGGCCGAACAACAGTTGTGTAGATCCATTTGATATACTTAGGTTTCAGACCCCAAGTTGTACCAAAGGTTCGCCGGCATTGCCCGAAGGCCATACAAGCTTTCTCGATTCTGAACTCAATGTGAGGTGTCCAGGAAAGCTTGGAATCAAGAATGACTCCAACGTACTTTACCTGTTCAGTCACATCGATTTCAGAATCAAAGAGACGCAAAGGTCGAACGCCATTACGGTTTCGCCTTTCCGTAAAAAGAACAATAGATGTTTTACACGAATTAACCGAAAGGCCATATTGGCTAGGTAGTCGTCGGCAAAACCATAAGTAGGAAAACCGCTATTATTCCCGGGCAGAAGAAAATAACTAACGAAGATCAAATTTTGCTATTGAAAATGAATAGCAGAATGGCAAAATTTGTTATTGGTTTGTTGGGAATAAGAGCTAAAAGAACAAAATTAATAACTGACTTTGTTCCGGAAAATAACTCAATAATAACTAAAGTTATCTTTATAAGAACAAACCAAGGACAAAATATTTCAAAATGGAAAATAACTGAATAAGTTATTATCGAGTTATTAAGAACAAAGTAAGTACAAAATAAGTTATTTCAAAAGAGATCATCATAATTGTAAATTTTGATCTTATGAATGGAAAAAAATGTAGTGTAAGTTCAGAAATGTTTTGTCCTTGGTTTGATCTTATTATAACAATATTAGTTATTATTTACTTTTTTCTGGAACAAAGTGAGTAATTATTTTTTGTTCTTTTAACCCTTATTCCCAACAAACCAATAACAAGATTTGCTCTTCATCAAAATTCTATTTAAACTAAAATAAATACAAAATATCTCATCAATAACAAAACAAGTTATGATTGCGAAATATGCCTTTGGGATGATATTTTACTTAGGATGTTCAAAAGAACTTATTTTGTTATGATTGCATATTTTGTTATTTTTTAGTTATTTATTGTTATTCAATAATAACTCATAAATAACAAATTTTGCAATGATAACGTTTTTTGTTCTTTGCGAGTTATTTAGTGTTATTCATTAATAACATAAGAATGATAAAATGAGATATGATGGCAAAATTTGTTAATTTTATGTCCTTGGTTTGTTCTTTGCCTCTACCCGGGTTGAGTTGCCTCAATAGCGTATCTGCTACGAGATTCCACAAAAGCGGTGACAAGACTCCCCCTTGGGGACATCCACAAACACTCAATTTCTTAATCCCTGCTAGACGCAATGTCGAGAAGAGATATCGGTATTTGAGCATTTGATGAATCCAATTGGAAATCATTGGAGATATACCATGACTCTGTGCGGCTTCCAGTATGGCATCGAAAGGCACATTGCCAAAGGCACCCTCGATATCTAAGAAAACACCCAAACAAGATTGCTTTTGAGCGAATGCTTTCTCGATATCGTAAACAACCTTGTTTAAAAGAGTCACAGTGGACTTACCAGATTGGTAGGCATGTAGGTTCACATGAAGAGGCACGTTGGCCAGATGAACATCACGGATGTGATGATCCACAATGTGTTCTAAGCATTTCAGAAGAAAAAAGGTCAAACTGATAGGTCTGGAACTCTTTGCTTCTTCATACCGCGCACGACCCACTTTCGGAATAAACTTCACAGTAATATGCCGCCAGGATTTGGGAATATACCCTGTAGCAAAACTGCAAACAAGTAGTTGTTTCAAAACATGTTTGAAATGATCAAATCCCTTCTGAAGCAAAATAAGATAAATCCCATCTGCCCCAGGAGATTTGAAAGGAGCAAAGCTATTAAGTGCCAATTCAATCGATTCTATAGTAACAATACTCCGAGCCGAAGCCAGGGAATCGTAACTACAAGAAAGACATCAGGTTCATCCGAAGATGTAATATCCACACATCTAGGGAAGTGTATGCTGAATAAGCATCGCAGAACTTCCTCATCAGAGGAAGTCAGATCGCCATTTGGCAAACGAAGTTCGTTCACTCGGAAATCTTTAGATTTCGCAAGGATTTTATTTAACCGACTGACTTCACTCAAACTGGAAACATTTGTACAAAGGTGTTTCCAGCCGGATCGTTCAGCAGACCGGAGAGCTTTCCTGTAGACCTTGCGAGCCGACTTGAAAGCCTCCGAACCAGCCGAACGTCGTCTGTTCCAGCTCTTTCTACATTGTTTCCTGAGTTTCGCCAGATCAGAGTTCCACCAAGGGGTTCCTCTTGTGATCTTCACAGACCGTAGAGGGCATGCTTCTTCAAAAGCTTCCATGATGAAGGTCGTTGCAGTATCAACGGCATCATCTAAATCACTTGGAGTGTCAATGGATGGTGAGTATCCATGAAATTTGGCCGCAACCAAATCAGTAAAAAGATTCCAGTTTGTTGACCGGGGATTCCTGAAACGCAATGTTTGCGAAGTAACATTTAAATGTTCAGAAAAGATGTAGCGATGGTCAGATAAAGATTCTTCATCTGACACATGCCAAATGGTCAACTCGTGACTAATTCTACTAGAGCAAAGCGTTATGTCTAACACTTCCTCTCTAGCAGATACCGTGAAGGTTGGGCGGTTGCCTATGTTGAGTAATGCAAGATCTGTACTACTTAAGAACTCCATCAAACTGGAGCCTCTCAAGTTAATGTCTGAGCTGCCCCAGATGATATGGTAAGCATTAGCATCACTGCCAACAATTAGCGGAAGGCCTTTTGAAGTACATTATGCGATGACTTGTTTGAAAGCATCCGTAGGGGATGGTTGATCATGCGGTAAATAAACCGAACAATAGACGTATTTCCTGTTGAGGTTTCCAACAGATACAGCAATTGTGATAGCACATACATCTCTGGTGGTTAGTTCAGAGATGAGTGTAGCAACTATTGCGTTGTTGACAAGCACACAGGCTCGAGGCATGACACGCGAGTTTGCCATTTCATGTTTACTGAAAGTAGCAAACACCGGATTCACAAGGTTTCCTAGATAGAAATTCCCCTTACGGAAATAAGGTTCTTGGACTAACGCCACTTGGGCTGTACCATTTTGCATAAGTCTACAAAGATTGATTGTTGCTGTTCTTTTATGCTGAAGATTGATCTGAGCTATCCTAACCGTAGCCACTACCCAAACTAGGCAAGATTAAACTCTTCGCAATAACAGCACAACAAAGAACAGCAGCAACAAAACCAGATTGGTATCGATTGAAAACGCCAAAGGGTACACAGAATACACTGTGTAAATTGCATAATGCGAAACCATATAGGTGAAAATTTAAACTAATTAACAACGTCTTCATAAACCCGCCCTTATGCAGCCTCAAGTATGAGATTGAAAAAGGGCAGCCGATTGTCTCGGAGAAACACAAGGTCCACTGCACCATTGCTTTGGTTAGCGCAGTAAGGGCAACATACTGTGGAGGGCGCCCTGGTACTCCACAGGCTCCGTTTGCGGTTAGGTTTTTATTAGACCCCCCTAGCCATTCATTCCTAGGCTTGGTAAGCATGAAGCCGCATCACACCATGAATTAGGGGTCACCTGTTGGTGGACTCTTACCACCGGAACAGGCGGTCCGTAGTGTTATTCTTAGCCAATTGAGACAATCGCTACCGACACTACACAGCTATCTAGGCTGATCGAGAAAAGAAGTTAATATTGATGATCAACTTCATACGGGCCCGAACAGCCACCAACGGAGTTAAAGTCAAATAAAAATAAATTAAATTCATAAGTTTCCCGAAGCTTTATGTCATGAATACTGGTTGAACTTCACGCCTTAGTATTGACAGGTGTACCGGTACCACATTTCACCCAGCAAGGGAATTAATTTGTATACATGCCTGATGGAAAATAAATTTACTGGCACTGGTAGCATTCCCACGAACGCCTGCACCAGTCACTCTCCAAACGAATCGTGTAGCGATTGCAATAATTGAAATATGCTGCTCGCTCCCATACATACGTTGCCAAATGAGCGAAAATGGGACTTTTAGCCCTTTTAGCCCTGCTATGGTGTCGATCATATCGCGTGTTTCGTGCAAGCCCGTGGCACACGTGCCCTAGGAAGGTCTACGAACGCGCCAGAAAGTGAATTAAAACTCACAAATGAATATTCATTTGCATTAACCCGCAGAACGGCAGCTCATTTTTTTCTCGCTGTATATTTTCATGCTGGGTTGTTTGTCGCTAGTTCTGCAAAATGGTCCGGGCTCGAACAGAAATTATATTCAGTGGAATGAAGCAACTGCATTCAGGGTAGATTTACCATCGTTTTTCGTTACCCAGAATTGGATTTGCATGACTGAAGAGATGGAGGAGAGAGGGCGTAGCATTCATCAGTTTTTGGGACGGAAACGGGAAATCGGCTCTTCCATTAAGAGAGATCTGCCATGCAAATGGGGAAGTCATTTATGCAAATAAGTTTTTGCGTTTGCATTTCGAGGATAAATCTACGTACAACCAACCGCAAGCTACCATGGAAGATGAATTATTAAACGGACGACTTGCACCCAAACACCTTCAAGCCGGATAAGCTGACTGGAATCGTCTAATTTTCCTCGAATTCAACACACAAACTTCTTGCCTTATCCTCTTACGGTGGAGATCCTCGGTAGTGGCCACAAAGTATTAACAAAATTTAATTGAACGATTTTCGAAACAAGCTTAATGAAATATGCCGGCAGTCGACCGCTCATTCGAAAGCTCTTTCTCTGATGCTCTCAGGAAACTATCGTTTTAATTATAACCACAAAGAAAGGCGGCACCCCCACATGCATATATCCATGTCCAGTCCACGTCTGCATCTGGGACATAGGAATCAGACAACTAAGTTCGCGCGTTCGTTTAACTAAAAGTTGTGTGTTTTCATTGAATGTAGATTCCAACCATTACATTTTCAAATAAACTCAGCTGGGTAAAAACTTTAAACAAAATTTGTAGTGAAACTCCAGATTCGGAGGTCTGTTGCCTCTATCTGTAGTGTTTCGCTCCAACTGGAGGACTCAAACCCGATGCGCAAGGTTGCATACTGCCTGCATCCCTTGCATCTCCATGGATCAGCAGGATGAAAACTACTCTAAACGGTAGGTAGAGAGCGACCGAGCGGTGTGTGGCCAGCAGGATTCTTCGGAAATTTAACTTTCGATTTATGCACTCTCGCCCGACGACGACGCCACCATGCGCCGTCAGTCCGTCCGTCCGTGTCCGTTCCATCGCTCTTTTTCCAGAACTTAATTGAAAACTTTCACGAAAACCAGCTGCAACCCAACCAAGGCCAGGGCACCAGGATCCAAGGAATTGGATTTCCGCACAAAGTTTCAGACTGGACCGTGTGGTGGCTTTGTGCATTGAGATGGAAATAAACCTTAGGTACCTACCGACTGCGTACTAGTCTCCAGTGTGAGATATGGGTGGTTTGTGCGACGACCGAGGTGATCAATTATTTTTCGAACTTGATGGCTAACTTTTGAGATTTCTGTTGAATTATGAAAGTTGGAACTTTTTCTTGGGCGGTATTGAAAACCGACAGTCCCGGTACGTTGTACTAGCGTAGGTCATGATGGTCGTTTTTTTCAGATCAAGGTTTTTTGGTTCCATGTCTTGTCCTGAATGACTATGCCAAATTTGAACGCGATCCGTCATGCCTACACTTTGTGCATCACGATTGAAACTTGTATGTGATTTTATATGGGAAAATTTCCTTCTTTACATTGTTTCTTATCACCTGCAGATTTTTGTTTTTGAGGATTTTAAACATAATAACACACATTCGCATGGAGAAAATACCTTGTATTGGCAAAATTCTATGTTCAGGGGTTGTATATAGCAATTTTTTTTATACAAAACTGCAACTAGAAAATCGCTTTCATATAACGCTTCTGCTGGAGTTGGATGTCTTTGAGATTGATATGTATTGTAAGTTGATCCTCAGGTGGTAATGCCGTACTGATACCGACAATGGATAAATGCGAAGTACACCTTCAGTAGCACATGTTGAGGTACGAACTAAGAAAGTTTTCGTAACATTCCGCACAATGATGCACAATTGGCAATGATCTCTTTTATATGGTAGTCCCAGCGTAAGTTGTTGTCGATATGAATTCCTAGGAATTTGAGCTTAGACACCTTCGCATGGGACCTGGTATTCACGGCATTTCTGGAGGATTTGCCGTACGGTAAAGATCTGGTCCGTTGTCGACCGGCCGTCGATGAAGCCGGCTTGATAACTTCCCACGAACTCATTTGTTTTAGGTGACAGACGACGGAAGATGATCTGGGATAGCACTTTGTAGGCAGCATTCAAAATAGTGATCGCCCTGAAGTTCTCACATTCCCATAAGGAGTCCCATAAGCAATTTCTGGAAAAATATCTAAATAGACTTCTGCAGGAAAGCCTGTAGAAATTACTGAGCAATTGCCTGGCGTAATTCCTGGAGGAATTCTTGGATTAAACCCAGCAGGAATTCCTGGACAAATTCCTTGAGAAATTTCCTGGATGAATTCTTGGAGCAAGCCCTGGAAGAATTCTAGGAGGAATTCCGAAGGAATCTCCAGAGGAGTTCTGAGAGGAATTGCTCTGGAAATTTCCGAAAAAAAAATCCAGGAGAATTTCCTGAAAGAACTCTTGGAGGAATTTCTGGAGGGTTCCCTGGTGGAATCTTTGAGAATATCCCTGTAAAAAATCGTGGAGAAATCCCTGAAGCAATTCCTGGAGGAATCTCTGGAAGAATTTCTGGAGGCATGTCTAGAGGAATCCCTGAAAAATTCCTGAATGTATTCCTGGAGAATTTTCTGGAAGAATCTCTTAAGAAAGTCTAGCGGATTTCCAGAAGGAATTTCTGGACGAATTGCTGGCAAAATTTGTGATGGATGCCAGTAGCAATTCCTGGAGAAATTCCTGGGGTATTTCCTGGAGGTTTTCATGGGGAAACTCCTGCATAAAATCCCGGAGTAATAAATGGAGGATTTCCTAGAGGTATTCCTGTGGAAATTGCTGTTGAAAGAATTACTGGATGTTGAGTAATTTCCAGTGAAATTCTGAGAGATTTCTGTTATTTTTCATTTTATGAAAAAAAAAACCCTTGAGAAATTCCAGGAGGAATTTCCAGCGGAATCGCTGATGGGATTCCTAGAGAAATTCTTGGAGGAATTCCTGAAGGAAACCCTGGGGCATCCTTCACAATTGTGAAGAAACCCCTGGAGGCATCTCGGGAGGAATTCCTGATGGAATACATGGAGGAATCCCTGAAAAGTTTCTTCTGGAAGAATTTCCGAAAAAATCCCTAATGAATTTCCTGGAAGAATTCTTTACTTCCGGAGGATTTCCTGGAGGAATCTTCGAACAATTTCCTGAAAAGATTTCATGGAGAAATCTCTGATAGAATCTCGGAAGAAATTCCTGGAAAAATGCCTGGAGCAATCCCAAGAGAAATTGCTGACATAATTTCTGAAGGATGTCCGGGAGCAACTCCTGAAGAAATTCCTGGGGTAATTCCTGTAAAAATTCTTGGAAGAATCTCTAGAGGAATTCTTTAAGAATAACTGAATAAATATCTAGAGGAATTCTGGAAGATTTCATTTTCCATTCTATTATTTTTCTATTTCTGAAAAAAAAAAACACTTGAGAAAATCCCGAAGGGATTTCTAGCGGAATTTCTCGCGGAATTTCTGGAGGAATTCCTGGATAAAAGCTCGAAGGAATTCCTGAAAGAATTCCTGGAGTATCCTAGAAGAAGTTTGTAAAGAATTTCCTGGGGGGACTCCCTGAAAAATTCCTCCAGGAATTTCATGGAAGAATTTTTGAAGAAATTCCTAGAGGATTTCCAGGAAGAATCCTCAAAGGGACTTCTGAAGGATTTCTTGGAGGAATTTTCGTAGGATTTCCTGAATGAATCCCCGGGAAAATCCTGGAGAAATCTCAGAAAAATTCCTGAGAGTATTCCTGGAAGGGTTTCTGAATAAATCCACAGGAGATTTCCTGGAAAAATTCCTGGAGAAATGGTTGACATAATTTCTGAAGGATGTTCAGGAGCAATTTCTGGAACAAATCCTAGAGAAATTGCTGAAAAAATCTTGGGATTATTCCTGGTGAATTTCCTGGAGGACTTCTTGAAGAAATTCCTGAATATAATCCTGGAGGAATTCCTGGAGATTCTCCTTTGGGAATTGCTGGAGGAATCCTTGAAGGAATTCCAGGTGGAATCACTGGACGAATTTCTTCAACAATTTCTTGGTGAATTTCTGGGGGAATCTCTAGAGGAGCTCTGGGAGAAATCCCTGAAAAAATCCCTGGAGAAATTCCCGGAGGGATTTCTACAGAAATCTCTGGAGGAAGTCCTGAAGAAATTGTCGAACGAATTTCTGTAGAAATCCCTGGAAAATCTCTGAAAAAGTTCCTGGAGGAGTTTTTAGCGGAATTCCTGGAGGAATACATGTAGCCATTCCTGGAGGAAAAATTGGAAAAATTCTTGGCGGCATTCCTGGAAAAAATCCAGAAGATATTCAAAGAGAAAATCCTGGAAGAATTTCTGAATGAATCTCTTCCTGGATCAACTCCTGGATGAATTGCTGACATAATTTATGATGGAATTCCTTGATTAATTCCTGGAGGAATCCATGAAAAAAAAATCCTTGAGAAATCTCTGCAAGAATCCAAGGAGGAATCCGTGGAAATATGCCTGTAAATTTCCTGGACAATGCCTAGGAGAATTCCTGGTGAAATTCTTGGAAGATCCCCTGAAGTAATTCCTGCAGAAATCTATGGAGTGTATTCCTGTAGGAGTCTCTGGGAAAAATCCTTGGATGAATCTCTTGAAGAATTTCTGGATAAATTTCTGCAGGAATTCTTGGAAGAATCCCTGAAGCAGTTACTGGAGGAATCTCTGCATGAATGCCTGAAGGAAGTCCTGAAGGAATGCATTGAGAAAACCCTGGAGAATTTCTTGGAGGAATCTCTGAAAAAAAACTTGTAGGAATTCTTGGAGGAATCCCTGGAGGATATTCTAGAGTAATGCCTGTAAGAATTTCTAAAGGAATCGCCAGTAGATGTTCTGGTGAAATCTCCACAGGAATTTCTAGCGGAATTTCAGGAGGAATCTCTTAAGGAATTCATAGAGGAATACAAGAAATAATTCCTGAAGAAACCGCAGATGGAATTCTTGGACAAATTCGGAATTAAGAAAAGGCTCAACTGTTTACTGACGGATAGAAATCCCGACGCTTTGACTACTGTGCTTGCCGGGATGGAATCGTTTGTTAACTCTCGCCAACAGATGTATTTGCCCCTGGAAAGCGAAGAGCACGAAGCCTTGACGCCAAGCTCCTTAATTCCAGTGGGGAGGTTCAACCTGCTGTGTGACCGACAAATGAAGCAGCAGTTCTGCGTTCCATTTGGAATGCTATCTAACGCTGGACAACTTCTGGAAGCGTTGGCACAAGGAATTTTTCTCGGGATGATATATCCTCAGTCAAAATTGTTTGGAGAGACACGCGAGGTTAAAGTCGGCGATTTGGTGTTGATTGCCGGCGATAAGGAGCGAAACAGCTGGGCGCGGGGAAGAATACTCCGAGTTTATCCAGGGGAAGACCAGCAAGTTTGGCGAGTCGACGTGCAAACTACGATGGGGGCTCAGCAACGTCCGGTATTAAAGTTGGCTATACTGAACGTCGCTGTAGATCTAGATATAGCTGAAGGTTCTGGCAGCAATACGGGTGGGGGTATGTATGGGACCGAACCCATGGCGTTCAGTACCACCCAGTATCAAGTGGATGCACTCCCAACTATCCCAACTATGAAATACTGACGATCAAAACGTGATATTGGTTTTATTGATATAAGAGATAAAAGATATGAAAATAATAATTAAAAAATGTTCCTGGAACATCTGAACAATATCAAAATTTGATATTTCAATATCAAACGAATAGCTCGCTGCTATTGGTTAGATCTTATAAAATCTAAATATGATATGATGATGATGTTCCAGGAGTAAATTTGTGATATTATTTTTAGATCTTTTATCTCTTATATCAATCAATCCAATATCACTTTTTGATCTTCATATCAAAATATGCTATTATTTAGATCTTTTCCTTTACACGGGTACCTACCTAATCCTTTGACACAAAACAACAGATTAGCCGCGGCCCGTGGCGCAATTGGTTACACGTTTGCTTCATAAGCAGATGGTCATGGGTTCGATCCCAGCCCCGGAACTTTCGTCAGTTGCTCTTTTCCCCTGAGAGCAGCTGACACTGACCCTCTTCTGAGCCCATGGCTCAAATGGACCCGGACACTTGGACATCGGGGAACGGCAACCCATGGTCCACTGCACGAATTTTAGCTGGCCTGCTTACTCTCACGGAAAATTTGACATTTGAGCGGTGCCGACATTTCTCTCATTCTGGTTGGATAGGGCTTTCTGCTTGGAGGGTTCGAAAAGTCGATGCAAGAAGCTCGTGTCCTCAAAAACAAAGATGCGACAATTATGCGTAGAATGGTAGTACAAATCTACCAATTCAGTACAAAAATGTCTTACAAGCAGATCCTCTAATACTCATATATCCATTTGTTACTACAAGTCGATATCCTAACATAATGAGCAGATAAAAATGAGATTGCCTAATGGTGCGGCCTGGCGGATCATACCCCCATGCTTCTTATAACTTTATGCCATGTTAATCCCCCAGCATCGGGGAAAAAACTTTCATCCCCTAAATTAGTTTCTCTGCTCGGACGCTACACTTATCGGTTTGCATCGGGTCGACCGACCATATTATACGTTCTATGTCGGTACATGTGTGTAGTGTATAGTCAACCCACAGCGCAAAACCATTCGACTGCAAAGCGACCATCGCATCGTCGTAATTGCGTTTGATAATGCTCGATAACGAACACGGAATTTCCGTCTGCAGCTGTGTGTGCGAAAGGTCAGCTACTACTAGCCTCCCCCGCCTCACCGGCTTGATTTAGAACCGAAATCAATTAAGGAAAAGCCGAAAGCTTGTCGAAATTTCCAATTGAAATATCGACCGGAAACCACACTCGGACTCGGTCGTCGGTCGGGCAAGCCGACTTTTGGGGGGTTATTGCGGTGTATAGGTAGATTGTTGGTAGCACCTCAAACAGAAGCGTCAGTTGACCAGTACTGGAATCTGGCAACTAAGACTGAATGAGCTGGTCGAGCAAATCGGAAGGAAAAGTATAGATAAATTTTATCACTAGATATGTAGGTAGTACTGCTGGGACTGGGATTACCCAATGAATGATTGTATAGGAATTTTTACCCTTCAACGCCCGAATTATATAACAAAATATGCAGATTTTTTTTGTTTTCTGGAAATTTAATTTAAAGGAAATGACCCGAAGGGAATTCCACAAAATTTCTGAAGGGAATTCCACAGAATTCCTGAAGGGAATTCTACAGAATTTCTGAAGGGAATTCTACAGAATTCCTGAAGGGAATTCTACAGAATTCCTGAAGGGAATTCCACAGAATTTCTGAAGGGAATTCCACAGAATTCCTGAAGGGGATTCCACAGAATTCCTGATGGGAATTCCACAGAATTCCTGAAGGGAATTCCACAGAATTCCTGAAGCGAATTCCACAGAATTCCTGAAGGCAATTCCACAGAATTTCTGAAGGGAATTCCACAGAATTCTTGTGGGGAATTCCACAGAATTCCTTGAGGAAAAATCCACAGAATTCCTGAAGGGAAGTCCACAGAATTCCTGAAGGGAATTCCACAGAATTCCTGAAGGAAATTCCACAGAATTCCTGAAGGGAATTCCACAGAATTTTTGAAGGGAATTCCACAGATTTCCTGAATTCCTATATTTAAGATTCCAAAAACGATTGTTGGGCACTAATAGGTTAATGATGGCCTGCGTGTGAGAAGTCGACGCAATGAGGACACTACTATGGGTCGTTTTATTAGAATTCGGTGTTGTTCATTTTGGTAACCTCTGTGCTTTGAACCGCTGAAAGTGTGTTATCATGCACTAGATATTATAAAAGGATATTTAGAATTTTATCGGACACCCAAACTATTTGAAATTACCATTGGTCCGATCTACATTATAATATGAATTGTTTCAACAGCGTTATCATCACACCTGAATTTAGACAACTTCGTTTGTTGAAACTCAGATTACGAACTGCACAGTCAATCAGGCTAAGCATAGTTCAGCTTATTTATTCAACTGAAAGTGCTTCATATTCTGCGCAAATTCACACGTCCCGCCCGAAACACGAGGGAAAATTTTTTAAATAAAAGTATTATACCCCAGCTTGTTAGGAATCATCTCCGACGAATTCCCAATCAGCTGCCAGTCAACATCAATTTCCCATCAACCGGCGGGCAATAGGAGTTTCTCCGTCCCGTGTGCAGCTCAGCTCATCCACACTATACTAGCGCACGTACCACTATCTGAAGCCACCCATCGCGCCAGTTGGTCCGCTCATAGAGGAGCAAGTTTTCTCAACTGAACAAGCTTTTCATAATCGCACACAATTTGTAACATGACCCCTTTTTTGCTTCCATCCATGGAGATGGAGATGGAAGAGAAGCGTCCGTGCAAATCCACGTCCGGGCGGAGACGCAATATGGGGCCGTCGAGGAGGAACAGGGTGGCACTCGAAACATGCGCTGGGACACCTTGCCATGCTTCACATCTCAACTACAAAACTCTACTTCGATGGGCGGCCCCAGGGTCCGGGGGCGCTCTTTGCACTCATCCATTCGGGTGAGCTCCTCCCCGGGTCGACTCTCGAGAACATGTTATAACAAAATTTATCAACTTTCCAACATCACCTCGAAAAATAAGCTGCTGCTGTTGCTGTTGGTGCTGCTGCTATGAACGACTAACGAAACACATGTACTGTATTGAGTGGTTGAGGACCCACATGCACGCCAGAGCTTGCGAGCCGAAAAGTTGACCAAAATTTTCATTGTATCTATTGTTAATAAGAACACAGTGACCGAAATTGAACCCAAAACGTTAAGGCATTTAGAAGCTTATATCTAAATGCGTCGGAAACACATGTCAGAAAAAGTCGACCGAAGAGAAACAATATAAGACACAAAAGAAAATCAAATGACAGTTGATACAGATAGAAAGATGAAAATAAAATGTTGAAAAGAAAATCGAACAATAATGAAATAAAGACAAAAGAGAAAGAAACAAAATAAGGAAGACAACAAAGATGTAAAAATTAAAAGAAGAAAAAATAGGAAAACATACAATTGACAGAGGAGACAGAAGAGACAGAAGAGACAGAAGAGACAGAAGAGACAGAAGAGACAGAAGAGACAGAAGAGACAGAAGAGACAGAAGAGACAGAAGAGACAGAAGAGACAGAAGACACAGAAGAGCCAGAAGAGACAGAAGAGACAGAAGAGACAGAAGAGACAGAAGAGACAGAAGAGACAGAAGAGACAGAAGAGACAGAAGAGACAGAAGAGACAGAAGAGACAGAGGAGACAGAAGAGACAGAAGAGACAGAAGAGACAGAAGAGACAGAAGAGACAGAAGAGACAGAAGAGACAGAAGAGACAGAAGAGACAGAAGAGACAGAAGAGACAGAAGAGACAGAAGAGACAGAAGAGACAGAAGAGACAGAAGAGACAGAAGAGACAGAAGAGACAGAAGAGACAGAAGAGACAGAAGAGACAGAAGAGACAGAAGAGACAGAAGAGACAGAAGAGACAGAAGAGACAGAAGAGACAGAAGAGACAGAAGAGACAGAAGAGACAGAAGAGACAGAAGAGACAGAAGAGACAGAAGAGACAGAGGAGACAGAAGAGACAAAAGAGACAGAAGAGACAAATGAGACAGAAGCACACAAAAACACTGAGAACACGGAGAACACAGAGAACACAGAGAACACAGAGAACACAGAGAACACAGAGAACACAGAGAACACAGAGAACACAGAGAACACAGAGAACACAGAGAACACAGAGAACACAGAGAACACAGAGAACACAGAGAACACAGAGAACACAGAGAACACAGAGAACACAGAGAACACAGAGAACACAGAGAACACAGAGAACACAGAGAACACAGAGAACACAGAGAACACAGAGAACACAGAGAACACAGAGAACACAGAGAACACAGAGAACACAGAGAACACAGAGAACACAGAGAACACAGAGAACACAGAGAACACAGAGAACACAGAGAACACAGAGAACACAGAGAACACAGAGAACACAGAGAACACAGAGAACACAGAGAACACAGAGAACACAGAGAACACAGAGAACACAGAGAACACAGAGAACACAGAGAACACAGAGAACACAGAGAACACAGAGAACACAGAGAACACAGAGAACACAGAGAACATAAAAAATACAGGGAACACAGAAAACACTTGGAGCTTAATGAAAAATGAATCTAGATTAATGCTGAAAGCTCAGAGCAGGCAGCTTAATGATAGAAGCTTAGAGCTAGAAGCTTAAAGCTAAAAGCCTAAAGCTGGAAGCTTAAAGCTAGAAGCTTAAAGCTAGAAGCTTAAAGCTAGAAGCTTAAAGCTAGAAGCTTAAAGCTAGAAGCTTAAAGCTAGAAGCTTAAAGCTAGAAGCTTAAAGCTAGAAGCTTAAAGCTAGAAGCTTAAAGCTAGAAGCTTAAAGCTAGAAGCTTAAAGCTAGAAGCTTAAAGCTAGAAGCTTAAAGCTAGAAGCTTAAAGCTAGAAGCTTAAAGCTAGAAGCTTAAAGCTAGAAGCTTAAAGCTAGAAGCTTAAAGCTAGAAGCTTAAAGCTAGAGCTTAAAGCTAGAAGCTTAAAGCTAGAAGCTTAAAGCTAGAAGCTTAAAGCTAGAAGCTTAAAGCTAGAAGCTTAAAGCTAGAAGCTTAAAGCTAGAAGCTTAAAGCTAGAAGCTTAAAGCTAGAAGCTTAAAGCTAGAAGCTTAAAGCTAGAAGCTTAAAGCTAGAAGCTTAAAGCTAGAAGCTTAAAGCTAGAAGCTTAAAGCTAGAAGCTTAAAGTTAGAAGCTTAAAGCTAGAAGCTTAAAGCTAGAAGCTTAAAGCTAGAAGCTTAAAGCTAGAAGCTTAAAGCTAGAAGCTTAAAGCTAGAAGCTTAAAGCTAGAAGCTTAAAGCTAGAAGCTTAAAGCTAGAAGCTTAAAGCTAGAAGCTTAAAGCTAGAAGCTTAAGGCTAGAAGCTTAAAGCTAGAAGCTTAAAGCTAGAAGCTTAAAGCTAGAAGCTTAAAGCTAGAAGCTTAAAGCTAGAAGCTTAAAGCTAGAAGCTTAAAGCTAGAAGCTTAAAGCTAGAAGCTTAAAGCTAGAAGCTTAAAGCTAGAAGCTTAAAGCTAGAAGCTTAAAGCTAGAAGCTTAAAGCTAGAAGCTTAAAGCTAGAAGCTTAAAGCTAGAAGCTTAAAGCTAGAAGCTTAAAGCTAGAAGCTTAAAGCTAGAAGCTTAAAGCTAGAAGCTTAAAGCTAGAAGCTTAAAGCTAGAAGCTTAAAGCTAGAAGCTTAAAGCTAGAAGCTTAAAGCTAGAAGCTTAAAGCTAGAAGCTTAAAGCTAGAAGCTTAAAGCTAGAAGCTTAAAGCTAGAAGCTTAAAGCTAGAAGCTTAAAGCTAGAAGCTTAAAGCTAGAAGCTTAAAGCTAGAAGCTTAAAGCTAGAAGCGTAATGCTTGAAGCTAGAAATTAAATCTAGTAGCTAAAAAACCAAACCTAAAGCTTAAACCTACAACCTCAAAGCAAATAGCTTTAAACTTAAAGCTAGTTAGCAGCTTAAAGTTAGAAGCAAAAAAAACTAGCAGCCAATATTTAAAATCACAAAAGCTAAAAACTAGAGACTTGTATCTAAATGCATGCAGCTAAAGCTAGAAGCTAGAAGCTAAAAGCGAAAAGCTTAAAGCTTGACACCAAGATGATAGAAAGAAGAGCCTAAAAGCTAGAAACTAAAACATGAACTGAATTACAGCTCAAAGCTTTCTAAAGGCTAAACTAGAAGCTCGATGCCAGAAGTTGGAAACCTGGATGCTAATGATCGACAATTTTCAGTTAGAACGATTCTGACCACTTATTGGCCCTTGTTTCTTCTTCTGTGTATCGGTTGGGAGATTTTGGGTCGGGTAGGTGTAGAGCGAGGTGGGCCAATGTGTAACTTTGAAAGCATGGCCCGATAAAATTCATCCCGGCGCAACATTTCGGTACCCTTCTTCTCCGTCCGCTCCACACTCCCAGCAAGTAGGTTCCGAGAGAATCGGAACGTTTCTTTGGGTTCGCCTTCTAGCCCCAGAGGGGGTTTTTATGGAAGACAGCTTTAGCTAGTACAAATATGAACTTTGACTTATTTTCCAATACAGTCCCATCCGAACGCACAGTAGTGCTACAGGAGTGTCCGTTTATAGCTTAGCCCTCCTTTTCTACCTTGTCATCGTTGTCTTCCCCTCCGCCGTCCTGCATGGACGCAGGATAATATTTGTAAAGATGAAAACTTTTGAAGCTGTGACGCCGGTTTTACCGATATGGCGTATGGAACTTTGCAAAAGTAATACCGTACGAAGAAGCTACGAATAACGGCATTGATAGTGTACAGAGAGGATGGAGGAATCCTTCGGTAGCATGTTCAGCAGAGCTTTCTCTGGTGGGATCCGATTGAGGGAAAGACTTTCACCCCCACATCGTACGTGTGTAGGGGAAGTCGGCGTGAACTACATAAATGATAAAAAAAAAACATGTTTAAAAGGACCCATTTAAGGCCCCTTAGCGTGTCATCGCAAAATGGCTTCTTCAAAATCATTGACCGAAATCAACTTTACACAACATTGCACCAATACATATTTGTAAAAAATCGACACTTATCTTATTCTATAAAATAATCAATTTTACGCGAGATAGTCGGCATAAAAATGTATTCACACTACTTCAAATACAAGCCTCTTTCCAAGTAATCACGATTTCTAAGCATTAGTTCACTCGAAAGTAGCAATTTTTAACGATTTGTTTCGAGCGCACCAAAACTGTGGTTGGCGGTATTTACCACCCACCGCAGTACCAACGACGACGACGGCAGCGCGGTGGTGTCTTTTGGCGCGCACAATCATCGATCATTGCACGCAGTGATGTCGATCCTGCTGGCCAAAGCATCAATGAAATTGATCGAAATCAATTAAAAAATCCAGTCAAACACATTGGTTATGCGTCATAAAATCAAAAATAATTTGTGGGGTGATTATTTTTTAACTTTTTTACCACAACTGTTAGTGAAATAAGCAAAGCATTATAATTTACGAAATCTTCACCAAGCGGTCCGCCAGCACTGCTGTTGCAGCAAACATAAACAGTGGGAGAGCGTACTAAAATAATTCGATCATTTCTAGCTTGTTGTATAAAAAATTTAACATTTTTCGTGGCATTTGGATATGTTTCCTTGTTATTCATTGAAGTAGAGTAGTTTACTGCCTGAGTTGCTTTCAAACGATTCATATTCTCGAAATGTTTACATTGGAGGTACCGAGACAAAGAGGTGATATTTTTGTTTGTTTATGGAAATGGTATAGAAAGGCTTCACAACTACTATCGTGCTTGATGATTGTTTGGAATAAGAATCAAATAAGAAGAGTAAAATTTGAGCTGACACGCTAAGGGGCCTTAAATCCGAATGGTTTAAAATAGAATACCAGATGAAAGTACGACAAAAACAATGACAACATTTAAAATTGAAACTTTTTCGAATAGAAATGTTCCATGAACAATGGCACATTTGAAACATTTCAATGTACACATTGTTGCATACATGTTGGCGTATAGGTTATCAATCAACTGAGTTGATTTACGGCAAATGGTGCGTCTCACACCAATTTTCCTGCTGCTGTTTCAGAATTCCGGCCAGAGGCTAAGGGTGCCGGTGTTTGGATTTGTGGCAAGAGTCGAGGGATCCGAGAGGGTTTCTCGAAAGTTTGTCTTATCCTCGGTGCAACCTCTGGTTCAGTACGCGGAGGACTCAGTAGTAGTGCGCCAGCTTAGTAATACACGAAGCAGTAGTGTATAGTAGCAGTAATAGAAGTCAGCTTTTGGTTGCGAAAACTTATCACACTGACTGAGAGCCTCGTGAGTGGCATTGGTTACATCGAGTTGTAACGTTCCAGCTGGTCAGAATATGTAGTAGGTATTCGTTTAACTGTCAATATGTACGACTTGGACGTTCGAATAAAAAAAAACGCATCTCATTACCTCACTTTTTCTTTGTAGGTATATGAGGAAGTAAAACATAATAATAATTATGAAAATAAGGACATTCATATGTATTTAGTGGTACCCCACTCCTATCAACCCCATCGGTACTCCCACCACCACACTGAACTGAACTGCCCACTTCAGCCACTTTAAACCAACGAAATCCAGCCGCTTAACGTTAATTACGCCTCTTCCCACACTTAGCTGCAATTTCCCCATAACTAATTTATCGGTTTTCATTAAAAATTTCCCCGGTTATTCTTCGGTGGTCGGCCACGTGCACATGTCGCGCATATTGACTCACCGCAGGTTGCTGCTGCAGTTGCTGCTCATTTTTTTCACCTTCGCCCCAGTAGGGTTCGTCGGCCGATCGCCTCCACCACCGTGTAATTGGTCGACAGACGAGAGAAAAGGACAAAATGCACCGGCTTTGGTCGGTCACCACACCGACGCCGCCGCTCCCGACTAGGTCCGGGCACTTCGGTGCGGTCATTATTGCCACACGTAAATCAGATTCGTGTGACCCTGTGTACCCGGGTCACAGAGCCTTCCGTACGACCAGGCAAATGCGGTGAGGGTTCGAGGACGGCGGTATGGCAACGTGAAAGCTTAATTACTTAATTAGCATTTATTTGCGTTTTTCCACAGTTTGGTTTTTCTCGGCAGTCATCGAATAGGATGCGGAGGGCTTCTTGTTACAAGGTTTTTCTGCATACTCTAGCTAGGACCAATATAGACGAAGCGGTATACGCGCAGGTTTAAGCAAGACCATGCTGAGGGTGACGGGTGTAATTTCCGATTGGTTTAGGATCTTTCAAAATGGGCACATCTTTGTGTCTGTCACTCGATATAGGGGTAGTCGGGATAATTTGGCAAATGGAGTATTTTGAGCACCACTGATAACCTAAAATCTAGTATATTTTGCAAATTCACCTTACAGCTCTAACACTGGTCTGATATTGGAGTGATTGTGATGGAAACATTTGAATAAACTAATTTAATCCCATAGTAAATTAGAAAAATAAAATTTAAAATTGTTGGCCAAATTACCCCAACGAAAGCTGACCAAAAACACTACATAAGACTTCTCTTGTTTAAATATCTTAGAAGACCTTCAAATTAGTTTATTTTCTATGTACTTCAAGTTGATTCAATATCAAGCGAAGTTATTTAATTTTGTATTACGTTAGGTGATTTTAATGCTTCATTGGAAATTGGGTGCTCATATTACCCCGACGGTGGTGAAAAATCGACGCAAAAACAATACATTTCACGGGCGTATCTACAATGATCGATTTATTTTCATCGATATTCTCTTTGGATTATTCCGGAAAATAAGAAATATATTCGGATAGTCTCTTGATGTGTTTCGATGAAGGACGACTAGGACTAGCAATTAAAACTACAAAAATAACCAAAAATGATTTGCCAGCCAAGATATTAACGAAAGAGAAAATTGATGAAGAGAAATCGATCATTGTAGATACGCCTGTATGATACTAAACGCGAGATTTTTCAAAAATCATTTTTTGGCATATGAACACGATTGAACTATGATATTTTTATACAACTAGTGTAGTATTATCAAAATCATTCTGTCCATACGATGTGCGAGAGATCCAACGTCGTTTTTTGCATCTTCAATCGACTTTTGCTTAGGATGGCCAAATTACAAAGCAAAGCTAAGCAAAACACATCGTAGTTGCTACTCCGTGATTGTCCAGAACAATCGAAGTTGCACAGAGAACTAATGAATGGCGCTTGGGACTAGCTACATACTCTCAATCACAATTCGAGAGTTCAATATTTGAAAGTCAATAACGGCGCCGGCCACGTCCTTACGGTCATCGGGATAGGGGAAAGAATGTTAGTTCGACAACCGTTGTTATTTACTTGAAACCGTGGAAACCACAGCATGAGTGGATCTTGGAGCCACTTTTCGTAGATCCCCTAGTTATTTGTTTATTTATTTATTATTACTATGTCTTCGATAAAAAAAATCGTACAGACTGGTTCTTAATCTAATTTATTAACCTATTCCTAAAGTTCTCCTTCGTCATGCCAAAATCGAACATGTTGCTAACTTCATCAAACACTCGTATGCAGAAACTCAAAGGATTGTTGTGGCCGTAGTTTGTTCTATGCCCAGGAACAATAAGGAAGTCGTTTTGTCGAAGTTGACGCGTCGGTACATTCAATGACAGCTGCCGTAGGAGATCCGGACTGTCAATATTGTTCTGCAATAAATCGAACACGACTAGCTGCTGTGACTTTTTACGCCTATCAGAGAGCAGTTCCAGATCGATTAGGCGGCAGCGTGCAGGGTAGTCCGGGAGATGCTCAGGATCGTTCCATGGTAGATTGCGAAGCGCAAAACGTATGAAGCGCCTCTGGACGCGTTCGATGCGGATTATCTGCGAAGCATGATACGGATTCCAAATCGGAGCTGCATATTCCAAGATGCTACACACCAGGGCACAGAACAAGCGTGTACGGGTCGGTGAAGTGCGTTGCGTTGCGGCGGATAAATCCAAGAACGGAGAATGCTTTCGCAGTTGTTACGGACACGTGCTCGTTCAAACGAAGTTGGCTGTCAATGGTCACACCCAGATCGCGAATTGACTGCACACGTTCTAACTGGATGGAACCCATCTGGTACTGGTGGATTACCGAGCTGCATTTGCGACTAAACGTTATAACCTTACATTTATTGATATTCACGTTCATTCCATTTTCGTGGCACCAGCACAACAGCTCGTTAATATCCGTCTGAAGTGCAAGGCAGTCTAGAACCGTGGCAATGACTCTAAACATTTTCATATCGTCAGCGAACAACAGCTTTCCTGAGGAGATCCGAGGGCACAAATCGTTGATACATACATTTATTTGTTCCACATCATTAAGACAAGACATAATCAACAATAGTACGCCACAATACTCGGTTTGTGGCTGCCGCTCTCCATCCTCGGTCACGCCCAATGCTCGCTCGGTCACGCTCCACCTGGTCCGCCCATCGTGCTCTCTGCGCTCCACGCCTTCTTGTGCCAACCGGATCCGTTGCAAACACTAGCTTTGCAGGGTTGTTGTCCGGCATTCTTGCAACATGCCCTGCCTACCGTATCCTTCCGGCTTTGGCCACCTTCTGGATGCTGGGTTCGCCGTAAAGTGCAGCGAGCTCGTGGTTCATCCTTCTCCGCCACACACCGTTCTCCTGCACACCGCCGAAGATCGTTCTTAGCACGCGTTGCGCGAGGATTGCCGGTCTTATTAACGTTTTGTACATGGTGCATTTGGTGCGTGGGTGAATCTTTTTCGACCGCAGTTTCTTCTGGAGCCCGTAGTAGGCCCGACTTCCGCTGATGATGCGCCTCCGAATTTCACGGCTCACGTTGTTGTCAGCCGTCAGTAAGGATCCGAGGTAGACGAATTCCTCCACCACCTCGAAAGTATCCCCGTCTATCGTAACATTACTACCCAGACGGATCCGGTCGTGTTCGGTTCCGCCTACCAGCATGTACTTTGTTTTTGAGGCATTCACCACCAGTCCGACCTTTGCTGCTTCGCGTTTCAGGCGGGTGTACAGTTCTGCCACCGTTCCAAATGTTCTAGCGATAATGTCCATGTCGTCCGCAAAGCACACAAATTGACCGGATTTTGTGAAAATCGTTCCCCGGCTGTTGAGCCCGGCTCGTCGCATCACACCTTCCAGCGCGATGTTGAAGAGTAGACATGAGAGTCCGTCACCTTGTCGCAGTCCTCGGCGAGATACGAATGAACTGGATAGTTCACCCGAAACCCTTACGCAGTTCTGCACACCGTCCATCGTTGCTTTAATCAGTCTAGTCAGCTTCCCAGGAAAGCCGTTTTCGTCCATGATTCTCCATAGCTCTGCGCGGTCGATACTATCGTATGCCGCTTTGAAGTCGATGAACAGGTGGTGCGTTGGGACCTGGTATTCACAGCATTTCTGGAGGATTTGCCGTACGGTAAAGATCAGGTCCGTTGTCGACCGGCCGTCGATGAAGCCTGCCTGATAACTTCCCACGAACTCATTTGTTTTAGGTGACAGACGACGGAAGATGATCTGGGATAGCACTTTGTAGGCAGCATTCAAAATAGTGATCGCCCTGAAGTTCTCACATTCCAAATGGTCGCCTTTCTTGTGAATGGGGCAGATTACCCCTTCCTTCCACTCCTCCGGTAGCTGTTCGGTTTCCCAGATCCTGACTATCAGCCGATGCAGACAGGTGGCCAACTTTTCTGGGCCCATCTTGATGAGTTCAGCTGCGATACCATCCTTACCAGCTGCTTTGTTGGTTTTGAGCTGGTGAATGGCATCCTTAACTTCCCTCAGCGTGGGAGTTGGTTCATTTCCGTCCTCCGCTGCACTGGCGTCGTCGTTTCCTCCGTTGCCGTGGGCTCCCGTGCCTACGCTCTCCACGCCGTTCAGGTGCTGATCGAAGTGCTGCTTCCACCTTTCGATCACCTCACGTCCGTCCGTCAAGAGGCCTCCGTCTTTATCCCTGCATATTTCGGCTCGCGGCACGAAGCCGTTGCGGGATGCGTTGAGTTTCTGATAGAACTTCCGTGTTTCTTGGGAACGGCACATATCGTTGATGTACAGCACGAAGATTAAGGGGCCTAGGACACTCCCTTGCGGAACGCCAGATGGTATGCCAAAGGAATTCGAGCACGCAGAATTCACTTTAACAAATGCTTTACGATCAGAAAGATACGACATCAGCCATTCAGTAAACCAATCAGGAAAACCAACATGTTTGAATTTTTCAACGGCGTACCTGTGAGGAACAGTGTCGAACGCTTTCGAGAAGTCTATGTAGATCGAGTCAACTTGCATTCGGCGTTCCATTTCTTTGAATAGTACGGAAGTGTAGCATAACAAATTTGTCGTGGTAGAGCGATGAGGTAGAAAGCCATGTTGGTACTCCGAGATTAGCGGTTTAGCAGCGTTGATCACAATCTCGTGTACTAGAGTTTCGAAAACCTTACCCAGACAACAAAGAATCGAAATACCACGGTAGTTTTCCACATGACTCAATGTTCCGGTTTTATGAATGGGTATCATGAAGGTGATTTTCCATAAACTTGGGAAAGTTTTCTCCTCTAAGGAACGGTTGAACAGCAGCATTACAGGCACCACCAATGATCTGGCACAGTTTTTCAATAGTAACGGCGGCAGATCGTCGACGCCAGCACCTTTTGAAGCATCCAACATTGTCAGTGCTCGTAATACATCGTCGTAGGAGAAATTGCAAAGCGGTAGATCAACGTTATAGGAAGGCACTTGACTAAAGCACCCTGGCCGAAGTTGCGGGGCCGTCGCCCTGTACACGCTTTGGAAAAAACTGGAAAACAGATTTGCGGCTTCCTCGGGGGTGTGTTATCCGTAACATCGCCGTATGTCACATTTAACGGAACTCGATTACCTGATCGTTGGGACTTGACGTACTTCCAAAACATCGTAGGGTTCCGCTTAAGGTTGGATTCTAATCTACTTACGTATCCTTGGTAGGTCGATGTGAGCAGTTCGTTGTACGCCGACTCATCCGAGCGGAGCATCTCTCTATTTTCGTTAGATTTATCAGAAAAGAAGCGATGACGCACCTTTCTGAGTCTGTTTCGTAGATTACGCAGTTCAGTCGTCCACCAAGGATGTTTTTTTAATGCATCCAAAGACCGTCGACGAGGCACATGCGAAGCTAGAATCTCAGAAAGCTTGTCGTAAAACATGAACACGTTTGCGTCGACTGAACAACCATTTAGGTAGTGCTGCCAGTCAACAGATGCCAGTATGGTGTTGAGATGCTCATAATTACAGCGCTTGAAGTCAAGTTCGGGAGTGCTGGATTCCGAAACAACCTGGGCAAGCTAGAGTTGACAAAAGGAATTTAGTTGCACCAGACCACACGACGACAAGGAATCTACAAGAATCAGTTCCGGCTCACTGGAAGCGTTCAAGGACAGGTATCCATTGATGTCATCATCGAAGCACCACTTCAGGCGGGGAAGATTGTAGTCTCCCAGTATCAATATAACGTCGATATCTGCAGCTTGATCGGCAATCCTCTGTGCAGCCATAGCATGCGCTGAATAAAGTGCTGCTTCAGAACAGGGGCGCAAATAAACGTTGCAAACGTATAAGGATCGATTGGGCAATCTCACACGAACAGCAACTTGCTCTAGGTGCTCACAATCGACCAGAGACACAGCCGAGCATTGTAGTCCACATTTGACCGCGACGAGAACTCCCCCACCTCTCGACAGGTCGCTTGTAGCTGCACTACGATCACAGCGAAAAATCGAGTAGTCAGACGTGAGTTCCGAATCGTTAATGTCAGGTCGGAGCCATGTTTCCGTGAAAATGATAACGTCGTAATCGGAGGAAGACAAGCGCAGCTTCAAATCTGTTGTCTTGGTGCGTAATCCACGAACGTTTTGATAGTAGATGGAAAGGAAAGCGTTGTCATGTTGGGAGGAATCGTTGTCCATACGTTCGACCAGCGGAAAGTTCGAGGTTGCAATAGAACTGGCATCGTAGCATTCAGGTACCTCGCTGCGTGGCGGTTGAAATCCGCAGAAATATCGGCTGAAACCGGAAGGTGGATCAGATGCTGAACTGTTCGTTGCGACATTGTACTTGCCGTGAGTAGATGGTTGGAAGACCCCTCCTCCATTCCCACACACAGGACCAGGACGGCTGTTGAACGCTGGCGGGATAGGCTCGACTGTGGCAGGGGGAGTTGGGGCTTCCATGAAGCTGTCATTGTTGCGTCCCGGTTTCCAGTCGTTGTCAAGATTACTAGATTACGTTATATGAAAATACATGACACGATTATGATTTATTTGGTTACGATAGTAAGGGTAATGTACATATGTACGTCAACGATCGCTCAATATTATCCGCGTCCCCTCATTGACCGTATACTTAATCATGAAAACCGACTTTTTCACATGATCAACGGCCGTTGAAGTAATTTAGCCAATTATTTTTAATTTGCTCAATGAGCTGCAATTACTTTCTTCTAACATTTTCATCGCTTCAATATTGGGTCAGCACAAGATAAATTTGCAGATTTTACCAGACTACAGGAGTCCACATGAGGGCCCATATAGCCGAGGCGGTAAACGCACGGGTATTCAGCATGACCATGCTGAGGGTGACGGGTTCGATTCCCGGTCGGTCCAGGATCTTTTCGTAAAGGAAATTTCCTTGACATCCTTGGGCATAGAGTATCTTCGTGCCTGCCACACGATATACACATGCAAAATGGTCATTGGCAGGGGAAGCTCTCAATTAAAAACTGTGGAAGTGCTCATTGAACACTAAGCTGAGAAGCAGGCTTTGTCCCAGTGAGGACGTTACGCCAAGAAGAGGAGAGGAGTCCACATGAAAACGCATTGGCGAAAAAAACCCAACTCCTTCTAGGATGTAAAGAAAAAAATCGGAATGATCTCACCCAGTTCCATGTCGTCGAATAACCACAACCACTGCTTCAATTTTCTGCAATACTGCTGGCTACCAAGTGTGCAATGCACACTGTGCATCCATATCACTTTACAAAGATGGACAATGTGAACCTACCCCAAACACGTGTCATTTTTTCCTGCGAACAATGCAACGCGACCGAGATCCCCATCGCAACTGCCCCAAACACGTGTCACTTTTCGTTTTCTTCCGCCGTACAATGCCACCCAATCGAGACCCCCATCGCAATCAATTCATCCATATCAACCATCCATCAATTTGGGGTTGATATGGATGGAAAATGAAGTGGAAGAAACAATCGAAAATATCTTCAACAGATAGAATTGATCGGAAGGGAAGTTGGTACTGTGGCAAAGCGCAAGGTCTCAGAGAATGTAATCTGGAAGCGGCTTTTATTTACACAGTACGGAAAAAGATCAGTGAAGACTGAAAACGGAAAATGGCTGTTTCAAGCAGCGCTAAGGACTAAGGAGGCTGAAAAGGTAATAAATAATAGAAGAAAAAAAATTGAAATATGAGAACACCATGTTTTAGTAGGAAAACCGTATCGCAGCTTATCAAACGCTTACTGAAAGCACAGACAAACAGACGTCTCACTCTACCCACTTCCCATCGTTTCCCTTTTAAACGAATTATTCAAATATTCCGTAGTTCGCAAACCGCTCGCTCATGGCGCTCGCATCGCTTTTGCTCCTGTTTGAAGTTTGCTCACTACCGCCAACTACTCAGTGGGTTTGCTTGCCACAGTGTAATTAGCATTGGGCGATTATGTTTGCGTGACAATGATTTTAATCGCATTCTGTTCCAAGTGATACGTCTGTTTGTCTGCGCTGAAAGCCTGACTGGACGTCAAAAAAGCCTGCTCGGGGCTATGCCTACGAGAGGACAATGTAAATATATGAACTAGGGATATACAAGTGAAGAGATATTTGATCGGAATGTTTTTTTTTCTAGTTGGCTAATCAGCCATGGATAGGTTCGATATTCCAGCTTTCAAGTTCAAACGGTTCAAACAGATTCCACCCAACGAAGTTCGCGATGTTCGCAAGTGTTCATCATCGCATGTATTTGTTATGAACTGATAGAATCGTCTCTGCCAATAGGTAGTTCATTATCACTTTCCGATCCGATTGCGCCTTCCATGTTTTGTGTCTTGATCGAATCAATTTCTATCGCAGTCTGATAATTTTCGGAAGCTTAGTTTGCAGTTATTTGTCGACCGATTTTCAAAATAATCACATTAATCAACTGGAAATACACACTGTATCTCATAGTTGATCAGACAAACCCCGTTTTTCAATCAAAATTGTCATATTTCAGATAATATAACTATGGTTTGCATTTGATGAATTCAATTCAAATTTTGACACGATACAGTACCATGTTACTACGAATATGCTGAATTTGCTGAAGGAACAAAATGTTTTATTATTTTTAGCGGTACCCCTTAGTATTGCATAAAGTTAGTATTGCAGTTAGTCATTTGAACAGTAACCGACAAATCTTTTCACTTATGATTGCTTCTGGTCATCTTAAAACGATTTCAGTCAACCAGAGCAACTATTTAACAGGAAGCGATTCCTTGCCATTTGAAAAAAAAAAAATGTCACTTAAATGACTACACAGATCGAAAAAAGAGTGTAAAATTCTGTGACATATGATGCACATAATTGGAGCGTGGGATATCACTGAAGTTTACATGACATATCATGTAAAAGTCATGAAATATCATGTAAACTTCCATTATATGTCATGTAATTCATCATGACTCTGAGTATTTACCAGGGAAAAAACCGAACCGGTGCGCAAATGTGACGGTTTGGTACACCAGTTCTGCACACGTGTTTATAGGCGATGAACACCGGTACAGGTTTGGATTTCGTGAACACGGTGCACGAAACCTAAACCAAAACCGAGTATCGGTTTCGAAAACACAACCGCGGCTTGGTTTACCATTAACCCGTGTGCACGAGTTTTGGTTCTGGTTTATGAAATCTTAACCGCGGTTTTGGTTGACATTTATGGAACCGGACAAAGATTTCTGTGCACACAAGTTCTGGTTAAATAAGTTAGTCAAATATTGTCGGGCAGTGGTGCCGGAACAAGCCATTACATAGGGCCTTTTTTGGCCTAGCATCATCTTCCTTGCACCAAAAATTATCATTTTGGAATACCTATTCCAAAATGATAATTTTTGGTGCAAGGAAGATGATGCTAGGCCAAAAAAGGCCTATTGTAAATCCAAGATGGCGACTAGTTTTAGTCTTCGAAACCATCAAATATGGGTATTTTTAGTATGGGGAAGATGTCTGGAGGCCAAAAATAACAATTTCCAAATCCAAGATGGCGGCCAAAAATTCAAGATGGCGGCGTTTTCATGGAGTTTAGTCTTTGAAACCATGAAATATGGGTATTTTTAGTATGAGAAAGATGTCAGGAGGCCAAAAATGACCATTTCAAAATCCAAGATGGCAGCCAAACATTCAAGATGGCGGCGTTTTCATGGAGTTTTAGTCTTTGAAACCATGAAATATGGGTATTTTTAGTATGGGAAAGATGTCAGGAGGCCAAAAATGACCATTTCAAAATCCAAGATGGCGGCCAAAAATTCAAGATGGCGGCGTTTTCATGGAGTTTTAGTCTTTGAAACTGTGAAATATGGGTATTTTTAGTATACGAAATATGTCAGGAGGCCAAAAATGACCATTTCAAAATCCAAGATGGCGGCCAAAAATTCAAAATGGCGGCGTTTTCATGGAGTTTTAGTCTTTGAAACTATGAAATATGGGTATTTTTAGTATACGAAATATGTCAGGAGGCCAAAAATGACCATTTCAAAATCCAAGATGGCGGCCAAAAATTCAAAATGGCGGCGTTTTCATGCAGTTTAAGTCTTTGAAACTATTAAATATGGGTATTTTTAGTATGGGAAAGATGTCTGGAGGCCAAAAATGACAGTTTCCAAATCCAAGATGGCGGCCAAAAATTCAAGATGGTGGGCTTTTCATGGAGTTTAGCCTTTGAAACCATGAAATATGGGTATTTTTAGTATGAGAAAGATGTCAAGAGGCCAAAAATGACCATTTCAAAATCCAAGATGGCGGCCAAAAATTCAAGATGGCGGAGTTTTCATGGAGTTTTAGTCTTTGAAACTATGAAATATGGGTATTTTTAGTATACGAAATATGTCAGGAGGCCAAAAATGACCATTTCAAAATCCAAGATGGCGGCCAAAAATTCAAAATGGCGGCGTTTTCATGCAGTTTAAGTCTTTGAAACTATTAAATATGGGTATTTTTAGTATGGGAAAGATGTCTGGAGGCCAAAAATGACAGTTTCCAAATCCAAGATGGCGGCCAAAAATTCAAGATGGTGGGCTTTTCATGGAGTTTAGCCTTTGAAACCATGAAATATGGGTATTTTTAGTATGAGAAAGATGTCAGGAGGCCAAAAATGACCATTTCAAAATCCAAGATGGCGGCCAAAAATTCAAGATGGCGGCGTTTTCATGTAGTTTAGTCTTTGAAACCATGAAATATGGGTATTTTTAGTATGGGAAAGATGTCAGGAGGCCAAAAATGACCATTTCAAAATCCAAGATGGCAGCCAAAAATTCAAGATGGCGGCGTTTTCATGGAGTTTTAGTCTTTGAAACCATGAAATATGGGTATTTTTAGTATGGGAAAGATGTCAGGAGGCCAAAAATGACCATTTCAAAATCCAAGATGGCGGCCAAAAATTCAAGATGGCGGCGTTTTCATGGAGTTTTAGTCTTTGAAACTGTGAAATATGGGTATTTTTAGTATGTATACGAAATATGTCAGGAGGCCAAAAATGACCATTTCAAAATCCAAGATGGCGGCCAAAAATTCAAAATGGCGGCGTTTTCATGGAGTTTTAGTCTTTGAAACTATGAAATATGGGTATTTTTAGTATACGAAATATGTCAGGAGGCCAAAAATGACCATTTCAAAATCCAAGATGGCGGCCAAAAATTCAAAATGGCGGCGTTTTCATGCAGTTTAAGTCTTTGAAACTATTAAATATGGGTATTTTTAGTATGGGAAAGATGTCTGGAGGCCAAAAATGACAGTTTCCAAATCCAAGATGGCGGCCAAAAATTCAAGATGGTGGGCTTTTCATGGAGTTTAGCCTTTGAAACCATGAAATATGGGTATTTTTAGTATGAGAAAGATGTCAGGAGGCCAAAAATGACCATTTCAAAATCCAAGATGGCGGCCAAAAATTCAAGATGGCGGAGTTTTCATGGAGTTTTAGTCTTTGAAACTATGAAATATGGGTATTTTTAGTATACGAAATATGTCAGGAGGCCAAAAATGACCATTTCAAAATCCAAGATGGCGGCCAAAAATTCAAGATGGCGGCGTTTTCATGGAGTTTTAGTCTTTGAAACTATGAAATATGGGTATTTTTAGTATACGAAATATGTCAGGAGGCCAAAAATGACCATTTCAAAATCCAAGATGGCGGCCAAAAATTCAAGATGGCGGCGTTTTCATGGAGTTTAGTCTTTGAAACCATGAAATATGGGTATTTTTAGTATGGGAAAGATGTCAGGAGGCCAAAAATGACCATTTCAAAATCCAAGATGGCGGCCAAAAATTCAAGATGGCGGAGTTTTCATGGAGTTTTAGTCTTTGAAACTATGAAATATGGGTATTTTTAGTATACGAAATATGTCAGGAGGCCAAAAATGACCATTTCAAAATCCAAGATGGCGGCGTTTTCATGGAGTTTTAGTCTTTGAAACTATGAAATATGGGTATTTTTAGTATACGAAATATGTCAGGAGGCCAAAAATGACCATTTCAAAATCCAAGATGGCGGCCAAAAATTCAAGATGGCGGCGTTTTCATGGAGTTTAGTCTTTGAAACCATGAAATATGGGTATTTTTAGTATGGGAAAGATGTCAGGAGGCCAAAAATGACCATTTCAAAATCCAAGATGGCGGCCAAAAATTCAAGATGGCGGCGTTTTCATGGAGTTTTAGTCTTTGAAACTATGAAATATGGGTATTTTTAGTATGGGAAAGATGTCAGGAGGCCAAAAATGACCATTTCAAAATCCAAGATGGCAGCCAAAAATTCAAGATGGCGGCGTTTTCATGGAGTTTAGTCTTTGAAACCATGAAATATGGGTATTTTTAGTATGGGAAAGATGTCAGGAGGCCAAAAATGACCATTTCAAAATCCAAGATGGCGGCCAAAAATTCAAGATGGCGGCGTTTTCATGGAGTTTTAGTCTTTGAAACTGTGAAATATGGGTATTTTTAGTATGGGAAAGATGTCAGGAGGCCAAAAATGACCATTTCAAAATCCAAGATGGCGGCCAAAAATTCAAGATGGCGGCGTTTTCATGGAGTTTTAGTCTTTGAAACTATGAAATATGGGTATTTTTAGTATACGAAATATGTCAGGAGGCCAAAAATGACCATTTCAAAATCCAAGATGGCGGCCAAAAATTCAAGATGGCGGCGTTTTCATGGAGTTTAGTCTTTGAAACCATGAAATATGGGTATTTTTAGTATGGGAAAGATGTCAGGAGGCCAAAAATGACCATTTCAAAATCCAAGATGGCGGCCAAAAATTCAAAATGGCGGCGTTTTCATGGAGTTTAAGTCTTTGAAACTATTAAATATGGGTATTTTTAGTATGGGAAAGATGTCTGGAGGCCAAAAATGACAGTTTCCAAATCCAAGATGGCGGCCAAAAATTCAAGATGGTGGGCTTTTCATGGAGTTTAGCCTTTGAAACCATGAAATATGGGTATTTTTAGTATGAGAAAGATGTCAGGAGGCCAAAAATGACCATTTCGAAATCCAAGATGGCGGCCAAAAATTCAAGATGGCGGAGTTTTCATGGAGTTTTAGTCTTTGAAACTATGAAATATGGGTATTTTTAGTATGGGAGAGATGTCAGGAGGCCAAAAATGACCATTTCAAAATCCAAGATGGCGGCCAAAAATTCAAGATGGCGGCGTTTTCATGGAGTTTTAGTCTTTGAAACTGTGAAATATGGGTATTTTTAGTATACGAAATATGTCAGGAGGCCAAAAATGACCATTTCAAAATCCAAGATGGCGGCCAAAAATTCAAGATGGCGGCGTTTTCATGGAGTTTAGTCTTTGAAACCATGAAATATGGGTATTTTTAGTATGGGAAACATGTCAGGAGGCCAAAAATGACCATTTCAAAATCCAAGATGGCGGCCAAAAATTCAAAATGGCGGCGTTTTCATGGAGTTTTGGTCTTTGAAACCATGAAATGTGGGTATTTTTAGTATGGAGAAGATGTCTGGAGGCCAAATATGACAATTTCCAAATCCAAGATGGCGGCCAAAAATTCAAGATGGTGGGGTTTCATGGAATTTAGTCTTTGAAACCATGAAATATGGGTATTTTTAGTATGGGAAAGATGTCAGGAGGCCAAAAATGACCATTTGAAAATCCAAGATGGCGGCCAAAAATTCAAGATGGCAGCGTTTTCATGGAATTTAGTCTTTGAAACCATGAAATATGGGTATTTCTAGTATGGGAGAGATGTCAGGAGGCCAAAAATGACCATTTCAAATTCCAAGATGGCGGCCAAAAATTCAAGATGGCGGCGTTTTCATGGAGATTAGTCTTTGAAACCATGAAATATGGGTATTTTTAGTATGGGAAAGATGTCAGGAGGCCAAAAATGACCATTTCAAAATCCAAGATGGCGGCCAAAAATTCAAGATGGCGGCGTTTTCATGGAGTTTAGTCTTTGAAACCATGAAATATGGGTATTTTTAGTATGAGAAAGAGATCAGGAGGCCAAAAATGATCATTTCAAAATCCAAGATGGCGGCCAAAATTTCAAGATGGCGGCGTTTTCATGGAGTTTAGTCTTTGAAACCATGAAATATGGATATTTCTAGTATGGGTAAGATGTCTGGAGCCCAAAAATGACAATTTTCAAAACCAAGATGGCGGCCAAAAATTCAAGATGGTGGGGTTTTAATGGAGTTTTGGTCTTTGAAACCATGAAATATGGGTATTTTTAGTATGGGAAAGATGTCCGGAGTAGACGTGTGCGCCGCACCGCCGTCACCGACGTTTTTTTCCATGCCGCCACCGCCACTCGAATTGACCCGGCGCGCTGCTGTTTAAATTTTTCCACGCCGCCGAACAAAATTTCCCACGCCGATCAGAAACGACTTGGGTATTTTGTTTTTCTAGTCAGCACATTAAACAGTACTGTTCTTACCTGTAGAGCCATTACTAGTTCAATATTTAATTTTTGTGCATGAAAATTTGTATGTGGGCGTTTTTGGAGCCGGGAAGGGTCTTAGCTAAGTTAAAGTCCCTTAAAACAGCAGCCATCATGAATTTTGGATTTCCAGATCACCATTTTCGAGCTCCAGACAACTTCCCTATATCAAAAAACCCATATTGCATGGTTTTACAGGTTAAAATCTCTTAAAACAGCAGCCATCAAGATGTTTATAAGGAAAGTGCTAGCGTATAAGCAGTATGTGGATGCGGGCCCAAGTAACACACTTGTCACCTAAGGGTCACAGCGGCGCAGGTTTTTGTTGCGCTGAAGTCGCTGTGACTTACTTCTAACAAATAAACACTTACTTGCTAGAAGTAAGTCACAATGACTTCTGCACAACAAAAACCTGCGCCGCCGTGACTCTTCGGTGACAAGTGTGTTACTTGGTGGGGAGTGCGGCACACTGCGGGGGGATGGAGGTGACAGCCGGCCAGTTTGTTCATGCTGCAGAACGCTACAGAAGCGTTGCTGCGCCGCATCGGAAACAACACGGATAACCAATGTTGACATATTTCCATGGCACTCATAAAATGAGTAATATTCCCCCAGGTTTAAAATTTGCTCGTGCACCCGCATTTTTGTTAATTATGAATACAATGATAATTTCTTAACCAAAAGAGATTGCTTTGCCGAAAATATTGCAAAATATTTGCTAAGGTGGGTGTACGAGCTAATTTGCAATCCGATTAAGTAGGAAACACTCGATGAGTGTCATGGAGTTTGTCCGATTTTAGTGCTGAGAAAGTTAAGCGTGAATGGTTTCTGTGGGGTTGCTACGTTGCTAGGGCTGAAAGTTTTTGTTTGTCATCTCACTAGTGAAAAAAATTAAATACAAACTTGCCAGCTGTCGTTAGATTTTACTTACCTTGGCAGCCATCTTGAATTTTGGACCGCCATCTTGGATTTCCAGATCACCATTTTCGAGCTCCAGACATCTTTCCCATATCATTAATTCTCATATTGCATGGTTTTGTAGGTTAAAATCTCTTAAAGCAGCAGTCATCTTGAATTTTAGTCCGCCATCTTGGATTTTCAGATCACCATTTTTGAGCTCCAGACATCTTCCCCATATCAAAAATACCCATATTGCATGGTTTTGTAGGTTAAAATCTCTTAAACCAGCAGCCATCTTGAATTTTGGTCCGCCATCTTGGATTTTCAGATCACCATTTTTGAGCTCCAGACATCTTGCCCATATCAAAAATACCCATATTGCATGGTTTTGTAGGTTAAAATCACCTAAAGCAGCAGCCATCTTGAATGTTGGTCCGCCATCTTGGATTTTCAGATCACCATTTTCGAGCTCCAGACATCTTCCCCATATCAAAAATACCTATATTGCATGGTTTTACGGGTTAAAATCCCTTAAAACAGCAGCCATCTTGAATTTTGGTCCGCCATCTTGGATTTTCAGATCACCATTTTCGAGCTTCAGACATCTTCCCCATATCAAAAATACCTATATTGTATGGTTTTACGGGTTAAAATCCCTTAAAACAGCAGCCATCTTGAATTTTGGTCCGCCATCTTGGATTTTCAGATCACCATTTTCGAGCTCCAGACATCTTTCCCATATCAAAAATACCCATATTACATGGTTTTACGGGTTAAAATTCCTTAATACAGCAGCCATCTTGAATTTTGGTCCGCCATCTTGGATTTTCAGATCACCATTTTCGAGCTCCAGACATCTTCCCCATATAAAAAAACCCATATTGCATGGTTTTACGGGTTAAAATCCCTGGAAACAGCAGCCATCTTGAATTTTGGTCCGCCATCTTGGATTTTCAGATCACCATTTTCGAGCTCCAGACATCTTCCCCATATCAAAAATACCCATATTGCATGGTTTTACGGGTTAAAATCCCTTGAAACAGCAGCCATCTTGAATTTTGGTCCGCCATCTTGGATTTTCAGATCACCATTTTCGAGCTCCAGACATCTTCCCCATATCAAAAATACCCATATTGCATGGTTTTATTGGTTAAAATTCCTTAAAACAGCAGCCATCTTGAATTTTGGTCCGCCATCTTGGATTTTCAGATCACCATTTTCGAGCTCCAGACATCTTCCCCATATCAAAAATACCCATATTGCATGGTTTTACGGGTTAAAATCCCTTGAAACAGCAGCCATCTTGAATTTTGGTCCGCCATATTGGATTTTCAGATCATACCAGCCGCCATATTGGTTTGTACAGATTCCAGTTATAGACTAAGATAACATATGCATAATTTTGGTACCACTGGCTGATCCTGGCCCATCCTATACATGTGATCCCGAAACCACAACCGCGACACAACCGTGGTTGGTGCACCAGAAGTCTCGGTTTGGTTTTGGTTTTCATGTACCGGTTCACGAAAATCGAAACTGAACCGTGTGCTGTGTAAACGAAACGCCGTTTAGGTTCAGATGCACGAAAAATACACAACCAATACCGATACCAAACACGGTGTGCAAAAGTTCAGAACACGTGTTGAGATTTAGTGAACCGCACCGGTACTGCACCGGTATTTTCCCATGTCTGGTATTTACATGACATATAACGCAAATTTACATGATATTTCATGTGAACCATCATAACAATAAGTTTACATGACTAAAATGAAATTTACATGACGTGCAAATCTCATTATTTTTATCTGTGTATCTTAGCACGGAGCACCAACATTCCGCCACACTGAAAAAATATCGGAAGTCAGGTCAATTTTTACCGAATGCTGGGCTACTGCTGGAACCACATCGGATAACGGTTGGGTCCAAGGGGCCTGCAACTCTAAACTTTACAATAAGTTTACTATTCATCCCACGATAGTATTGCGTAGTATTTCTAGTATCACCAAGGATGGAAGAAAATCACTTCAAGTGATAAATGATACAGGATACGAACAATCCAAGATAGCCTTGTTCTTGCAGTAGCATGTAGCATGATGCCAACGCCTCACACCGTGCTCGTATCACAGAGCAATCAAAGCATCTGATGCATGCTTTATCGCGTGATGACCCGTTATCGGATCATGTTACAAGTCGTGATAAATTTTATTCATCACAATTTGGGCCTCTTATGTACCCGTAAACCGCATTCATTGTTAGAAACAATGCATTCATGAGCATATCTGGAAGTTAAAGAAGTAAAAATGCTCAAAAAGTGGATGAAATCGCGAATTTATCATTTCGACTTCATGATAGCGATCGCATCGCGCCCGCACACGCCGAGCGAATCATTCTTCTCGGATCGTAGTTTGTTATGGTGCTTGACGACAAAGTGTTATCGTTGTTGCTATGATAGCGCGATGCCTTTCAACCGCGACACATTCGAAATCTGATCATGATCACTAGTGCCGTTTTTCTTTTTTAACCTGGGTTGGAACTGGATTGGCGGAAAATGTGTAAACAAACAACGTCGAACAAACTTTAGTACAAGTGAAACCGAAGTCGGGTTGGGGTTGAAACTGTGATCTGATCCAGTTCCAACCCAGGTTGGAACTGGATAATAAAGAAAAACGGCATAGATTTCCATCCTTGAGTATCACCGATGGTTTTAGATCCAAGCAGCGGTTGCTATCGGGGTTGTTATGGACATCCTAATAGCTTTGCTTCCCACAACCAAATGTCAGCATCTTAGTTCAGACTCGGTTGGCATAATTAGTTCAGCGTGAATTGTTATATTTTTCTGGTAAAATTCAAAATCAAATGAATTTTTTTTTTATTCTAGTCGCTGTTCTGGTGTACGGGCATCCAAAAAGATACATTTGGAAACAGGATTCCATATTGCTATGTGCTCAAACGGGACGAACAATCCGAAAACAGTTCAAGTAAACCACCACCTCCGAAGGAAGTAGATACGCAGAAGCCGTTTTAATAATTGTGGTGGAGACTCAACTACGGAACTGCTTGATTGAGAGTAGAAATGAGTATTTTGATTTACGCTCTCATATCAATGAAAGCAAAAAATAAACGAAGGAAATTTTGCTGTGTATGTGTTTACGAAACAAGCTTAGATTTTACTTGAAAATCCTAACTGATTTACGTTTAGTACAGCTAGCATCACGGTGAATATTTTGCACAGCTCAACAAAAAACCTGGGCGATAGACAAATAGGAAAGAGACGTAGGCAACTGTTCGTAAAAAAGTCACGCTTATGGAAGCAATGAAAATTGTTAATATACTCCGCAAATTCCTTAGGCTTAGGTGGTGATCATCGTGACTGAGGACCAGGAAGCATATTCGAGCATTCACTGCTTCTCACTGCTAAATTTCGAATTAAGAACTGCAACGGACAGGAGGAAAAATCTCGGTAATAATTGGTAGCCTACGCTGAATTTTAGTTGATCCTGATTAAAATATGCAACGCACATATCGATGTCAAGATGTCAATTGTATGAAATGAAAGGGGATTTTGGAGTCCTCCAGGATCTCCAGGATGACTCATCGCAGGTACTACTGTCCCGTAAACAAAATTCAAGTCAATTTTTGTGTTCAAAACACGGTGACGTTTATTTCTATTTGAAATTTTATCGCAGCAAGCTGCTTGCTTTAATGCTGATTTTTAGATAGTATTTTCTAGTATTTCCCAAGTATTTCCTAGTATTTAACGAAACCAGAATAAGTTTAGAGTTGCAGGCCCCTTGGTTGGGTCTATGTTGGGTTTGACGTCATGAATGATGAACAAAGCTTTAAACCTACGAAACCAGAACATATGCTTGCTAGCTGCACAGATAAAAATAATGAGATTTACACGTCATGTAAATTGATGTAAACCATCATGAAATATCATGTAAATTTGCGTTATATGTCATGTAAATACTCAGAGTCATGCTGAATTACATGACATATAATGGAAGTTTACATGATATTTCATGACTTTTACATGATATGTCATGTAAACTTCAGTGATATCCCACGCTCCAATTATGTGCATCATATTTCACAGAATTTTACACTCTTTTTTCGATCTGTGTGGGGAAATTGAATGGTATGTGCCGGTCGTCAGTCGTCGGAGAACCCTGACTGATACTTGGGTTGGTGTAAATTTAATGATCAGAGGCCAGTCAATTATTCTGATTGTAAATGGAAAACGCTTGATTCGTTCGTGTGGAAATGTGTACTAATTTATGATTTAGTATTTGACTTCTGGGACGCATTCGGGATTCGAGGGGTTTCCAGGGACGTTTGGGGATGGAAATGCTGCTGATATATTAGAGGACAATTAGAGGACAAATGGTGGACTTATATGAATATGCAGTGAAAATCTCTTATTTAACCCGGGAGCGGTCGCATCGTGTACTGAGTACACGCACCATGAAAAATGCACGCTTGTGCATTGGCGTATCTAGGTTTTTTTCCTAGGGGGTGCCTGGGGGGTGCCAGTTTCAGTGGCTTCCAGGTTGTTTTGCTTTTTTTTTTTGTAAAAAGAAATACCGATCCACCCTCAATTTCTTAGTACTGCGTCGCGGGACAAATTAGTCAGAAAATTTAAACGCGCTATAATTTAAAGAACAGTTTTTTTTAAATCCGAACCGTTGTACTGACTTAACACTCTCCCCGCCATGTGAGGTTTGAGAACTTGATAACTTGATTACGTAAAAAACATGGAATTTATATTTTCAGTTTGAACTTCACAATCATCACAACCCCTTTGTTTTGTGAATTGAATACATTGATTAAGAACACATTTCCAGAGCAATTGTTAGAAGTGTAAATCTCCTAAACTATAAAATATCCACAAATTTGCGTGTAACTTGTATTCATCGTGACATCCTCTTTGTTTATTGCATGATAACAACCCTTATAAAATAATTTTCAAGAACAATTGTAAGAGTCTTTTTTTCCTCCTCTGTTGTGAAAATTAAGCTACTGCGTCCAATAAGCTGAACTTTTGTGGCATTGTAAGAATTAATAATACTTGAAAATGCAAAATCAGGATTCATATTTGCATTTTTGGTTTGGCCACAACATTTGATTTTTCTCTTCGGGATTCTGATTCTATGCTATAATTTAATACAAGAAATTGGTGTTTTCGGCAAAACATTGTTTCGGTAATTCCTCAGGGAATATTCCCGGCAATTTATTTGGAAATTGTTTTGCAATTTATTTTAATTAGGACACCTTTTGGAAATCTCTCAGTAATTGCTTTGAATGTGGCAAATTTCTTCTGCAATAAGAATTTATTTGGTAATATGTCTGGAATTTGATATTAAACCCCTTTTACGCATCCTTTGAATATTTCATCGGAAATTGCTTTGGAAATTTCTTCGGCAATTCCACTAGCAGTTTATTTGACTTTTTTTTATTTCATTGGCAAATCTTTTGACATGTTTTCTCGGGAGTTGCTTCACCAATTTTTAGTAGTCTTTCAAGGGGTGTTCAAGCAATTATATTGATATTTGCTTTTTAAAATTCTCCAATTACTCTTCAGGTAATTTCTTTAGGAATTCTTTTAGTGAAGCCTTTGTTAATTCATTCGAAATTGACTCTGGGAACTTCCTCACATTTTTTTTTTGGAAATATCTACGACAAGTCATTTCAATTTTTTTCGGATTTTCGTCGATTTTTTAGACTTCCATTATCTATGCTATTAGGTATTTCTTCACCAATTTCTTCGGAAACTCCTTCGGAAGTTCTTTTAAAAATCGCTTCTATAATTTAAATAAAAATTCTTTAGACAACTTCTTCTAGATTTCTTCAGTAATTATGTAAGGAATGCCTGCAGCAGATGATTTCGGAATCCTTCGGTATTTCCGATGTTACTTGCATTGAACGTCTATTTGGGAATTTTATCAGCAAATCCTTTGGAAATCTTGGAAACTTTACTTTAGGAATTTCTTCGGTAACTCTTTTGGAAATTCATTGGGCAATTTTCTTAAAGTTTCCATACGGGAATTTCTTTTAAAAAAAACCTTGGTGGTTCTTTAAAAATTCTATTACTACAACTACTTTTGGAATTCTTTCTTAATTCTCTTCAGGAATTTTTTTGTGGATTTTTTTATAAAATATGTTTTGGCAATTTTTTGGTTTGATTCGGCCAATTTCTTTAAAAAGCCTTACTATTTTTATCAGGAGTTCCTCTGGTAGTTCTTATATGAATTCTTTTAGTAACTACTTTGAAAGCTCTAAGGTAATTTTGCTGGATTTTCTCGGCAATTTCTCTGGGAATTTGTCCGGAATTTTTTCGTGAATTTAATAGGATTTTCTTTAAGCAAGTCCATTTAAGAATTTCTAAATTTCCAGTTCAGCAATTTTCGGAAGCAATAAATTTAAATACAATTAAATTACAAAAGTAATCACGATAAAATTACCAAAATAACTGAAAAAGAAATTACTGAAATAATTACGAATAGCCATTGAAATATGAAAAAAATCAAAGAAATTGTTGATTACATTCCCAAGAAACGTAACTAGCTGAATATTAGTTTCTTAAACTAAAGTTTGCTTAAGAGTGGTTTGTTCCTTTCATATAAAGCTAAAATGTTTGTTCGGTTCCAATGAAACTACCGTAGAAATTAAAAAAAAAAACAACTATGCCTAAGGAACCCTCAAATAAATGGCCATACTGCGGTTTAGCAAATTCCGAGCCATGTGCTCGAATTCCAACAGAACGCTATTTTTTCCACAAATTCATTTCTCATTTTATCAATTAGCAACATACTGTGCCTTCTAATTGATTACAAGTTTTTCCCGTACATTCCTACAGGATTTCCCTAGAGATTTCTCTACAAATTCCAACTATTTTCGAAATTCGTTTAGGGATTCCTCTAGAGATTTCTATTGGGATTCCTTCAGCTAGAATTCCTTGAAGAAGGCCAAGGGGAGTTCCAGGTGTTCCAGGAGATATCTCTAGAGGGATTCCTGCAGATATCACAGTAATATTTTGTGGAGGAGACCTAGGAGGTATTCCTGAAACATGAGATGCAGCCGGAATCGCTTGATCCTAGGAGGAGTTCCTGGATTAAAGTCATGAGGAATTCAAGTCAAGTCCAACAAGAAATATTTGGAGAAATCCCAGATTTTTTAAGGATTTCTGGGAGAGCACTCCGAAGGTACTTCTGCAAGCCTCCTAGGAGATCCCAGCAAGTTTTTGAAGGAATCTCTGGAGAAATTAGAAGAATCCATAGAAGAATTCTGGGAAGTATTACAGTAAGAATAACAAGAGGAGTCCTAGGAGGAATTGCTAGAAGAACCACAGAAGGAATAGCTTGAAAAATCCAGCTGAAATTCCTGGATAAAGGCCAAGAGGACTTCCTGTTGAGAGAATCCGTGAACAAAATAGCTTGTATAAAAATTCCTAGAGGAATCATCGGAGAGTTTCTGAAGAAATCACAAAAATAATCTCAGGGGGTATTCCTAGATAGATTCAGAGATGTATTACAGTAGAAGTTCTTGGGGAAATCCCCTGTGGAATTTCTGGAAGAGCCTCTGTAGAAAGTCCTGGATATATCCTTGAAGAAATGTATGGAAGAATCAATGAAGGAATTTTATAGAAAAATTTCAGGGAGACCTTCCGGAAGAACTTTCTTAGTAGAATTCCAGAAGAGAGAATTGCTGGAGAAATTGCTGGAAGAATCGCAGCAGGAGATGCTTGAGAAATCCTAGCTACAATTTCCGGATGAAGGCCAATATAAGCGCCTGGAGGAATTCTAAGAGAAATTTCTGGAAGAATCTCTGAATGAAATCTCTGAAGGAATTCCTGGAAGAATTACCGGAGGTACTTCTGAGGAACTTCTGAAAGGATCCCAGGAAGGTTGTTTGAATAATTCCACCAGAAATTCCTGAAGAAACCCTAAAAGAATTTTTTGAGGATTCCTTAGGAAAATTCTGAGAAGAATCATAGTAAGAATTTCCAAAGAAATCCTAGCCGAATTTGCTGGATTAACCTTCACGTACCTGACCCCCAACATCTCATATTCAAAATGTTGGCATTTCGTCAATTTTCATCCAACTTTTTTGAAGTCGTCCTCAATCGATCATAAATTGGTGCAAGTTTATTACACCCAAGTGGCCTATTCCATTCCATTCCGGAGATATTCCGGATTGTACTGGGGTCAGGGAGGGTGCCGAAATGACTAAAAATGATTATTTCGTATGTTATTGTGTTTGAACCATCGATATTCAGCGGAATTTTCATTGCGAACAATAAAACACAAGTGCGATAAGCAGATTTGAATAAGTTGACCCATCAGGATCACCGTGACAGGTTCCGCGGGGCCCTCATTGGGGTCACTTCTGGTTTTCATCCAAAACATGTCGTGCGACATATCAAACTTCACCCTGAATATACCCTGAAGTATGTATCAACTAATATGGCCACCCCGAAAAATCTAACATAGGCTCCACGGGGGTGACATCGGGGACATTTCTGGTTTGCAACTAAAACTTGCTGTGCGACTTATTAAACTTCATGATTTCAAAAGAATGGGGCTGAACAAATTGGCTGAAGTATGAAGTAACTGATATGGCCGCTCCGGAGCACCTAAAACAGGTTTCGCGAGGGCCTCTCAAACACAAGAACACATGAAATAACCACTTTTGGTCATTTGGCAAAACAGACAACTCCCCCACCCCCTGACCCCAGTACAATCCAGAATATCTCCGGAATGGTTGCGGTTATTTCATGACCACTTGAGTGTAATAAACTTGCACCAATTTATGATCGATTAAGGGCGACTCCAAAAAAATCGGATGAAAATTGACGAAATGCCAGCATTTTGAAAATGAGTTGTCGGGGGTCGGGTATGTGAAGGTTAACCTCTGCAGAAATTTCTAGTATGTACAACCCCATCAGGACTGCCTGGAGTATCCTAAGGGAAGTTTATTGAAGAAATATCGTGAGGAATCCATAAATGAAGTCTAGAGAAATAACTGTACGAATAGATAGAGGTATTTCTGAAGGAATCTATTCAGAAAACTGATGATTGTTCTTCCAAAACGCCAAGACGTACAACAGCTATATAAGTAATTCCGGATGTGCTTAAGTTTTGTTCAAATGTTTGAATTATTGTGAGAAGTTTTAAATTTTAGGTGACTGTCAAGGAAAAAATCTAGGGGGTGCCAAATTTATTCTAGGGGGTGCCAGGCACCCCTGGAACCCCCCCTAGCTACGCCAATGCGCTTGTGGTATACAACGTGAGCGTGGCGTCGCTGCAGGTAGTCGAAACCGCGACTGCTCGAGGGTTAAACAAACATTTTTCACGCCTTTTATTACATTATTGGAAATCCAACTGGTTACACCTACACTAATGCAGAAATAGAGTGCTTTGGGTGCAACAGGAAGAAACGTGAAAAAATGCCTGTCGATTGTTGCCCAATGCCACATGAACAAGATCTTTTGGAAGAAACTGATTCGATCAAAATGAACGCATTCAGAAATCTTCTGCGAAAATTATCGCCAAGTGATTGAGCGCCGCAATGTTTACAACCGACTTCGATCAATGCGTGAGAGAATCACGGCCTTGCTGCCCGACTGTCCATTCGGTTGGTGCGGCTGAATGAACTTAGCCATTAAACGTGTAAACTTGTTCATTTCCCGAGTGGCAGTGTATGTAGGCTGTACCTGGCTGTACCAACACACCGATCGAAACGGTTGTTTCAAACTGAGAGAAAATATCAGTTTCTCTCACTGATTCTCTCGGAGCTCAACAACATTGGATCTAAGGCTATTTTCTTGCTAACCGTTCATTAGGTTATCAAAAAACCTGCGATCTGATGTGTCGTATGTATGCACAGTTTAAAATGTTACATCATATCACCTGTAACAAAGGACCCCGTCATATCTCACACATTTTAGCATACAAGAAATTGTTTAATGTAAAACTCAGTGATATTGAATAGAGATTTATTAGTTAAATTTGTTTACGGCGGGTATGATTTTCAGAAAGTTTTGCTGTGTGGGTTTGGTTTATTTTTATAGTTGGTAACTTCCGGTGGGATACCCGGAACTGATTCCATGACACTACCGGTTGTCCCAATTATGATCTGAGATTTTTTTATTGCTAATTCTTTACCTTTGCCTAAACACCGCGATTTGCTATATCGCATGTATGGGTTTGATTTTCTTTTACTTTCAACCACTTTCGAAGCAACAGCCGAGCAATAGGTCTGACCTTATTTTTCCATCAGGTTGTCGAAAAGTCGTGATTTGATTCACCGCATCCATGGGTTTGATTAAATTTTACATTTTACTACCCGGATCTGATTCCGGGTAACTACCGGCTGAACCAAATATGGTCTGACACTATTTTGTTGTAACTGTTCATCGGTTAACCAAAAACGCTGTAAATTGAAGGTGTCACATGCAGGGTTTGACAATTTCGACGGGACTCACGGAACCGATTCCGGAACACTACCAGTTGTCTCTAGTGTGATCTAAGGCTATTTTCTTTCTAACTGTTCATCAGGTTATCGCAAAAGCCACGATTTGATGTGTCACATGCCTGGATTTGGTTCACTTTTACATTTGGTATTTTCCGGCCACTCAAAACCGATTCCGAAACACTTGCTGGCCGTTTATTAAGTAATCGAAAAAGCCGCTATTTGATGTGACGCATTTACGGGTTTGTTTCTCTTTCAGATTTGACCACTTCGGCGGGATACCTGGAACCGATTCCGGAACACTACCGGTTCAGACATGGTCTGAGACTAATTTCCTGCTCATTGTTCATCAGGTCATCGAAAATGCCGTGGTTTGATGTGTCGCATGCATGGGTTTGATTCAATTGTATGTTTGGCCATTTCCAGAGGGATGCCTAGACCGGTTCCGGAACCCTACCGGTTCGGACATGGTCTGAGATTATTTTCCTGCTCATTGTCCATCAGGTCATCGAAAACGCCGTGGTTTGCTGTGACGCATGCATGGGTTTGATTCAATTGTATGTTCGGCCACTTGCAGCGGGACGCCTATAACCGGTTCCGGAACACTACCGGTACAGACATGGTCTGAGACTATTTTTCTGCTCATTGTTCATCAGGTCATCGAAAATGCCGTGGTTTGATGTGTCGCATGCATGGGGTTGGTTCAATTGTATATTTGGCCACTTCCAGCGGGACGCCTAGAACCGGTTCCGGAACACTACCAGTACAGATATGGTCTGAGATTATTTTTTTTGTTTACCGCTCATCAGGTTATCTAAAATTCTGTGGTTTGATGTGTGGCATGCATGGGTTTAGTTCACTTTGATATTTGGCCACTTCCGGCGGGACACCCGGAACCGGTTCCAGAACATTACCGGTTCAGAAATGGTCTAAGACTATTTTGCTGATCATCGCTCATCATGTTATCTCGAAAATGCCGTGGTTTAATGTGTCGCATGTATAGGTTTGTTGCATTTTCATATCTGGCCCCTTCCTGGGATACCGTTCCGGAACACCTAAATGGCCATATCTCCGGGACGGCTGGACCGATCCAAACCATTTTCAATAGGAAACAATGGGACCAGATTCCGCGTCGAATGAACCGTCGGTCATTGAAATCGGTTGAGGTTTACTGCCAAAAAGTGATGTGAGTTTTTTTGTACACACTCACATACACGGAAAAAAATCCATTCCCCTAATCATGAATAAAAAATCATGTTCTTATGATGTCTGCCAACTCATAATATCATAATTGAAATTCATAATATCATGAATGAGTTGACCAGAAATATGAATAGAAACAAGCATTTTCATAAATTATATTCATGGTCGCTTCCTAGCGTTACACTTGTCTGCCATATGCAATTATATAAATCGCGCGGTCGTCCAGCACAGACATGTGGAAAAAGTTGAACCTGCTATTTTTGCAAAGTTTTTATTTGGTTAGAGTAATAAATGTGCATATATGAGGAAATGGAACATCGAAACAGTGTATCCGTAAGATTCGGCAGGTTGTTGGGAGTTGATTGACTAAAAAATAAACGCGCAAAAAGTAAACAGTGCCCAGTTCGCGTTTTCGTTGTGCCATCCGTCGTAGTTCCGAGTTTATGTACGGAGGGTGAAGCAAAGTGAGAATCGTGCGTTAATTTTCGGTAATTCTCTCTATTTTTCCGGTTTATCCATCGTTCGACGACTTCGGAGACTCAGCAAGTGATGTGAACTAGTGAACAATTGATGTGGTTTGGAGGGCATCCTTAGCCTGTTGGATGTAGGTGCCAAAGACAAAAATAATAAACCAGCTAAATATGATTATCCGGTGAGTTCGATCATTGTTATTTTTTTTTATATTTGAACATTACATATCTTCACTAACAAGAGGCCAACTAAAAAGTGCTGCTTGCTCATAGAAAAACCCATATTAATCCACCTAGTGGTGATAGTGCCTTTCTGTCGAATATGTACTCAAGATTTTTCCGTCGCCATAAGGCGAAGTGTTCCTGAATCCTGAGAATTGAACTCTAGAACGGAAGTCGATCTCATCTAATTTCTTCTTTGGTCACAGTGCTCGTTGACTCGTCAATGAGGGGGAGGAGGGTAGAGTTGATAAATAATAAATGTAATTGATGAAACAATACCCAAACAATTAAGCAAAACCGCGTAACACATAGGATTTGGTAAGAAATTTTCTGGAGGACTCTTATTTCACATTAAAATTTGAAAATTTATTGGGCTATTTATTTGTGTCCATCCTCAAAATGTTGAATTCTGTCTAAAATTTTCCAAGGGGGGACCCCTCTTGACTTAAGAAAAAATCGAAATTTGTGTCAGCCTTATTCAGAAAAGCAAGAATTTATCAAAGCCATAATCGAATTTGGAAACTTAAGGTCTGAGGTCACGCTTCTCACGAGAGAGAGGATTTCATGGGTTTTTGGTATATTCTGCGTAATTTGTCGAATATGAGGTCGAATATCGCAATTTCCTCATGTGCAATTATTCTTCAGGTATCCCAGAGTCTTCTGTAAAAATTTCATGATTTTAGGATATCCCAAATTTGAATACCGTGGTCAAGAGCGATCAAATCTACAGACAAAAAGTAGATGGTTGTGCACTTTACTTGCAAATTTGATACACAAAAAAGTCATGTATCCTCAAAAGCCCATGTGCAAATACTATTATAAGTTCATAGATGCTGTAAACGTAAAAAAAAGTACATGTTACAGCATAAAACTTTGTAAACCGTGCTTTTTTAGAAAATGTAATTTTGGTAAAATCATTCAAATTTACTCAAATTTGAGAGGAGCCAATCTCCCATTTTCTCTCATCCAGAGAAAGAGCAAGAGCATAGCGGGTAGCGCAAGGATTCAGGGTTACCAAAAATGTCTTGTGGTGGTAGGATACATTACCAACTAATTGAAATTATGTCACATACTGAAAACGCTTTTGTTTATAGTATAAAAATGGTTCATATCACAAGTGCAAGTAGCAGTGAAATAAAATGAAAATATAGCAAAAGACGTATGCACACATTTATCATTTTATTTCAATCATTCACCCTGTGAGGAAATTAGAAGAGTCGAGGCATTGTTGGCAACCCTACGCGGTTTACTTTCGCTCTCCATCGTTGGCTCTGTATTTACGACTGCGGTGCGTTTAGTTGTTCACCTCTAAGGTGCTCGAATCCAAACAGATAATTTTTTTTTTCATTTATTATCAAATTTGTAACAAAAAACTTTAACCGTTTTTCAATTTTTCTTTTTTATTCCTGTTTTGCTTATAAACCAAATGAAAAACAATAACATCAATGCAATGGTAGAAACAGCAGAGCGAAAAAAAAACGATTATGAACACAATCATTTATATCAAATTCATTGTTGGATAATTTAGTAAACTTATAGATATTCTCAAAAGTTGAGTATTTCTGGGAAACAAGTATCATTTGATAGTGCATGGTTACTCTGCTAAAATATTGATGAGATGTTTTATATCTTCTTCTTCTTCTTTTTGAGTATTGTTCTTCTTCTTTTTTGAGTATTGTTCTCACTAAGACGAAGCCTGCTGCTCAGCCTGCTGTTCTGTGAATCAAGGCACGTGTTCCCACGTTTGATTTTTGTGCTATGCCATTGAAAAGAGTTAATTTTCTGTAAATGCGGCACTACTCAAACGTCATTTTAGTGGGCTTTTGCATCCATGAGCTCTTCCATAGTTATAAATTTTGACTTTTCTCTTCCAATAACCATTCTGTACTTTTATATCGTGTTGTAGGCCCGACGATAACACTAATCACATGAAAGTAGAGGCAATTCCCATTATAAATAGTTTATGAATCGTTAGGAGATCATACCCGCCATTTTCGACATTTAGAATTACTAGGAATTCCATGTCCAAATCTGGGTGCGCTTTGGTAATTTGAGGATTTTCGAATAGTATAAATTATTATTCTTCATTCTTAGGAATATAAGGAACTTTTTTGCCCATGAGAAAGAATTTTTCAATTGATATTTTCTTACTGAAAAATAAAAATACAAATCTCCATTATTTTATGGAAAATTCGCTCAAATTTAAGCTGATTGGCCAATATAATCAACAATATCTCGAATCCCACTAATTTGATTCAAAAATTATGTTCAGATGATTGAAACATATTGTATTCAGCTTTCTATTTATGGAAAAGGATTGAAAATTGGTTGATCGCAACGATAGATATTTATATATTAGTAAATTTCATATTTTTGAAAACTGTAGAGCTCGATTTTCAGGAAAAACTTAAAAACTGTTCTACTTAAATTTTTTTGCTGCACGATCTTGATATCAGCACATAGTTATGCATCAAAAATTTTGGTCGTTGATAGAAGCTCACGACTTTCGATTTATTTTGTAAGCTAGTGTTATTTGTACACATCTCGGTCCGCTAGAGAAGTTCAAGGATTTTTGAAGAATCTGTGTAAAATTCTTGACTTTTGGAATTTCTTGTTCATACCTGGATCCTCTGAGGGACCGTCCATAAATCACGTAGCAATTTTGGGATAGAATGGAGTTCCTCAAATTGCTACGCACCATGTAATAGGTATGGGAAAAGCTACGTCATTTGTGAATGCTCTATAAGTTTATTTGAATATTTTAAAAATGTAGAATTTCTTATTCTACATTCGTAAAAATATTAGGAATTATTTGTCCGCAAAGATAGTTTGAGTATTTTTGAAGAATCTATAAAAAATTAACGACTTTGAGAAATATTTAGATTTTTTTTTGTTCTTATCTTGGTTCGCTAAGGTAATTCGAGGATTTCGAAAAAAAACTATGTAAACTTAATCAATTTTAGGATTACTTGAAATTCTTGACCATATTTTATCTATAAGGTAGTTCAAGGATTTTTGAAGAAACTACGCGAACCTTATATAATTTTTTGTCCATATCTTTAATTCTTTGTCCATACATTGGTCCACTAAAGGATTTCAAGGATTTTTGAAGAATCTATGTATAATTCTTGACTATTGGATACATACTTAGAATTCCTCCCGGAATTCCTTCTCTGATTCTTACAGGATTTTCTTCAGAAATTCCTCCTGGAATTCCACCAGGAATTCCTCCTGGGATTTCTAAAGGAATTCAAACTGGGATACCTCTACGAATTCCTCCTAAGATTCCTCCTGGAAATCTTTTTTTTTTAATCTAGTTAATTTATTGAAGGCAATAACTACTTAATTTTAGTGATTAGTTCTGAATAGAGGCCAATGTACTCTAAATTAGGGCAACTCGAGGTTAGGAGGTCACATTTTTCAAGGATGGGTAAGGTGATGATTGGGTAACGAGTTTCTCTGGAAATCATCCGGGAGTACTGCGCTTGTGTGCTCGGCGTCTGCTGGTGTTGGAATCAACTGTTGCGTGGGTTGTTCTTCCGGATGGCCAGGATTTAGTTCAGCAAATCCTCCTGGTATGCAGGAACTCTTCCTATGATTATTACATGTTATTCTTCGGGTATTCCATCAATAATTCTTTCTGGGATTTCTCCAGGCATTTCTCCAAGGAATCCTCTGGGAATTCTTCCAATAATATCTCCAGGAACTCCTCCTAGGAATCTCACAGAATCTCATTTTTCTTGAGATTTCTTTAGCAATTCACCTGGGATTCCTCCAGGAATTTATCCTAGGATTCCTCCAGGAAATTTTTCTAGGATTCCTCCAGGAATTAGGATTTCTCCAGAAATGTTTACTAGGATTCCCCCAGGAAATCCTCCCGGGATTCCTTCAGGAATTCCTATTCGGATTTCTTAAGAAATTTCTTCTGGGATTCCTTTTCGAAGGCTTCATGAGCTTCCTATGGGAACTCCTCCAGGAACTTCTTTAGGAATTCCTCCTGAGGACTCTCCAAAAATGTCTTCAAGAATTTCTCCTGGAATTCCTCCAGACCATTCCTCTTGGGAATCCTCCAGGAATATTTTCGGAAATCCTTCAAGAATTCCAACACAAATGTCCCCTCCAGGAATTCCTCCTAGGTTTCCTCCGGGAAATGCTCCTGGGATTACTCCAGGAACTCTCCCTAGTAATAATACGGGAATTTCTTCTTGGATTCTCCACAAATTGCTCTTTGAATTCCTCTAGGAATTCTGAAAGGATTCCTCCAGGAATTAATAGGTACAGGAATTGCTCCACAGATTCTTACAGAAGTTTCTTCTGGGATTCCTTCTGCAATTCCTGCTGGAATTTCTCTAGGCATTTATCTTAGGAATCCGCTTGGAAATCCTCTAGGAATTCATGCTAGGATTCCACCTAGAATTCTTTCATGGATTACTCCAGAAATACTTCCTGGCATTCTTTTAGGGGTTCTCCCAGGAATTCTTCCTGACATTCCTCCAGGAATTGCTCTTGGCATTCCTCTAGAAATTCCTCCTGGGATTCTTCCAGGAATTCTTGCGAGGATTCCTCCAGGAATTCCTCTTGTAATTCCTCATGGGATTCTTCCAGGAGTTCCTCCTGGGATTCATTCGTGAATTCTTCCTTGAGTTCCTCCATGAAATCTTCCTTGGATTCCTCCTGGAAATCCTCCAAGGATTCCTCCAGAACTTTCTCCCAGGACTCCTTCAGGAAATCCTCCTCGGGATTCCTAGAGGAACTCTTCTTAGGATTATTGCATGGTTTTCTTTTGGTATTCCTCCAATGATCCTTCCTGGGATTTTTCCAGGATTTTCTCTTCGGATTACTTCAGAAATTACTCTTGGAATTTCATCAAGAAATCACCAGGAACTCCTTGTAGGATACTCACAGGTTTTTTTTACTGAGATTTCACCGACAGTTTCTCCTGGGATTTCCTCCTGGGATTTCTCCAAGAATTCCTTTTGGAATTTCTCCAGAAAATTCTCCTAGGATTCCCCCAGAAAATCCTCCTGGGATTCTTTCAGGAATTCCTCTTCGGATTTCTCCTGGGATTCCTTTTAGAAGTCTTCCTGAGTTTCCCATGGGCATTTCTTCTGGTATTTCTCCAGGAATTCCTTCTGAGGTTTCTCCAAAAATGCCTTCAAGAATTTTTACAGGCATTTCTCCTGGGATTCATCCAAGCCATTCCTCTTGGGAATCCTCCAACAATATCTTCGGAAATCCTTCAGGAATTTCACAAAAATATCACCTTAAAATCCTCCTCTGGGATTCATTCGTGAAATGTTTCTGTGGATCCTCCAGGAATTCTTCCTAGTATCCATACCGGAATTTATTCTTGGATTCCTTCAGCCATTTTCCCAGTGGTTGATCCAGCAATTCCTGCAGTAATTATTCTTTGGATTCCTTTAGGAATTTTCTAAGCCTTCCTCCACGAATTTCTACAGGAATTGCTCCAAGAATTCTTACATGAGTTTCTTCTGGGGTTTCTTCTGCAATTCGCCCTAGAATTCCTCCTAGGATTCCTAGGATTCATCCTAGGATTCCACTTGGAAATCCTCTAGGAATTCAGCTAGGATTCGACTTGGAATTCCTTCATAGATTGCTCCAAAAAGACCTCCCAGTATTCCATCAGGAATTCCTTCAGAGGATCGTCCTGGAATTTCTCTTGACATTCCTCCAGGAATCCTTCTGGGAGTACCTCGTGGGATTGTTCCAGGCATTCCCGCTGGGATTCTTCCAGAAATTCCAGGTATTTCTATTGACATGCCTCCAGGTATTCCTCTTGGCATTCCTCCTGGGTTTCATCTGTGAATCCCTCTTTGGATTCCTCCAGCATATCCTCCTAGGATTCCTCCAGGAAGTCCTTCTAAGATTCTTCCATGAAACCCTGCAGGATTTTCTAGAAATTTCTCCTAGGATTCCTCTAAATTTGGTCGCGGGGCTTCCTATAGGAATTTCTCCTATTATTTCTCTAGGAATTCCTCCTCAGGCTTCTTTAGGTATTCCTCCAAAGTTTTCTCCAGGAATTTCTTTTGCGAATTCTCTAAGCATAACGCAAATTCTTCAGGAATTCTTCCAGAAATTTCACCTTGACTCCTGTAATCTTTCTGGAATTCCTCCTGGAACTCTTCCTTGAATTATAACTGAAATTTATTCTGGGATTTCCGAATCAATTTTTTCAGGGATTTGTTCAGCAATTCCTTCAAAAATTTCTTTTTTGGTTCCACTAGGAATTCCTCCAGTAGCTATTCTTAGGAGAAATCTCAGTAGGAATTCCTGAAGGAAGCTCAAGAGGAATTCCTGAAGGAATCCCAAGAGGAATTTTAGGAGGACTTAAAAATTGGAAGAAATGCCTGGTGGAATCCAAGGAAAAATTCCTAGAAGAATTCTAGAATGATTTTCTGGAAGAATCTTACGAAGAATTTCTGGAAGATCACCAGAAGGCATTCCTGGAGGAACCCCAAGGAAAATCCCTGCAGGAACTCCAGGATGAATTCCTGGAGATATCCCGGGGGGAATTTCTGCAAGAATCCAAGAAGTAATTCCTGGAAAAATCCCAGAAGGAACTCCTGGAGGAATCGCAAGAAAAAAATCATAAAAAAAATCCCAGGAAAAATGCATGGAAGAATCCTATGTAGAATTTCTGAGAGAATCCCAGGAGAAATTTCTGGATGAGTCCTTGAAGAAAATCCTGTAGGAATCCGAGGAATAATTCCTAGAGGAATCCCGGGAGGAAACCCTGGAGGAATCCCAGAAGAAATTCGTGGAGGAATTTGTCAATGAACCACGGATGAAACTGTTGTGGGAATCCGAGGAGGAATTCCTCGAAACATCCCGGAAAGAATTCCTTGAGAATGCTCAGGAGGAATTCCTTGAGAAATTCCAAGAGGAATTCCTGGAGGAACCCCAAGATAAATTCCTGGAGAATCCCCAAGAGAAATTCCTGCAGCAGAAACCCCGGGAGGAATTCCTCGAAAATTACAACTAGAAATTCATGGAAAAACCCTGGAAGGAATTCCTGGAGAATTTGTTGAAGGAATTCCTGGAGGAATCCTAGAAGGAATTTCTGAAAGAAATCTAGTAGAAACCTCCAGTGGAATTTCCACATGAATGCCTGAGAAAATCCCGGGAAGAATTCCTGGTTGTATCGTGGGAGGAATCGAAGGAGTAATTCCTGAAGGGATCCCAGGAAAAATCTTGCGGAAATCCCAGGAGGAATTCCTGGAGCAATCCCAGGAAGAACACATGGAGGAATTTTATGAGGGATTTATCAAGAAAATCCTGGGAGAAATTCCTGGAAGAATCCCAGGCGAAATCTCTCGCGAAATCTCGAGAGAATTTACTTGAGAAATCTCAGGAGTTTCACCGGGAATCCCTGAAAGAGTTTATACTCCCAGGATTTTCTCGATAAGTTTCTCTGGGAATTCCTGTAGTTTTGCCGGGATTTCTACTAGGATTTCCTCCAATAATTCCTCTAGAAGTTCCTCCGAGAATTCCACAAGAAGTTCCTCCAGAAATTCTTCCAGGAATTTCTCTAGAAGTTCTCCCGGGAATTCTTCTAGGAGTGTCTCCGGGAATTCTTCTTGGTGGTCAACCAGCAATTTCTCTAGACGTTCCTCAAAAAAATCCTTAAGAAATATCTCCTGGAATTCCTCTAGGAGTATCTCTCCCGGGAATTCCTCTACAAATTCCTCCAGATTTTTTTTCTAAGAGGTCCTCCTGAAATTCTTCTAGGAGTTCCTACGGGATTTTTTCTTTTAGTTCGTTCGAGAATTCCACGAGTGGATCCTTCGGGAATTCCTCTTGAAGTTCCTTCAGAAACTCATCTTGAAATTCCTTCAGAAATTCCTCTATGAGTAACTCCAGGAATTTCTCCAGGAGTTTCTCCTGGAATACCTTTCAGAAGTCTCTCTGGGAATTCTTCTAGGACTTCCAAGAATTTCACTAAGAGTCCCCCTGGGAGTTTCATTGGGGGTTCCTCTAGGAGGTTCTCCCAGAATTTCTATAAGACTTTCTCCTTGTTCCTCAAGGAGTTTCTTCAGCAATTTCTCTACAGGTGTTTCAAAAACTATTCTATGAGTTTCTTTTTATAGTTCCTGCGGGAATTCCTCTATGCTGTCCTTCGAGACTTCTTCTAGGAGTTACAATTTATTTTTTTTCTTGGAGTTCCTCCGGAAATTGCTCTACGTAGAATTAGCGATACCAGTAGAATTCGTCCAAAATTACCTCCGAAAATTCCTATGGTAGTTCCTTCGGGAATTCCTCAAGGGATTCCCACCGCAAATTCTTCTAATTGTTTCCTTCAGTAATTTATCTTACAATTTCTTCGGAAATTCCTCTGAGAGTTGCTCCAGGGGTTCCTCCAAAAATACCTCTTGGAGTTCCCTTCAGAATTTATCTAGGTGGTCTTCTGGGAATTCCTCTCTAGGAGTTTCATAGGATTTTTTTTCCTAAATTCTCACCGGGAATTCCTCTGGGAGTTCCTTCGGGTATTATTACTTGAATTTCTCAAAAAGTGTCGTAAGCAATTTTCTTCAAATGTCATTTCCTCTTGAAGTTCCTCTAAACATCCTGCAAGAAATTCCGTCGGGAATTTTTATAGTAGTACCTTCAGAAATTTCTCCATAAGTTCCTCCTAGAGTTCCTCTTGAAATTTTTCTTGGAGTTCCTCTGAGAATTCCTTTAGGCTGCCCTCCATGTTTTTCTTTAGGAGTTCTAATTGATTTTTTGTATGTTTCTCCGGGAATTAAACTAAAGTTTCTCTAAGAAATCCTGTCGGAGTATTTTCAAGGAGTTTTCAAAAGTTCCTCCGAAATTGCTCTACCAGTTCTCAAGGAATTTCTTTCTAGCAGATCCTCTGGTGATTCTTCGGGGAGATACCCCGAGAATTTCTGCAGGCGATCCTGATATTCCTCTAGAAGTTTCAATGGAATCTTTTTCTTGGAGATTCTCCATAAATTCCTCGAGTGATTCTTCCGGAGTTTCCCCGGGAGTTGCTCTGGGAGTTTCATTTCTCTTAGAGAAATGGCTGAAAAAACTCCATGAGGAATTTAAGGAGAAACCCCTGGAAGAATTCCGGGAGGAACTCCCAGAGAAATTCCCGGAGGAAGTCCTAGAGGTATACCTGGAGGAACTTCTAGAGCAATTCCCAGAGGAATTCCTAGAGGAGTTTTTGAAGGAACTCCTAAAAGAAACCCCGAAGAGAATTTTAGAAAAAAAAAATCTCTTGGAACTCCTGAAGGAATGCACCTAAAGAATTTACCAAAGGATCTCCAAGAGGCATACCTGGAAGAACTCCTATAAAAGATATATTTGTGGAATTCCTGAAGCATTTCCGAAGACATTCCCGGAGGATTCCCAAGAGGAATGGCTTGGATGAATTTCTGGAGAAATTCTTGAAGGCCTTTTTAGAGAAACCTCAGGAGGAATTCCTAGAGATATACCAGGAGTAATTGCCATAGGAAGCTCAGGAAGATTGACGAAGATGAATTCCAAAAGGAATCCCAGGAGGATTTCTTGGGGGAATCATAGGAGAATTTTCTGGAGAAACTCCAAGAGGAATTCTTGGATTGGGATTCTTCCCAGGAAGAATTGCTGGTAAAATCTCAGAAAAAAAAACCTGTGAGTATCCTAGAAGGAATTCCTGGAGATATTCTTGAAAGAATTCCTAGAGGATTCCTTAGAGTAATATTTGAAGGAATCCGAAGAGAAATTCCTGGAAAAATCCCAGGAAGAATTATTGGTGGAATACCAAAAGGAAGCTATGTAATAATCCTAGGAAGAGCTCCTCTAGGAATCCCGAGGAGGATTTCTTGGAGGAGTCCTAGGAGGAATTCCAAGGAGGATCCAAGGAAGATTTCATGGAGGAATCTGAGGAGAAATTCACGCAGGAATCCCATGAGGAATTCCTGGAGGAATTCCTGGAGGAATCCTTGGAGGAATTCCAGGCAGAATCCCTGGAAGAATCCCAGGAGATTCCTAGAGGAATGCCAAGAGGAATTCCTGGAGGAATGTCAGTAGGAATGCCAGGAAGAAAGAGAGAAATCAATGAAGGAAGTCTAGGTGGAATCCTAGTATGAATGCCTAGAGGATTTTCAAGTGGAATCCTAAGTTGAAATCCCGGAAGAACTCCAGGATAAATTGCCGAAGGAATCTCAGAGGAAACTCCTGTAATAATCTGTGGAGTTTTTCTAGGAGTTTTTCTAGGTGTTTCTCTTCGATGAGTTCCAGCGGGATTTTTTATAGGAGTTCCTCCAGGTATGCCTCTTGGAGATCCTCTTTCTTTAGGTGCATTCCTTCAGGAGTTCCAAGAGATTTTTTTTTCTAAAATTCTCTTCGGGGATTCTTTTGGGAGTTCCTTCAAGAACTCCTCTAGGAATTCCTCTGGGAATTGCTCTAGGAGTTCCTCCAGGTATACCTCTAGGACTTCCTCCTGTAATTTCTCTGGGTGTTCCTCTCGGAATTCTTCCAGGAGTTCCTCCTTAAATTCCTCATGGAGTTTCTTCAGCCATTTCTCTAGGAGAAATGAAACTCCCAGAGCAATTCCCGGGGAAACTCCGGAAGAATCACTCGAGGAATTCATGGAGAAACTCCAAGAAAAAGATCCCATTGAAACTTCTAGAGGAATATCGGGATCGCCTGCAGAAATTCTCGGGGTATCTCCCCGAAGAATCACCGGAGGATCTGCTAGAAAGAAATTCCTTGAGAACTGGTAGAGCAATTTCGGAGGAACTTTTGAAAAGTCCTTGAAAATACTCCGACAGGATTTCTTAGAGAAACTTTAGTTTAATTCCCGGAGAAACATACACACAAAATCTCAAGAAGAACTCCAGGAGGAACTTATAGAGAAATTTTTGAAGGTACTCCTATAAAAATTCCCGACGGGATTTCTTGCAGGATTTTTAGAGGAACTCCAAGAGGAATTTCGGGAGAAACTCATAAAATAATTCCTGGATGACCTTTGAAGAAAATTGCTTACGACACTCTTTGGGATATTCAAGTAATAATACCCGGAGGAACTCCCAGAGGAATTCCCGGTGAGATTTTAGGAAAAAAAAATCCTATGAAACTCCTAGAGAGGAATTCCCAGAAGACCACCTAGATGAATTCTGAAGGGAACTCCAAGAAGTATTTCTGGAGGAACCCCTGGAGCAACTCCCAGAGGAATTCGTGGAGAAATTGTAAGAGAAATTACTGAAGAAAACAATTAGAAGAATTTGCGGTGGAAATCCTGGGTAAATATGCGGAGAAACACCTTGAGGAATTCCCGAAGGAACTTCCATAGGAAATTCGCTAATTCTACGTAGAGCAATTTCCGGAGGAACTCCAAGAAAAAAAAATACATTGTAACTCCTAGAAGAAGTCCCGAACGACAGCATAGAGGAATTCCCGCAGGAACTTTAAAAATAAATTCATAGAATAGTTTTTGAAACACCTGTAGAGAAATTGCTGAAGAAACTCCTTGAGGAACAAGGAGAAAGTCTTATAGAAATTTTTGGAGCACCTCCTAGAGGAACCCCCAATGAAGCTCCCAGGGGGACTCTTAGAGAAATTCTTGGAAGTCCTAGAAGAATTCCCAGAGAGACTTCTAGTTGGTATTCTAGGAGAAACTCCTGGAGAAATTCCTGGAGTTACTCGTAGAGGAATTTCTGAAGGAATTTCAAGATGAGTTTCTGAAGAAATTTCAAGAAGAATTCCCGAAGGATCCACTCGTGGAATTCTTGAACGAACTAAAAGAAAAAATCCCGTAGGAGCTCCTAGAAGAATTTCAGGAGGAACTCTTAGAAAAAAATCTGGAGAAATTTGTAGAGGAATTCTCGGGAGAGATACTCCTAGAGGAATTCCAGGAGATATTTCTTAAAGATTTTTTGGAGGAACGTCTGAAGAAATTGCTGGTTGACGACCAAGAAGAACTCCCGGAGACACTCCTAGAAGAATTCCCGGGAGAACTTCTAGAGAAATTCCTGGAAGAATTTCTGGAGGAACTTCTTGAGGTATTTCTGGAGGAACTTCTAGAGGAATTCTTGAAGGAATTCTAGTAGAAATCCCGGCAAAACTACAGGAATTCTCAGAGATACGAACGTACGAACTCTTAGAAAAAATCCCATTTGAATTTCTAGAAGAATTTCGCTGAGGCCTCCTTATAAATTGCTGGAGGATCCTCTAGAAGAAATCTCGAGAAAACTTTTTGGGGAATTCTTGGAGGACCCCCTAGAAAAAAAAAATCTGATTGAAACTCCTAGAGGAATTTCCGGAGGACTGACTAGGGAAATCTCGAGAAATTCCCTGAAGAACTCCCAGAAAGAAATCTTATAAAAACTCGAAGATCAATTTCCGGAGGAGCTACCTGAAGAATTTATAGAAGAATGTTTAGATAAATTCCTGGAAGAATTCCTAGACGAGATTCTGGTGAACTTTTTGAAGAAGTTCCGGAGGAACTCCTAGAGGAATTTTTGGAGGAAATCCTAGAGGAATCTAGGATCTAGATTCCCGGAGAAACCCATCGAGAAAATACTGGGGTAGGAACTCCTTCAGGAATTCCCGGTTAAACTCCCATAGGCATTTCCTGGAGAACTTCTCGAGAAATTTATGTACGAACACTTAGAAAAAATCACATTTGAAAAATTTCCAAAAGAACTCCTAGCAAAATTCTTGGAGGAACTCCTAGAATAAAATCAAATTGAAACTCCTAGAGGAATTCCCGGAGCAACTCTTAGAAAGAAATCCGATAGGAGCTCGAAGAGTAATTTCCGGATGAACCTATAGAGGAATTTTTGATGGAACTCCCAAGAAAACTCCCGGAAGGACTCCTAGCGAAATTCTTGGAATTCCTAGAGTAATTTTCGGGGAGACTTCTAGAAAAAAAATCCTCTTGGAACTTCTATAGCAATTCCCAGAAGACCACCTAGCGGATTAACCGGAGAAACTCCTCGAGAAATTCCTTGAGGAATCCTCGGAGAATCTCTCAGAGAAATTCTAGAGAAATTCCCGGATGATCTCATAAAAAAATCCAATCGGAACTTCTGAAAGAGTTTCCGGAGAAACTCCTAGAAGAGCTTCTTGAAAAAAATCTGGACGAATTTCTGGTAGAATTCTCCGAGAAACTCCTCGAGGAAATCCAGGAGTAACTCGTGAAAAAAGGCATGTTCAACTTCTAGAGTAATTTCTAGAGGTATTCCTAGAGATATTTCCGGAGAGATTTCTCAAGAAATTCTTGGAGGTACTCCTACAGGAATTAGAGGTATACTACTTAAGAATTGTTTGGAGGAGTTCCTGGAGGAATTGTTGAATGATCACCAAGAGTAATTCCCGAAAAAATTCTTAGGATTCCCGGAAGAACTTGTACAGAAATTCCTGGAGGAACTCCTAGAGTAATTCGTGGAGGAAATCCTAATAGAATTCCCGGCGAGACCATAGGAACTCTTGGAAAAACTTCTAAAGGAAGCCCCGCAGAAACTGCTGGACAAATTACTAAGGGTGGGAACTCGTTCAGGAATTCCCGGAGAAATTCCTATAGGCATATCCGGAAGAACCTCTCGAAGAATTCCAGAACAAACTCTTAGAAAATATGCATTTGAACTTTTCAAAGGTTCCTAGAGAAACTTCTGGAGGAACTCTTAGAGGCAATCTCAAGAGAGCTCTTTGGGGAATTCCTAGAGAAACTCCTAGAAAAAAAAATGCAATTGAAACTCCTAGAGGAACTCGCGGAGGACCGACTAGAGAAATCCCGAGGAATTCTTTGAGGAACTCCTACAAAGAAATCTCATAGGCACTCGAAAAGCAATTTCTGGAAGAACTTCTAGAGGAATTTCCGGAAGAACTCAAGAAGAATTCCTGGAGACACTCGAAAAGGATTTCACGAAGTAACTTCTAGTGAAATCCCTAGAGAAACTTCAAAGAGTTTCCTTTGGCAGTCCTCGAGGAATTCCCGGAGGAACTTATAGAAAAAATCCTACTTCTAGAAGAATTTCTAGAAGAAACTCCTAGACAATCTCCTAGAGGGATTCCTTGAGGATTTTCTACAGGAGATTTGCGAGGAACTTTGGGAAGAATTCTCGGAGGAACTCCCCAAGAATATCCTGGAGAAGCTCGTAGAAAAAAAATCTTTTGAACTTCTAGAAATTTTCTGGAATTTCTTGGTTGGGCTCCAAAAGGTATTTCTGGAGACACTTCCCAAGGTATTTCCAGAGGAACTCGTAGAGGTAGTCCTAGAGGATTTTTTGGAGGAACAACTTGAGGATTTCCGGGAGGAACTTCTCAAGAAATCTCCTGAAGACTGCCTTGAAGGACACCTTGAGGAATTCGTGGAGGACCTCCTAGAGAAATTTCTGGAGGTACTTCAAGAGGAATTCCTAGAGAAATTCTCGAAGGAAATCCATTGAATTTCTAGATGAATTTCCGGATGATAAAAAAATATTCACCGATCCACCCAAAATCATCGGGTATAGGGTCTGGGACCATTTGGGCAGGAGCACCTATTTTGGGCACTTGGTGCTATAACTCAGTTAAATTCAAACCGATTGACCTGAATTTTTGAACATGGCTAGATACTGTGCTTATCTGATCGTGTTTCAAAAATCAAGGCAATCGGTTCAAAATTGACTGAGTTGTAGCAGCAAGTGCCCAAAATAGGTGCTCCTGCCCAAATGGTCCCAGACCCTACCATATATGATTTCTATGAAATTCGTAGCTCTCCTATGAGTCGACGCTTACAGCCGACTAGAGTTTCGAGCAGTTTTATTTTCTCTGTATGTTTGAATGAAATATGTTAAATAAATTTGAATCTATAAAATGTTTCTGTTTTGTTTAAGTTTTGAGAAGATTTAGTTTATTTTCTCTTAGTTTTCCATGTAAACCTTGAATTGCAATCAATGCAATGCAATGAATGCAAATCAATGCATTTGCTGCTACATAAAATCATTGATTGAGTATTCGAGCAACTTGCTCGAACTGCACGAAATCATTTTCATAGCAACTATTTCGCAGCTACCAAACGCACCTGCCCTGCCAGGACGGCGTTTGTTTATACCGTGCTCTATTGTTCTCCCATCTGCGGGCATCCATCCACAGCCTTCAGCCGGGAGAGTTTTTTTTCTCTTCTGCTTTGTTGGTATCGACTGAAATGAGAAAATTGAGGTCGGTGTGGATCACCGTTTTGGTGGTTGCCAATAATGATTTGAGATCTATCTTTAGATACAAGAGGTTTGATAAGTCTAACCATTTATGATTCCATGCTGTGATAGTATTTAGTTTCAATATAAATGAAAACACAATGAAATGCTCGATGAAACAATAGTGGAAATCTTCTCCGACGTCAAGCATAATAAGAAGTAACTCTGCTTGTTATATATAATTCGCCATGCATTTTATTGCTGTATCAATACAATACACTTCATTCCTTGCTTGGCGCTTCTACGAGTCGGTCGACAAGTTTCCCGGTCTCATCGCACGGCACTTTTGCAGTGATTAATTTCGATCTTTTCCCCACCAACCGTGTGGGTTTTTTGGTCCGGTTATTAAGCAGTGTTTCAGTAGTGCAAATTGTGCTTAGGCGATTGCGCTTGCGAAGGAAGCGAGCTAAATATTTAGCATCGTGCCACAGTGATTAAAAGATCGCCATCAGTATAAACGGCGTTCTATTTTGTTCGCATCAAAAGCATTCAAGCAGAAGTCAACCCGTTTTGGCTTCTACCTACATACAGTGCGGACGGTCTGCTGCTACAGTCAACACGAACAATAAAGGATAAGTAGCAATCTTTCCATTATCTCCACACCCCTTTGAATTGCCTTTGCGTTTCGAACCGAGTTTTGATTTCAAGGTTGTTGTTCATTTCGGTTCTGTCTCTCTCCCAATAGGGTGAACCAAAAAGTGTACTCTAATAAATCCACGGTTTTTTTATATTATTTTTTTTTTCTTCGGTGGCGTATAGAGTGTGAGTCCAAATAAAGATCACTCTTGGACCGTTGTTGTTATTGCTTGTATTTTCCCTTTGTAAATCAAATTGAACTTCCGCGGTTGAATTATTTTACCGCATGGACGAATCTAATGGAGGCGAAACGCCTCCCAATGATATCATTGCTCGTACGAGGTTTTATCAGCCATCTTCGCCTGGGCCTTGGGTTGTCTATTTCCGGCGCAAATGCAAACCATTGAATATGCTTTCGATTTCTCGAGAGCTGACGCGTAAGTATCCTGGGACCGTTATTCACCAAGTGAAAGCATCCAAGCTGCGTGTTACCGCACCTAGCTACAAAGCAGCAAATGAAATTGCTCAACACGAAGCGTTTACTGTTGAATACGCCGTCTATGTGCCAGCACGAGAAGTGGAGGTGGAGGGGAAGATCCTCGACGAAATGCTGACATGTGAGGACATCAAGACCGGCTTTGGTCGATTCAAAAATAGGTCAATTCCTGATGTGGCTATCCTAGACTGTAAACGCTTATCTACGGTTTCCATGGAAGGAAATAACAAGGTGTACTCGCCTTCAGCGTTTTTTCGAGTGACTTTTCCAGGTTCCGTCCTCCCGGAATTTGTTGTAATCGATGGTGGTTTTTACCCAGTGCGTCTTTTTAGGCCGAAGGTTTTTAATTGTACCAAATGCAAGCAGTTTGGTCACAGTGATAGTTTTTGCGACAACAAGCCCCGTTGTGGCAAATGCAACCAAGCTCATTTGGAGGACTCTTGCACACAGGAAGCGGAAAAATGCAGCTACTGTGGCGGAGATCCGCACGACTTGCACGTTTGCCCAGCTTACAAAAGGCGCACTCGAAATGAGAGTCGCTCTATCATTAGGCGCTCCAAACAGACCTATGCGGAGATGGTGAAATCTTTTAAAACACCAGATTCCGTGTCTGAATCAGCTGTCCCAGTTGGAAATCCCTTTCAAGAGTTGTCTTCTGATGATCAGGACGATGACGAAACTCATGAGGGTGGATCTTCTTCGGAGGTACACGCACCTGGAAAAAGGAAGTCATCATCTTCCCCAGGACTGCGCCGAAAGGTCTTTTTAAAATCTACCCTCAAAAGTTTGCCTAATACGAAAGGAGGCGGAGTAAATTTGAAAATTCCGAAGAAACAGGTCCCTGATTGCTCAGTTCCATGCTGTAGTAAAGACCTAGTGACCCCGCCTCCAACTGTTAAATACACTTCAAAAAGAAGCCTTCAACAAGGTAGCAAGAAAAAAGCTACAAAAGCTCCTCGAACTCCAACTAAACCCTCCAAGCCCAAACGAGGACTGCTTACTTTCAGGGCTCTTGTGGATCGCTTATATGATGCCCTCGGTCTTTCTGACTCCTTCAGAGGCATACTTGACATTTTTCTCCCAGCAGTAGAAGAGTATCTTCGGAATCTGACTATTTCATGGCCCCTCCTTGCTGCGATCATATCTTTCGATGGATAATTTATCAAGTGAGGTTCAAGATATGATCACTGTGCTACAGTGGAACTGTCATAGTTTAAAACCTAAATTAGACCTGTTTAAATATTTGATTCACAGCTCTGATTGTGATATATTTGCACTTTGTGAAACATGGCTTTCTTCTGAAGATGAACTCAACTTCCACGATTTTAACATTATACGCCAGGATCGAGATGACCATTATGGGGGAGTACTCTTGGGGATCAAAAAAGGCTACTCATTTTATAGCATTCCAATCCCGACTCAACCTGGAGTAGAAATTGTCGCTTGCCAAATAAACGTAAAAGGTAAAGATCTTTGCGTAGCTTCCGTTTACATTCCTCCAAGAATTTCAATTAGCCGCCGTCATCTTTGGAATGCAGTTTCTGCACTATCACATCCAGTTCTAATTCTGGGTGATATGAATTCACGTGGTACTGGGTGGGGCGAGCCATATGACGATCGCAGAGCGGCTATTTTCTATGATTTGTGCGACGATTTCACTTTGAACGTTTTGAATACAGGTGAAGTGACACGCATTGCATCCGACGGTAGAGAAAGTCGGCTTGACCTTTCTTTGGGATCAAGTTCACTATCATTCGATTGCTCGTGGAAGGTGATCGAAGATCCTCATGGTAGTGATCACTTGCCCATTATAACCACCATAAAACATAATTGCGAAAGGTCAGACGAGCCAATTCAGGTTCCTTTTGACCTCACTAGGAATATCGATTGGCAAAAGTATGCAGAAGCGGTATCTTTTGGAGTTGAATCATCCAATCCTCTCCCACCTTTGGATGAGTATCGATTCCTGTCTGAACTGATTTACAGAAGTGCATTAGAATCACAAAAACGACGCGTTCCAAGTGCAACCTTCAAAAGAAGACCAGCCACACTTGGCTGGGATGATGATTGCACTCAATTGTATCTTAAAAAATCTGATGCCTTCAAAGCTTTTCGTAGGCATGGCACCTCGGATCTTTATCAAGAATACGAAAAACTTGAAAGACAACTGAGGAACTTGCTAAAAGCGAAAAAGCGTAGTTATTGGCGACACTTCATTGAGGGTCTCTCAAGAGAAACTTCGATGACAACGCTTTGGAGAGTGGCTCGCAACATGCGAAACCGCTCATCTTCTAATGAGAGTGACGAATACTCCAACCGTTGGATATTCAGTTTCGCGAAAAAAGTCTGCCCAGACTCAGTCCCAGCACGACCAATTTCTTGGGAATCAATCTCAAGAGACGGTTCTCTGGACAGACCATTCTCAATGCTGGAATTTTCTATAGCTCTTCTTTCATCAAACAATTCTTCTCCGGGACGCGATATGATAAAGTTCAATCTTCTTAAGAATCTCCCAGATATCGCAAAAAGACGATTACTAGACCTGTTCAACTCATTCATGGAGGACAACATCGTTCCGCATGAATGGAGACAGGTCAAAGTAATAGCTATTCAAAAGCCTGGTAAACCAGCGTCTGATCATAATTCATACCGCCCAATTGCTATGTTATCATGTTTAAGGAAATTGTTGGAAAAAATGATCCTATCGCGACTCGACCATTGGGTTGAATCGAATAACTTGCTTTCAAATACACAATTCGGGTTCCGCAAGGGCAAAGGAACAAACGATTGTCTAGCGTTGCTTTCAACAGATATTCAACTGGCCTTTGCGGAAAAGGAGCAATTGGCTTCAGTTTTCTTGGATATTAAGGGCGCTTTTGATTCAGTTTCCATAGAAATATTGTCAGAAAAACTGCACAATAGTGGACTACCCGGACTTTTAAACAATTTCTTGTATAATTTGTTGTCAGAAAAACATATGAGCTTCAATCTCGGACAACTGACAACTTCCAGAATTAGTTACATGGGCCTACCCCAAGGCTCATGTTTAAGTCCCTTGCTTTATAATTTTTACGTGAAAGACATTGATAGCTGTCTGGAAGGACAATGCACGCTAAGACAACTTGCAGATGATGCTGTGGTTTCTCTAAAAGGCCCACATGCAGAAATGTTGCAAAGACCATTGCAAAGCTCCTTAAACAATCTGTCCATTTGGGCAAGAGATTTGGGGATCGAGTTTGCTCCGCAAAAAACTCAATTGGTTGTGTTTTCCAGAAAGCGGAACCCAGCCCAACTGAAACTCAATCTTTTGGGAATAGAAATCGACCAATCTTTGACTTCGAAATACCTTGGGGTCTGGTTTGATTCAAAAGGCACTTGGGGTACCCAAACTAAGTATTTGGTGCAAAAATGTCAGCAAAGGATCAATTTTCTACGCACAATTACCGGAACATGGTGGGGTGCTCACCCGGAAGACCTCATAAAACTTTACAAAACGACTATTCTCTCGGTTCTCGAGTATGGCTCTTTCTGTTTCCACTCAGCAGCAAACTGCCACCTAATAAAATTGGAACGAATTCAATATCGTTGTCTGCGCATTGCCCTCGGCTGCATGCACTCAACGCATAATGCGAGCCTAGAGGTCCTGGCAGGGGTGAAACCTCTCCAGAACCGCTTCTGGGAGCTCTCGCTAAGGTTACTTATCAAGTGTGGAGTGAGCAACACACTTGTTATCGAAAACTTCGAAGAAATGCTCAATCTGAACACTCAGTCAAAATTCATGAGAATCTATCTTTTCTACATGTCATCTGATATAAGCCTCGCAGGTTATAATCCTCCTCGTGTACACTTCACCAATGACAGTTCCTCTGTTAAATACGATCTGTCCATGAAAGAAGCTATTCTTGGAATACCAGATCAACTTCGGTGTATATCTATTCCTCGCATTTTTAATGAAAAGTACCAAAATGTCAATTCCTGCAAGAGATTTTTCACAGATGGGTCTCGCATTAATGGATCCACTGGCTTCGGTGTCTTCAACGAAAACTCCACTGCCTTCCGTAAACTTCAGGAACCTTGTTCGGTTTATGTTGCTGAGCTGGCAGCAATCAACTTCGCTTTGGGGATGATTTCCAACATGCCCGTAGACCATTTCTTCATCTTCTCGGATAGCCTTAGTTCGATTGAGGCACTCCGGTCGATGAAACCTGTAAAACATCCATCTTACTTTCTTACAAAAATAAGGGAGCAGATGGGTGCACTGGTCGAAAGATCCTACAAGATTACCTTTGTATGGGTCCCCTCACATTGCTTAATTTATGGCAATGAGAAGGCGGACTCTCTCGCAAAGGTGGGCGCTCAGGAAGGCGAGATCTATGATAGAAGAATCGCACATGATGAATTTTTCCAATTTGTTCGTCAGAGTTGTCTTCAAAGTTGGCAAAATGATTGGCGAGATGGCCAGCTGGGACGGTGGTTACATTCCATTATTCCTAATGTTTCTTTGCGAGCGTGGTGGCATGGTTTGGATGTAAGTCGAAATTTCATTCGTGTGATGTCAAGACTTATGTCCAACCATTACTCGCTAGACGCGCATTTACACAGGATAAACCTCGCGTTGAGCAATGTTTGTACTAAGTGCGGTTCCGGTTATGACGACATCGACCACGTAGTTTGGCAATGCCCGGATAATGACGCCTCCAGAGCGCTACTATTGGATACCCTTGAGGCCCGAGGTAGACAACCCTTTGCTCCAGTAAGAGATGTGTTGGGAACCCGCGATCTAATCTATATGCGGTCCATTTATGAGTTTCTTCGCATGTGTTGTATAAAGGTTTAATCTCCCTGTGTTTTTTTTTTCGCTTCAGTTTTTTTTTCTCTGTGTTTTGTCCTTTTGTGTTTTGTTCCTGGCCATCCGGCAGATGAGAATCCGTGACAAGCCCATGCCACCACCAGAGGCGATACCGAAACCAACAAACTAAGATACCTCCCGGATGTGCTACAACGAACCCTGAAACCTTATCCTCACCATGCCTTTCCTCAAAATGATGTGACCCGCTAACCTCGAGCAGCCACGAGTACCCTGGCCTCCTCCCAGTACTAACATACTTAAGAAAGCAATAAGTTGTATGTAATTATATACAAAAAATGAATTTCGGCTCCGTGAAGCGTTACACGCGATTGAGCCATAAATAAACGAACTAGATAAAAAAAAAAAAAATACAATACACTTATTCTTGTTCTATTTCTTCGTAACTCCCGTCTTTTGGACTCAACCTGCTACTTAGCTTATAATTATAAAGCAAATAGCTAAGTGGTTTCTATGATCAATGAATCATTTTCGCATTCTTATATCGTATATGCATGCTAAGATACCCATAGCCTTGGATAACAACGATAATTTTTGTAAAGTTTATGTACTGATCAAGAAACGAGCTCAGACACCATCAGTATATTCTTGATGAATACCCGACCTTTTACTGAGCCAGTTATATTCACATCTTTCATTATTATATTTGTTTACATTATTTTCTTTCTCTGCAAATCTTCTACCATATCCATGTTATAACTTTTGTCACTGAGGACAAAATGAAAACCAGAATGTTGATACAAAACCATCTTGTACAACTTTGGCTATACTGAACCATAAACTCATTTCAAAATAATCCTGGCCACACTGCCAACCCCGAACGAGTGGGACAAGCTGCCTCTCCGAGAGAGCTAAAACGTGCTTTTTCAACGGCAGCACGTGGTAATTTCAAATTTTCAACGGACGAGCTTGACCTCAGACCTTAATGATGGCTCAGATGCCGAGGTTATGTAAACGTATAGGCAGAGCTGAAACCTCAAACTTCACAGTTGACTGCTCAAACCTCAAACCTCACAGTTGACTGCTTGACCACCTTCACTAGCCGATCATTATCGAGACATTGTCTTTATTGTATAATCATTGGCTATACGATTCATGTAAAATTTGACAAAAAAAAGTGCAAGCAAGTGAAATTTCCCATAATAAACCCATTCAAATTACAACTGTGTTACAGAGCGCGAGGGCTCAACCAATTGCATCGAAATTGTGCGCAGTAATTTTAGACGCAAAAGGAGATTGAGGCTATAAAATTTAAATTTTCCCATACAACTTTGATCCATCCTACTGTATAAACGCCTCAGGAATCTAAAATGGTGTAATTTGACAAGATCGCTTAAATTTTTATCAAGATTTTGTTCTTTTACGCATATTAAGCACTTGCATCGATTTTGTTCACCTTCGTAATCAGGTTCCGATCCTGATTCTGCAACACTGCTGGTATCTTAGGTGTGGTCAGAGACTATTTTCTTCCTGCCCGTTTACCTGGTTATCGAACATTTTTGATGATTGGATGTTTCGCATGCATGGATTTGGTTCACTTTTTGAATTGGCCACTTCCGACGGGATACCTAGAACCGGTTCCGGAACACAATCTGTTCAAATATGTTATTTGTGGATTGATTGGTAATTATCGGTGACAAATATCGGAAACAGCTTGTTTAGCGTGACGCGTTTCGACCTACTATTCTTCGGATAGCTGGATGCATCCCTTTATCTTCGTCAGTTTAATATATAATCGGTTCAGATATGGTCTGAAACTATTTTCCTGTTTACCGTTCATCTTATTATTGATTAAGCCGCTATTTCGTGTGTCACATGCATAGTGGCGATTAAGTGGCCACGGGGACAACATTCTGGTAGCTTGGCTGTCGTGGGGTTGATATACTGGGTTGGATCCGGGCCCGCGGATGGAAAAGGGTTCTGGCAAAGTTTGGTACAGGTGGAGGCCTCATTTTGGCTAGGCCTTCAGTGTTCTATTTGATAGACCTTACTCTTCAGGAGGTCAAATCACAGTGCACGCATTACAAGTTCTTGATACTTGCGAAGCTGTTGGAAATGTGGTGGCGAGGTGGGAGACCCTGCCCTGTGGTAAAACCACTCGGGAATCTGGCAAAGCCTCTGTACGCTACCGTGTGTCCTGCTTGAAGACGCGTTTTGACCTACTATTCTTTGGTCATCATCAGACGCATTCAGCTGGATGCATCCCTTTATCTTCGTCAGTTTAATATATAAGCGGTTCAGATATGATCTGAAACTATTCTCCTGTTTACCGTTCATCTGATTATTGATAAAGCCGCTATTTGATGTGTCGCATGCAAGCCCGTGCACAAGGGGGGGGGGGTGTTTGGGTATTAACGCCCCCCCCTCATTACCGACGCTCCATATACTAGGCGCCCCTCCACTTTTTTCCGAGGTTTGGGAAAGCCCCCCCCCCTTGGCGCCACTCCTGTGCACGAGCCTGGTCGCATGCATAGGTTTGGTTCACTTTTTTAATTGGTCACTTCCGATGAGATACCTGGAACCGGTTCCGGAACACAACCGGTTCAGATACGGTATGAAACTGTTTTCCTGTTTACCGTTCATCTGGTTATCGAAAAAGCCGCTATTTGATGTGTCGCATGCCTGAATTGGTTCACTTTTTTAATTGGCCACTTCCAGCGGGACATGCGGAACCGGTTCCGGAACACTACCGGTTCAGATATGGTCTGAAACTATTTTCCTACTTACCGTTCATCTGGTTATTGATAAAGTCGCTATTTGGTGTGTTGCATGCATGCGTTTGGTTCAGTTTTTTAATTGGTCACTTCCGATGGGGTACCTGGAACCGGTTCCGGAGCACTACCGGTTCAAATATAGTCTGAGACTATTTTCCTGCTTACCGTTCATCTGGTTATTTAAAAAGCCGCTATTTGATGTGTCGCATGCCTGGGTTTGGTTCACTTTTTTGATTGGTGACTTCCAGCGGGACACCTGGAACCGGTTCCAGAACATAACCGGTTCAGATATTGTCCGAAACTATTTTTCTGCTTACCTTTCATCTGGTTATCGAAAAAGCCGCTATTTGATGTGTCGCATGCATAGGTTTGATTTTCTTTTATATTTGGCCACTTCCGGTGGGACACCCGGAATCGGTTCCGGAACGCTACCGGTTCAAATATAGTCTGCGACTATTCTCCTACTCCCCGTTCATCAGATAATCGAAAATGCCGTGGTTTGATGGGTCGCATGCATGGGTTTGTTGCATTTTCATATCTGGCCCCCTCCTGGGGTACCGGTCTGTAACACCTAAATGGCCATAACTCCGGAACGGCTGGACCGATCCGAACCATTTTCAATAGGAAACAATGGCACCAGATGCCGCGTCGAATGAACCATCGGTCGTTGAAATCGGTTCATATTTACTATCTAAAAATGAGGTGACCTTTTTTGTACACATACACACACACACACATACATACACACACACACATACATACACACAGACATCATCTCAACTCGTCGAGCTGAGTCGATTGGTATATGACACTTGACCCCTCCGGGGGCTCTATCAAATTTTCGTTTTTGGAGTGAACATATAGCCTTTCGGTACACCTTGGTGTACGAGAAAGGCAAAAAGGATGATGGATAGGTTCCAAAATCATAGAAATGGGCTCTGATATCACGTATTTTATTTTCTTATGATTTTAGCTTGCATCGTTTTATTAATCTAATTAAAAGCATTTGGGATCGAGGAATCATAAAAGTAATTCTTAATTCCATGAATATTATGCATGGTTCCATTTCCTTCAACCATGATTTTATGAATTTGACTGAGAAGCATATAGGTCCGACGATGACGGAATCATAAAAGTAATTCTTAATTCCATGAATTCTATGCATGGTTCCATCTCCCTCAACCATGATTTTATGAATTTGACTGAGAAACATTGAGGTCCGACGACGACGGAATCATAAAAGTAATTCTCAATTCCATGAATTCTATGCATGGTTCCATCTCCCACAACCATGATTTTATGAATTTGACTGAGAAGCATATAGGTCCGACGACGACGGAATCATAAAAGTATTTTTTGATTCCATGAATTCTATGCATGGTTCCATCTCCCTCAACCATGATTTTATGAATTTGACTGAGAAACATTGAGGTCCGACGACGACGGAATCATAAAAGTAATTCTCAATTCCATGAATTCTATGCATGGTTCCATCTCCCACAACCATGATTTTATGAATTTGACTGAGAAGCATATAGGTCCGACGACGACGGAATCATAAAAGTATTTTTTGATTCCATGAATTCTATGCATGGTTCTACCTCACCCAACCATAATTTTATGAATGTGGTGGTAAAGCATCAGGATCTGCATCCAGGTTTATGAAAATTATTCTTGGCTTCATGAATGCTACTCATGATCCCAGCTAATTTAATCATAGCTTCATGATTATATTTTCCATTTTTGGTCGTCGAAAGCCAAAACAATAACGGGTGCATAGCGTTATGGTGAAATCATTCATAAAATCATAAAATTTAATCATGGTGTATATTTATAACATAAAATCATAAAAATATCGGGAAACTATGAGTCATATTCATGGTCTTGGGAATGGATTTTTTTCCGTGTATACACACACACGCACACACATACACACTAGGTTGTCCCAAAATTTGCACATGGTCGAAAAGCTTGGGGGCTCACCCTGCAAATGATAGCTAAGGGTGTTAGAAACAAACTTTTGTATGACGGCAACTTTCAAAAATGACGTTTAGAGGTCGCCCTGGCGAGATTTTTGAAAAATGGCCATTTTTCGTAATAAATTTCATACAAATATTTTTTACTGTACAAAAATTGGCAAAACCCACTATTTTTATATTTTTTACATCTTGATATGGATCCAAACTTCATGGGAAAAATAATTAACGACATGTTTTGCAGGTAACTTTTTGATACTGAATTTTTGAATTGACTAAAATTTGTCATTTTTTGATATACTTTGCATTTTACCCATCATAAAAAGTATCTGAACCTAATGCTAATTTAAAACAATTTCCATAAAAAGATAGGAAATTTTATGAGGAAAAACTTTGCCGAAGACAGCATGGCGTTTTTTCTATCCGTTTTAGAGTTATTCACGATTTACTATTTGGTGAAATCTGGATTTTTCGTTATTAAAAAAAATCACAAAAGAACTGCCTAAAAACACATATAAAGTAAAAAATTACGCATGCTCAACAAGTTTTTATCTTGATTGTGTTTAGGAATTATGATAGCATCATTCATTGAATTTTTCTTTCCGTTGACAAATCCATTTTCTTTGATCTAGAAAGGCGCATACTAGCGAGAAACTTTATCATTAGGTACCATTTTGAGATGCCTTAGTAGGCCATGGCATTTTTAACGGTTATCGTTATGTATTATACGAACATAAGACACAATCAAACGCACGGCACATTTTCTACATCATTTAGAAGGTGATACATTCCGGAAAACATGCTGATTTTGTTTTTCAATGATGTTGTTCAAATCATTCAAAGACATGAATAAAACGTTCTAGTAGTCCCTATTATTTTGATCAACAGATAGGACGATAAAAATGACGTCACTTGTTTACGTCCAAAACTGTTGTTTACCAATAATAGCCTACCTTGTCTTTTTGTATGCCGTGTACGTATTATGGTCATCAAATTGTTCTAACCTTGGATAACATTACGTTAACTCACTGGTTCATCTCATCCCACCCGTTTCAATTTGCCTCGGTGTATCTTATTTTCGGTGTTGATAAGATAATTCACATCAGTAGATGTTAAAAAAAGACATGGGCTGCTTTTCAGAATGTCTCGAATTGGAACTTAGTATCTAAAAATTGGTATTCTTACGTAAGATGTTCGTAATCGCGATTTGAATTTGGCATGGATCAACGTATTCGCCTTTATTCACTTTGCCACTGTTTCCTGGGCTGTTTCACTGGTCCAGGACTCATACATCTTCATGTAGAAAAATATTTGAGAATATCGACAGGAAAGTAAGATAAACGCGAAAATATGGCTCAACATTTTGTAGAGAATATCTTTAAAAAATCAATAGGCTGTACGAAGCTTGTCACGAGGCTTGTCAAGAGAACTAGCTATTTAAGACATCCATATGAAGGGATTGAATAACAAAAAATAAAAATCAGATAATGATGTCACCATAATTCCATAACACAATCAATACAAAAACTTGTTGAGCCTATGTGATTTTTTTACTTTGTATGTGTTTTTGGGAAGTTCTTATGTGAGATTTTTAGAAAAATACCTAAAAATCCAAATTTCACCAAATAGTAAATTGTGAATAACTCTAAAACGGATAGAAAAAACGCCATGCTGTCTTCGGCAAAGTTTTTCCTCATAAAATTTCCTATCTTTTTATGGAAATTGTTTTAAATTAGCATTAGGTTCAGATACTTTTTATGATGGGTAAAATGCAAAGTATATCAAAAAATGACAAATTTTAATCAATTCAAAAATTCAGTATCAAAAAGTTACCTGCAAAACATGTCGTTAATTATTTTTCCCATGAAGTTTGGATCCATATCAAGATGTAAAAAATATAAAAATAGTGGGTTTTCCCAATTGTTGTACAGTAAAAAATATTTGTATGAAATTTATTACGAAAAATGACCATTTTTCAAAAATCTCGCCAGGGCGACTTCTAAACGTCATTTTTGAAAGTTGCCGTCATACAAAAGTTTGTTTCAAACACCCTTAGCTATCATTTGCAGGGTGAGCCCCCAAGTTTTTTGACCATGTGCAATTTTGGGACAACCTAATACACACACATACACACACACGGACAGCACCTCAATTCGTCGAGCTGAGTTGATTGGTATATATGACTCGACCTTCCGGGGCTTCTATCAAAAAGTCATTTTTGGAGTGAACATATAGCCTTTATACACTTAGTGTACGAGAAAGGCAAACATATAATCAATCATAGCGTTTATGATTGAACATTGCAAAACAGAGACCATCTATGCAGTTTGACGATAACGCTCTGCTTTCTTCTTCTTCTTTTTCTTCTTCATGGCACTGGGACTTGGCCTGCCTCGCTTCAACATAGTGTTCATTGGAGCACTTCCACAGTTATTAATTGAAGGGCATTATTTGCCTGCCATTGCATGAATTTGTATATTGTGAGGCAAGCACAATGATACACTATGCCCAGGGATTCGAGCCTTAACCACTAGGCTAACTGGAGACCCCGCTCTGCTTTATTTTTGTTGAATGACCGGTGCGAACATGGGTGGAAAGCGTCATTAGTTTTTCTAACAGTTTTCATTCTATTACAAAACCCCATGAGCTCAGATTATTTTACAGAATAAGATTTGCAATGACAGCATAGAATCAAACACAATATTGCGGCGATTCACCAAAGTGCAAAAAAAAACGATGGTACGGATGGCATAGAGACCAGTGCTGAAAATGTCATTTTGACATATCAAAATTCAACCATATCCAGCTCATTTTAGCTGAACTTGAGAATATGATAAATGAAAAATTTGAGCGGCTAGACCAGTTCTAAAAGAAAGTCACGGAAACTCGTTGTGTTTTAATATTTAAGGCAAATGTCACGAACTACATACCTTCCAAAAATACCAATTGATATTCACCATCATTGGCATTTTTTCGAAGATAGTCCGTGACATTTATCTTAAGTATTCGAAAAAGATCGTTTTTTTTCGTGACTTTCTTGTAGAGTTGGTCTAGCCGCACAAGTTTTTCATATACCATATTATGAGGTTGAGCTTCTAAAATGAGCTGGATGTGGTTGAATTTTGATATGTCAAAATGACATTAGAGGCCACCGGTGCGCAAAGGCGCCTGATCATTATATAGCGCATTTAGTTCACCACTGGAATATCGCACTAGTTTTCACGAGTGCGGAAACGCTAATAAAAGTGCGCGATAGCATCAAATCAACTAGGTGTCTTCAGAGCACTTGTTCACCATAGATTGAAGAAATAGTGCGCCGAAGACATCAACCTGATTTGATGCAATCGCGCACTTTTATTCACGTTTTCGCACTTATGAAGTCGCAGTTCGCAGTCCAGTGGTGAACTAAATGCGGTATATTACTGACATGGTAACGAACGACCGGTGCGAAAATGGGTGAATAACGGAATTAAAATTCTTTATCGACGAGCTGTTGCGTGTGTAATATGGAGCCCACGAGTGGGCTTAGTCTAAGGAGTCCTTATTAAGGACCATCTCACTCTGGATGAGGTTACTAAGTTTGTCAACACACAGTTTCAAGTAGGACGTATGGTTTGTGTGAGTACTTTTGCGAATCGATTCCGAATGAAATCAACAACATGCACACTGCACAGTGTGCAAAGAGATTCTGGGTATGAGTGCTCTCGTTGTGGCCGCTGCGGACACAATGGCATGGATCGCATTTGCCTGGCGAGAATGGTTGCTCTGTCTGCAAGCCTATACATTTGTGGTTCGTTTTCGGAAGGGTTCTGAAAATGTTGCACTTGCATACAGTCTGTCGCGGTTACCAGAGCTCACAGGAGATCATGATTTTGATGGTGACAACCAGTTCCTGGCAATGGAATCTGTGGTGATCGATATCAGCGAGTTGGAAAAGGCTTCTAAAGTTGATTTGAAACTTCTGCCTGTTCAGGATTATGTACGCTTTGGTAAATGGTCTACCGAGGTTAAACCGTTCAAACCATTCTTTTCGGAAACAAAACTTAACAAACAATTATCTTCGCTACAAGGAGGTCGAAAGATCGAAATTTTGAAGCAAATCAAGAGACGACAACCAGACTATATGACATTTTCACACGGTTGAGATTTCCTGCTACAAATCACTTTGGATAATGCGCGGCAATTCGTTAGTGCAAAATTTGAGACCTACTGCAAAGAGCACGGTATTCGTCAGAATTATTCCACTCCATATTGACCTCAAGAAAAATTACCTGATGGCTTACACAGAAAAAAACTGAAAACTACACGTAACGAAAATATTGGAACGTTGAAATTTCCAATTTATTCCATTCGATTTTTCAAAAAAGAAATTGTTGCACCCAAGGTTGTAAGCAAGCTTCCTGCAATTTTACAATCCGATAGAGAATTGTGTTGAAAGCGATGGAGGTCATTTTGTTACAGCGAACTCGATGTAACGATTTTGAACTGTGTACCTTATGATGTATTATTCTACACCACACTCCATCACGGGAAGCCTCCTACGGAAATGATATACATATGGTCATATCATACGCTCGAAGATTCTCTAGGAGATATTGAAAGTACGCCTCGAGGGATGAACGTGAGGATCAACGACGACTGACAAGAGAGTTAGGAATCCAAGAAGGTGACACAGTTCTGTTGACAAATTTGTTACCTGGTAACAAGCTTACACCTACCTTCAATCCAATGGAATACCTTGTTCTGAGTAAGGAAGGGTCATGGGTTACGGTGAGAAACAAAGATTCGGACAATGTGTATCGACGAAACGTCGCTCATGTAAAATGAATTGATGATGATCCCGACAACGCAGAAAGTATCCAATCAGAAACTGAACAGCTTGAGCCAACTACTGATGAATCTGTTACTGTAGTATACAGTGAAATAGAATGGTTGTAGTGTACAAATGAAGATCTGGTCTAATACTTTTTTTTCAACGTGATATATAATATGTAGTTGTATCTATAACGGCAAACGATGTACGTACATAAACATTTGAGATATCTTTGGTTGGTTATGCCTGAAGGGCTGTAGATAACATGGCTAACTACTAATGAAAGCACATCCTCTCTATGCAGACATCACAATCAACAATGAGCAAAGTTTCGTATCATCAGCAACAAGCTTCGAAGGAATGAGTTCCAATTTCTGCTACTGACATGTTATCCAAACTCAATTTCGTCTCTCCCAGATCCAAAATATTATAACCCCACAAAGCTTGCGAAACTGATAAGCCCCGTTTCTAAATCAATCGATATTCCTTCATGTACACTCCGGAGAAAAACCACAATCTAATTGAACTTCTTAATTAGTTTTCAAAAGTGTGCGAAACAGGTGTCTGCCATTCGATTGTTATTCCTACCTGGGTGGGTACCCGGGTGCTCCAAATCCATTCACCACCGTTCGATGAAATATCCCCCTCAACCCAACGCCACCCACCGCGTTGTGGTTCCACGGTGCAAAGGTGCTGAACTCATTGGCAAAGCTCTTAAATATACGACATTGCCGTCTGAACTGAACCCATCGTAGTGGCATCCAGCGACTGAAGCAGCTGTTGCAAAACCAGCGCTTTCCGTTTTCATTGTTGAATACGGCGGCGAAGAGATAAAAAAAAGGGAAAAGGTGTACACACACTCATCCTGTTCAACCAGGACGATGACGGCGACGACGAGGACATCGGAACCACAGTGTTGAGTCATTGATTTGAACCCACTATGGTGCACTAGCACGACTGTTGTTCAGGGGGCACCACCCGAACGAAAATCGTTGGAACAATCGTCGAACAAGGTCAATGATTTTCAATCTTGCTGAGTTGGAGAGGCACAGTGGTTGTGCGATTTTAGTACAGGTATGTTCAAACGATTTTGACATTGTAGGTACTTTGGATTATTACAATTGTGATTTTGACATGTATTGAATTGAGCTTTATTGATGTACGTTGTTTGAAGAACTTGTAGTAGACAAATATGTTTCATGTTTGATGTTTGAAGAATTAGTTTCCGGCAAACTTTTTTAAGTGATTTTTTGATGTTTTAATGTATCACAAACTGATTTGTCGCACCACTTAACCTTCCGTAACTCGCACGATTGGCCACCACCACCAGCACCACGCTAATGGTGAACACTAAAGACGAGAATTTTTCAAGGTGTTGTACAAAATTCAACAGCGCGATCGCTCGAGGGTTAATTTCAATGGGTTTGGTTGACATGTAGTGACTTTTTTCAGGAAGCTGATAAAAATATGGGGGTGAGTTTGAGAATCCAAGAATATTTTTGAAAACGGAAGCATGCCTTCTGTCTATTTATTGCTTTATAAAACTGTCAAAGAACTCCTTCAGGGATTATTCCAAGATTTTTTCTCTTCTCAGGATATTCATCATGGAACTAGTCCACGGGTTTCTTCAGGAATTTCTCCAGGTAGGGTAGTGGACGTATTTTGGCCCACCTTGGGAATTTGATCATTCTATCAAAATCTCTTGGAACTTCCAATAAAAATTTGTCAAGATTTTGTAGAGATTGTATGAAAAAATTAATAAAATTCCCAAGGTGGGCCAAAATACCTGCCCAGGGCCAAAATACGTCCACTACCCTATTCCTCCAAAACTTCTTTCGGGGATTTTTTTTATTAATTTCTTCAAAGATTGCTTCAGAAATCTGTACATGTATCTCTATAGAAATTTCTGAGAAAATGCTAACAGGGACTCTGGTAGAATTCTCTTCAGCATTTTTTCTTAGGGATTTCTTGAGGAATTAATGTAGACATTTGCCGAGAGATATTTGTTGGAATTTCTCTAGAGGAGTTTCTAAGGAATTTATTGTGGCGTTTCTCCAGGGATCACATAAAAATGTCGTTCCAAAAGAAATTTTTCGATTTGTTTTGTATTTATTTGAATTCGTGAATTTTAACTTATACCAATTCTTAACAAGATTTTTTTACAGTTTTATGCAGGATTACATCTAGATAGTCTAGCAGTAATTTGTCTTGAGATTTCTGCTGGAGTATTCACAGATTTCTTCGAAAATTTTGCGAAGATTCTTTCATGAATGCCTTCAGATTTTGTTCCAGGACTTTTTTCAGAAATTTTTGTTAGAACTCCTTCAGAGGTACTTAAAAATTACTCCTTAGATTTCCTTAGGCAGTCCTTCAAGAATTTCTACACGAATGTTTCCTTAGCATTGCATCAAACATTCTTCTAAAAAATTTCTCAAGTGTTTCTATAAAAGTTCCTCCAGTGATTTCTCCAAAATTCCTCTAGGTATTCCTCTAAGGACTGCTTCATAAATTCATTTGAGGATTTATTCAAATCTTTCTTCCAGATGTTCTTTAAGACATCATACCGATGATCCTTCAGAAGTTTTTCCAGCACTTTATTCCTTGGTGCTTCTAAAGGATGTTTTCAAGAAATAATTCTAGGAGTACCTGGAGAATGATTTTCAGTTATTCCAGGTATTTCTTTAGGGATTCCTTCAAAAATTATTTCAGCCATTTCTTGGCAAAATTTCCCCCACACTTTGGTTTTCATAAATTTCAGCAGAACTTCCTCTCAAGGAACTATATAAAAAATTCCTCGAATTTTCATTTCACTTAAGGTGTCTCCTGTTTTTTTTTTTTTTTGAGAATTGCTATTGAAATTTCATCAGGGATTTTCTTGTGAACTTTTCAAGGATTTTCGCGAAAACACATCCAGAAACTTGTCCAGAAATTCCTCCAGGAGCTTTTGCGGATTTTTTTTCCAGAATACCTCCGTGATTTCTCATGAAATTCTTTAGGAAATTCTTCCACGAATATCTCGAGGATTACTTTCAAGAATTTCCTCAAGAATTCCAGAAATTCTTCCACAGATTATTTTTTTTTTGCGCAAAAGTCACTGCGACTTACTTCTAACAAACAAATGCTCGATTGCTAGAAGTAAGTAACAGTGACTTCTGCGCAACAAAAACCTGCGCCGCCGTGACTTTTCTGTGACAAATTATCTTAAGGAAGAACTTTTGATTTTCCAAAATAATTCGTTGGAAAAATTTCTGAAAGAATATCAGATGAAATTTCTGAAAAAATCCTTGCTGTTGCGGAAACTCAGTGAACTGCATGGATGGTTTATATGAAAATTCCTGGCGAACCTTTAAAATTAGGAATTAGAAGTAGATTTTCTATAGCAATTCATGGAACAGTTTCAGAAGGAATTCGTGGAAGGATTTAAAAATGAGTGCATAGATTTTCCTAGTTCTTTGTTTCTGGATAAAGCTTATAATAATGAGTCTATGGAATATCTAAATATTTCTCTGTAATAATTCTTAAAAGCATTCTCAAATGAACTTCAGAAGGAATCCCTAGCAAAGCTTTTAAAAGATTTTATGGAAGACTACCATATTGAATCTTTTGAGAAATTCTGAAAAAAATATGTTGAAAGCTCTAAAGAATTCAACAGATATTTTTTAAGAAATCGATGATTGGTTTTCTAAAAAAATCTTTCAAGAATTTTTTGATGGAATCTCTCAAACAATTTCTTAAAGAATTCCTAAATGATTTCTGACGAAATTGAAGATGAATGGAAGAATTTCTTGAGCATTTCTCATTCTCAGATTTTCTAATATATTTTTTTTTTTTGGGAGAATGTCTAATAAAAAGTTCAAAGAAACTTTCCGAATTATTCCTCGAAAGAATTTTTGACATCATGTGTTGAGGAATTCCTAGAAAAATCCTTAGAGAAACTTTCTAAAATAGAAAATATCTGGAAGAATTCCTGAAGATATCGCTGCACGAGTTTCCGAATGAACCCCTGGAAATCAAAACTTTCTAGCCAACCTTCAATTGTCCGATTTTGAAATTCGATTTTTTAAGATATTGAATTGTAGTTTTCAGGTTGTTAAAAGTGTCCCCTCTTCTATCATTATCTTTCTCGTCTTTGTTTATGAGAGTGCGTAAGAAACAAGAACAGCTGCTCACGCTAGTAATAACAATCAAGATTTCTGCAAATAATCTTGCTGTGCTTACTTCGTGGATTTCTACATAAATTACTTCCACAGTTTTCATAGAATATTCTCAGTATTCCATGTTGTAAATCCACTCGAAATTATTTCGAAGATTGTTACTGAGGTTTAGGAATGTTGCTGGAATTTTTTCAAAAGTTTCAGGTAAAATTCACCATGAGCTTTCGCGAGATTCGTCAAGCAGTGCTGGAAATTCTTCAGTAGTTCTTGGAGAACTTCCAAGAGCAGTCTATTGGACTACCAAGAGCAAATAACTGGAGATATCCCAGCTGAAAATACTTGACAAATCTTTAAGAAAAAAACCTGAAGAGATAACATGAATATCTACTCTAAGAGGTATTTCTAAAGGAATCCTTCAAGAAATCCCTAAAGGAAACCTCGGAAGAATTACAGGAAAAATATGTATTAGGGATCCTGAGATACACCTCTGAATCAATTCCTTCAAGAATATTTGGAAAAACCTCATCAAGCATTTGTGGAGCAATTCTAAACGGGGTTTCTCCCAAGAATTATCTAAAAATTTCTCCAGAAAATGCCTCTAGAAATTTCTGCTAGGTTTGCGGAAAAAATGCCTTCAAGGATTCCTCCAGTTATTGCTTCTGGGATTTTTTCTGGAAGTCCACTTCAAATTCATGAATTCTTTATGTGATTCATCCAAAGATTTTTGTAAAAATTTCTTCATAAATTGCTTTAGTGATTTTTTTCTGAAAATAATCACAATAGTTTCCCTAATGATTCCTACACGGATACCTTCATAGCGCAGGATACGTTCAGAAATCCTCCAGGAATGCCAGTTGGGATTCCTCCAGAAATATTTCTTGAGACAACTCCACAGATTCCTTCAGAAATTTCTTCTGTGGTTCGTTTTAAGATTCCTCTTGAAATATTGCAAGGATTTGTCCAAGAATTCTATGGCATCACCACAAAGAATTCCTCCTGAAATTCCTGAAGTTATTTATTTATGGCTTTCTTCAGAAACTTGGTATTGCTGCTGTAAATCCTCTTGGCATTATTCTAGGAGTTATAAATCTCTAGTACTGCTACGGGGATTCCTTTGGGCGTTTCTTGTAGAAATTTTCAAGAATGTTTATTTCAGGGTTTCCCATGCAATACCTGAAGGGAATCCTCCAGGCATTCCTCGAGGACTCTCAAGAGAAATAATTGGAAATATTCCTGCTGAAAATGCTTTAGATATTTTTCCAGAAGAAGTTGTAATAGGAATTCTTGAAGGATTTCCAGCAGTAATTATTAGATATATTCCGAGAGGAATTCCCAGAGAAATGCTTGAAGAAATCTGTAAAGGAACCATAGCACGAATAACTAAAAAAAACATAACATCAAGAGGACCTCCTTGAAGATTCCTCGATGAAAATTTAGAAGGAATCCCAGGAGACATTTTCGGAATTCCAAGAGGAATGGCTGAAGAAATCTTCTTGGAATTCCTCCAAGAATGTTTGATGGGCATGCTGATGGGCTTCTGCTAGAAATTTCTGCAGTGATTCCTCCATGGGTTCCTCCACAAATCGCTCCGGCGATTTAATTAGGGATTTTGGTAACGATTCTTCTAGGAATTCCTCTCTGAATACAAATACAAATTCTTTCTAGGATTCCTACAGGAACTTCTTTGAGCATTTCTTCCAGCATTCTTGGTGTTTCTGTAGTTCTTGCTCTCATCTCATTGTCCATCAGGAATGCTAAGCATATTTCCAGCATGAATTGCTTGAGGAATCCCAGCAAGACTTCTTGGAGGATTGCCACTACGAATTCCTGGAGAAATCTCAGCAACATTCCAGGAGCAATTTCAACAGAAATTCTCAAAGAAATCTCACGTGGATTTCCAATTTCCAGTAAGAATATAGAGACGAGTTTTTGGAAGGACCCCAAGAGGAATCTCTGAAAAAAATTTCTGGGAATTTCTGGAGAAATGTATAAAGAATTTACTGCAAAGATGGCTGAATGAATCTTACCTAGAATTACTAGAGGAAATTCCAGAAAAAATCTTGGAAAAAATACTAGGGGAAATCCTGGTGGAATCCTTGCGAAATGTTTGAATAAATCATTTGAAAAATCCCAATAGACAGTAGATAGACATTTCGTAGGAATCCAAGTGGGGATTCCAAAAGGATCGCCTGAAGGAATTCCTGAAAAAACTCTTGAAAGAATTCATCCAGAAATCTTTAAAGAAATGCTTTGGGAATTCCTACAGAAACTCTCAAGGAATTTATCTAGAAATTGATATTGCTGATATTGCTTTACAAGTTTTGCCAATCAGGTATCAGGTATCAGAAGGCCGGCTCCAGAGGCACGTTATCCTCCATTTGGGACATTTGTGCCATCGCCAAAATAACAGCCTATTTCATCATCTACCTGAGGGAAAAGGAAGGAAAAAGGATTTGGATGGGGATAGGGACAGGTAGGGAAATAGGAAAAATACCCTGGAAGAGGGTACTAACGCACAAGCGTACCACAATGGGTTCAAACAGCGCCCTGAAAAGGGCACTGTAATAACGCATAAAGCGAAAGAGAGCCTATAGCTCTTTACCACAGCGGGTTAAGAACAACAGAATATCCTGAAGATTCAGGTTTCTGAAGTCAGTTTCACTTAATAAGTGTTTACCGAATACTCGGAAACGCAGTTGCGCGAAAACTGGACAGTTACATATCAAATGATACGAAGTTCCATAATCGGATTCACAGCTATCACAGGCAAATGAATCAGCTTGCTGAATATTCGCCATGTGATAACTGAGTCGGCAGTGGCCAGTCAATGCTTTGACCAGCATGCTGCAATTCTGCTTAGACAGATTAGTTAGATACTTCGCCACCCGTAGAGATGGCTCAGCACTATACAATTTGGTTTGACGACATGACTCCAAACTATTCCAGTATTGTTTGTGCTGAGTGGCAGCCCAGATGTCAATCTGAAGCTTTACCCAACACTTGGATACCGGAATAGCTGGCTCAGGGCCAATGAAGTCATGTGATGCTCCAGTGCGAGCTAACTCATCAGCCAATTCATTTCCAGCGATGGAAGAATGGCCAGGTACCCATACAAGGTGAACAGCGTTTGCTGAATTCAGCTCCTCGATTTGAGTTCGACAAGCGATAACTATCTTCGACCTGGAGTTGGCCGAAGCAAGTGCTTTAATAGCAGCCTGGCTATCTGAACAGAAGTATATTACTTTGCCCATTACGTGCTGCTGAAGTGCTGATTGCACTCCACACATAAGAGCAACGATTTCGGCCTGAAAAACGGTGCAGTGTCTACCAAGTGAATAAGACTGATACAGCCTTAGCTCACGAGAATAAACACCAGCACCTGCTCGACCTTCGAGAAGGGAGCCATCAGTGTAACATACGATGCCGTCTGAAATACTTCTTTCCAGATAACCAGATGTCCACTCTTCCCGGGAAGGGAATTTCGTGGAAAATGTCCTATATGGAAAATTACAAGCAATTGTAAGATCACTTGGAGCAAGGACAATTTTGTCCCAGTTCACTAAAAGTGGAAACAACGAGGTGTGTGTTGATGTGCGGTTCACAGGAGTTTCCTCTAGTAGACCGAGTACCCGTAACCGGTAAGTGCAAGAAAGGGCTTCTTGTTTGAGATGAATGTGTAGTGGGGCAACGTCAAAGAGAACTTCGAGCGCTGCCGTAGGAGTTGAAGAGAACGCTCCAGACATCGCCATTAAGCACATCCTTTGGAGATGGCCTAATTTTGATTGGACCGTTCTCACTTCACCCTTTTGCCACCACACAAGACATCCATAAGCCAATATTGGCCGAACCACAGTTGTGAAGATCCATTTGATATACTTGGGTTTTAGACCCCAAGTTGTACCAAAAGTACGCCGGCATTGCCCGAAGGCCATACAAGCTTTCTTGATTCTGAACTCAATGTGAGGTGTCCAGGAAAGCTTGGAATCAAGAATGACTCCAACGTACGTTACCTGTTCAGTCACATCGATTTCAGAATCAAAGAGACGCAAAGGTCGAACGCCATTACGGTTTAGCCTTTCCGTAAAAAGAACAATAGATGTTTTACTCGGATTAACCGAAAGGCCATATTGGCGACACCAACCCTCAACTACCTGAAGGGCGTTTTGCATCAGGTCGAAAAGGGTGCTGATGCACATACCAACTAACAATGTTAGGTAGTCGTCGGCAAAACCATAAGTAGGAAAACCGCTATTATTGAGTTGCCTCAATAGCGTATCTGCTACGAGATTCCACAAAAGCGGTGATAAGACTCCCTCTTGGGGGCATCCACAAACACTCAATTTCCTAATCCCTGCTAGACGCAATGTCGAGAAGAGATATCGGTTTTTGAGCATTTGGTGAATCCAGTTGGAAATCATTGGAGATATACCATGACTCCGTGCGGCTTCCAATATGGCATCGAAAGGCACGTTGTCAAAGGCACCCTTGATATCTAAGAAAGCACCCAAACAAGATTGCTTTTGAGCGAATGCTTTCTCGATATCGTAAACAACCTTGTGTAAAAGAGTCACAGTGGACTTACCAGATTGGTAGGCATGTTGGTTCACATGAAGAGGCACGTTGGCCAGATGAACATCACGGATGTGATGATCCACAATGCGTTCTAAGCATTTCAGAAGAAAAGAGGTCAAACTGATAGGTCTGAAACTCTTTGCTTCTTCATACGACGCACGACCCACTTTCGGAATAAACTTTACAGTAATATCCCTCCAGGATTTGGGAATATACCCTGTAGCAAAACTGCAAACAAGTAGTTTTTTCAAAACATGTTTGAAATAATCAAATCCCTTCTGAAGCAAAATAGGATAAATCCCATCTACCCCAGGAGATTTGAAAGGAGTAAAGCTATTAAGAGCCCACTCAATCGATTCTATAGTTACAATACTCCGAGCCGAAGCTAAAGAATCATAACTACAAGAAAAGACATCAGGATCACCCGAAGATGTAATATCTACACATCCAGGGAAGTGTGTGCTGAATAAGCATTCCAGAACTTTCTCATCAGAGGAAGTCAGATCGCCATTTGGCAAACGAAGTTCGTTCACCCGGAAATCCTTAGATTTCGCAAGGATTTTGTTTAACCGACTGACTTCACTCAAGCTGGAAGCATTTGTACAAAGGTTTTTCCAGCCAGATCGTTCAGCAGACCGGAGAGCTTTCCTGTAGGCCATGCGAGCCGACCTGAAAGCCTCCGAACCAGTCGAACGTCGTCTGTTCCAACTCTTTCTACATTGTTTCCTGAGTTTCGCCAGATCAGAGTTCCACCAAGGGGTTCCTCTTGTGATCTTCACAGACCGTAGAGGGCATGCTTCTTCAAAAGCTTCCATGATGAAGGTCGTTGTAGTATCAACGGCATCATCTAAATCACTTGGAGTGTCAATGGATGGTGAATATCCATGAAATTTGGCTGCAACCAAATCAGTATAAAGATCCCAGTTTGTTGACCGAGGATTCCTGAAACGCAATGTTTGCGAAGTAACATTTAAATGTTCAAAAAAGATGTAGCGATGGTCAGATAAAGATTCTTCATCTGACACATGCCAATTGGTCAGCTCGTGACTAATTCTGCTAGAGCAAAGCGTTATATCTAACACTTCCTCTCTAGCAGATACCATGAAGGTTGGGCGGTTGCCTATGTTAAGTAATGCAAGATCTGTACTACTTAAGTACTCCATCAAACTGGAGCCTCTCAAGTTAATGTCTGAGCTGCCCCAGATGATATGGTGAGCATTAGCATCACTGCCAACTATTAGCGGAAGGCCTTTTGAAGTGCAGTATGCGATGACTTGTTTGAAAGCATCCGTAGGGGATGGTTCATCATGCGGTAAATACACAGAACAATAGACGTATTTCCTGTTGAGGTTTCCAACAGATACATCAATTGTGATAGCACATACATCTCTGGTGGTTAGTTCAGAGATGAGTGTAGCAACTATTGCGTTGTTGACAAGCACACAGGCTCGAGGCATGACACGCGAGTTTGCCATTTCATGTTTACTGAAAGTGGCAAACACCGGGTTCACAAGGTTTCCTAGATAGAAATTTCCCTTACGAAAGTAAGGTTCTTGTACCAAGGCAACTTGGGCTATACCATTTTGCATAAGTCTGCAAAGATTGATCGTTGCTGTTCTTTTATGCTGAAGATTGATCTGAGCTATCTTAACCGTAGCCACTACCCAAACTAGGTAAGATTAAACTCTTCGCAACAACAGCACAACAAAGAACAGCAACAATAAAACCAAATCGGTATCGATTGGAAAACGCCAAAGGCGAGGATACACAGAATACACTGTGTAAATCGCATAATGCGAAACCATATAGGTGAAAATTTAAACTAATTAACAACATCTTCATAATCCCGCCCTTATTTAGCCTCAAGTGAGACTAAAGAAGGGCAGCTGATTGTCTCGGAGAAACACAAGGTCCACTGCACCATTGCTCCGGTTAGCGCAGTAAGGGCTACATACTGTGGAGGGCGCCCTGGTACTCCACAGGCTCCGTTAGCGGTTAGGTTTTTATTAGACCCCCCTAGCCATTCATTCCTAGGCACGGTAAGCATAAAGCCGCATCACACCATGAATTAGGGGTCACCTGTTGGTGGATTCTTACCACCGGAACAGGCGGTCCGTAGTGTTATTCTTAGCCAATTGAGACAATCGCTACCGACACTACACAGCTATCTAGGCTGATCGAGAAAAGAAGTTAATATTGATGATCAACTTCATACGGACTCGAACAGCCTACAGCCTGGATTTCCAATTTCCAGTAAGAATATAGAGACGAGTTTTTGGAAGGACCCCAAGAGGAATCTCTGAAAAAAATTTCTGGGAATTTCTGGAGAAATGTATAAAGAATTTACTGCAAAGATGGCTGAATGAATCTTACCTAGAATTACTAGAGGAAATTCCAGAAAAAATCTTGGAAAAAATACTAGGGGAAATCCTGGTGGAATCCTTGCGAAATGTTTAAATAAATCATTTGAAAAATCCCAATAGACAGTAGATAGACATTTCGTAGGAATCCAAGTGGGGATTCCAAAAGGATCGCCTGAAGGAATTCCTGAAAAAACTCTTGAAAGAATTCATCCAGAAATCTTTAAAGAAATGCTTTGGGAATTCCTACAGAAACTCTCAAGGAATTTATCTAGAAATTGATATTGCTGATATTGCTTTACATGTTTTGCCAAGGACTATCATACAAACTCTTCTTGTAATTTCTCTAAGAGCTCTTACATAAATTACTCTTGTGATTTCTACAATGATTCCTCCAAGGATTCCCTTAGGAATTTGTTTTGAAATATTAGCAGAAACTCCTGCCAGGATTCCTTAAACAATTTTAATGGCAATGTCAGCAAGAATTATCGAATGAATTTCACGTGGTCTTCGTGTGGGAATAATTAGGCGAAATCTAATAAAAAAATACTGAAGAAATCCTTGTGGAAATCCAAAAATTTTTTTTAAGAAATATCTGGTGAGATAACACCAGAATTTTTGTAGAAATCTCATCTGTAACGGCATAAGTTGTTTCAAGAATAGTTTCTGCAAAAATCTTAGGTTCCATAAAATTTCTCCCGAGATGTCTCGGAGGAAATCATTTTGGATTTCTCTGTTCAGATGCAGGCTCTCTTCAATACAAACAACAACTTAGTGGATTACATAAATATTTCCAAAAAAATCATTAGAAAAAATATAACAAAAGTGATTTCAAGGGGTGATCCACAAAAAAGTCACATTATTCTTTAAAGTTAGTTTGGCAAACTTTTTAACAATACATTTTTGTAACTTTCCAGAAGACACCAATCTATATGTATATATATACTGCCATTCCATAGAAAAACGATATAGTGCGACTCCGATTGTCGTGAAACCTGGTGGGCTCGTAGTTCTTCGAAAATAATTGGACCCGTATTTTTTTTTATTTTGTCATTAGGGTGACCAATTTTCAGATAGAGTGATCCTAAAAATCAAGGTTTTATAAAACTAAAAAAAAAACAAAAACTTATTACTTTTGAACCAGTTAACCGATTTTAAAACTTCTTTTTTTTTTGTTTGAAAGCTATTGAATTCGAGTTTTTAGGAAAAAATACGTTAAATGGGTCAAATTGTGTTTTTGTACAACGAATATGCAAATATATTAGTTTTTTAACGTTTTCAAGGTCTCGGGATCAAAGAGGTACCTTGGCTTTATATTTTCGTCAGAAAATTCAGGAAATTTGGCGTAACATATAAAAAAAATCGGAGATGTATGTTTTTACTTTTTGAGATATGATTGGCATCTAAGAGAGATGGAATTGTGAAAGCAACAGTATTCGGAGTCAGTTTGGCTTTCTATTTCTTACCTGTTCTGAGGCTTAGTTGGTTAAAGCACCGGTCAAACGAAACGAACTCATGGGTTCAAATCCCACCAGAACGCGATTTTTCCACAATTTATTCTCTCAATTTGTCAATTAATAACATTCTGTGTCTTCTAATTTTCAAGTTTTTCCCAGAAGTCACCAAGACAATTTCTAAATTTTTTTATATGAAAATTTTGAAAAATTATAAATGTTTCGTATATTTTCTTTTCAATTTCTGAAGTTTTTAAATATTTTTGTATTTTTTTCATGGACCTCTAGACATTCTTTAAGGGTGCAGGTTTTTAAAATAATGCGTTTATAGTGACCCAGAACCGTTTTTGTGTCAACGAAATCACTATTTTCCAGCATTTTTTTTTACAAAATTTGCCAAACAAAATTCAGTATTTTTTTGTTTTGCAACCATGAATGTTGTATTTGATATTACTATTCTTATTCAAAATTGAGTTTTTTAGAGCTTTAATGAAAAATTGCCCCGGCAGAACCTTTAAAGAAGTTTTTAGAAAACCAAAATGTTGCAAATATATATTCCTTCATATTGAGGTTGAGCTCGTTGACATTGATTTTTTTTTTTGTGGGCAACCTATCGTATAAACATATAGACTAACTTGAAGATTATTTCAAAATAAGCTAATTGGTTCCAAAACCCAGCACATCCTGTACTCCCTAAAGCCCACCATTCACCATCCTATTTTTCCAATCCAGTCGCACCACGGCACGTCGTCAATCGTAGGCTCTCCCATTCGGTGGTGACAGGGGGGTGGGTGGTGTCGTCGCACAGTTTTACGCCGAAAATTGATTTCACATTGTTTAATTTACGCTCGCTTTCCACGCGACATCATTGCTTGCTTCAGCTGGCTGAAAGGCTGGATGCTCCGCAGTCAAACCACCACCAACCAACAGACCGGAAGCAGAGGACAATGATGGCGGCGGCGGCGGCGATGACGACGATGCTGATGATGGGGATGGGGCGGAAGTCGGGACTGGTGCACGCGGCTCCAATCGGCTGCTGGTTGTGACTTGTCGCACAATCAATTTTCATTGCCATTTTCCGTTCCGGTTTTTTGGTCGGTGTCGCGCCTCGCACCGTCGTCGTCGCCGTTGTTGTTGGGTTTCCCATTGCTGGCTGGTTCGGGTCGCGCTGCTGCCGGATGTTGGCTGCGGCGATTTCCCGGTACACCCCAGAGGGAAAGGCGTTTTTCGACGCGGGACACAGTTTTTCGCTTCCGAACAGAACCTATCCTAAGCTGCGCTGGCTGGTGGGAATGGGGAATGAGGAAGAACTTGGGTGAGAAGGACGAAGGAATGCTAAAGGGAAAAGTATTGTTCCACACCGTTGTACATGGTTGTTCGGTTCCAGGTTCGAGAAGGTTGGAAATTTTCGGGGTTGGAATCGTGATGGGTAAAATTGGCGCAAAATGGAAGCAAAGCGAAGCACTATCCGGTGCGAGCATTTTTACGGCCTCTGAATGGTCGGGAAATGGATGGTTCGCTTTGATTGTTATGAGATTGTTCGGAGAAATGATTTCCGCAATTCTGCGAATATTGTGCAGGTAGTGCATATGAATACATTACTGGTTTCGGGGGACTGACAACTGTGTCCAACAAACTGCTATATAGGATTAGCTTGGATTAATGAATTGGATAATGCAAGTGGGTTGACTAATAACCCAGGTAATCTCACGTGTTCTATTGATAATGGTTTAATGGCCTCCCACAAATACTTTTTAACGGACTTTAAACTGCAAGTTTATATTATAATCGAATAATTTTGAAATAAAACTACTGTTTAACTCTTATTTTCGTACGTATAATCTGTATGTAATGCTCGAGTAATCAAGCATCCCCATGTCGCTGTTGTATACTAAGCTGCATTATTTAAAACATTTTTATAACAACATTATTCGATTCAAAATATTTGATAGTACTTTCTTGGGACTATGTGCTGAGAAGTATTGACACAATTTGGTTTAATTTTCACAGAGTTCCCCGAAAATGAGAATTGTTTCAACATCAACTGTTCAATGAGCACGATGAAACTAATGTTTGTTCAATAACCGTAAATCGTTAGTGAAAATGTTGTTCATCGTTTGTATTATTTAATAAACAATATTGTTGACGCTATTTGGCATTTGACGATCTGTCACCCATCCCTCAGGAACATTCCTCACGGGATGCCTGGGATGATCCAGAGGATCACAGGGGCATTACCGAGGGTGACATCAGCACTCAGGGGCGTTTATAGGATTCTCAAGGCCGTCTCAGGTGGTCCTAGTCCCATGAGATGTCAAGCGTGTTCCAAAGGGATCCCAGAAAATTTCAGGGGTGCTTTAAGGAATATTGGGGGATTCACGATGGCCTCAGGGATGCTTCAAAGGACTAACCATAAACCACGCAGTCAGATTTTTTTAATATATATATTTTAAACCCCTTCTCCCAGCGTGGTCTTTAGTTCATACTTAAAATTTTACGGGTGGGCCTTCAAAGGGTCTAAGGAAGTTGCAGGGATATTCCAGATGAACTCAGGGACGTTTTGTAGCTGTCAGGATCGTTTGAGGTATCAGGTATCAGAAGGTCGGCTCCAGAGGCACGTTATCCTCCATTTGGGACATTTGCGCCATCGCCAAAATAATAGCCTACACTCCCGTTCAAAAGTTTGGGGTCACCCCCTCAAAAATATGTCATTTTTTTAGGACCATATTTCCGCCAATGTGCGCCCGATTTCAAAACCCTAGGTTTCATTCAAAAGATAATAAGTCAAAGAAACTTTGAACATGATTTAAAAGAAACTTTTCAAAAAAAATTGTATGTAAACTTAACCCAAAGTTGCAAAATTTTCTAAAAAATGAATATAAACTTACGGCAGTGTCGCTGGAAGTTGGGTCGACCAAATTTTAAGATGAGAGCGGTAATATGACCCATTTTCTATTTGCTTTCAACTGCTTTTTACAGAACTTAGCTAAAAAATCTAGAAAAAAAAGTTATTAAGTAAATTAATCCTTGATGTCATCGACCAAAAGTTTGGGGTCACCCCTCAATATGATGTATCGGCCAAAAGTTTGGGGTCACTATCGTAAAACATGGAAAAGTGATTTGTTGATATCTTTGTCATCTTTCATTCAATTTCAGTTCTTCTTGGCTTATTTGAAACAAAGTGAATGATACTTACTGCATAGACATTGAACCACACATATTTGTTGAAATTTACATACTAAAACTTAACGTAAATTTGCCTCATTTTTTGAAGCGTGGTAAAATGTACTAACTTTATATAACATTTTTATAAACAAAAATCGTTGAATACGTTAAGTTGAAGACATCAAACGTAAATTTAGTTAATTATCTTTGAAATGAGCCAAAAATAATTAAAATTGAACTATAGATAACGAAGATATCACCAAATCACTTTTCCATGTTTTACGAAAGTGACCCCAAACTTTTGGCCGATACATCATATTGAGGGGTGACCCCAAACTTTTGGTCGATGACATCAAGGATTAATTTACTTAATAACTTTTTTTCTAGATTTTTTAGCTAAGTTCTGTAAAAAGCAGTTGAAAGCTAATAGAAAATGGGTCATATTACCGCTCTCATCTTAAAATTTGGTCGACCCAACTTCCAGCGACACTGCCGTAAGTTTATATTCATTTTTTAGAAAATTTTGCAACTTTGGGTTAAGTTTACATACAAAATTTTTTGAAAAAGTTTCTTTTAAATCATGTTCAAAGTTTTTTTGACTTATTATCTTTTGAATGAAACCTAGGGTTTTGAAATCGGACGCAAATTGGCGGAGATATGGGCCTAAAAAAATGACATGTTTTGAGGGGGTGACCCCAAACTTTTGAACGGGAGTGTATTTCATCATCTACCTAAGGGAAAAGGAAGAAAATAAGTATAAGGATTGGGATAAGGACAGGTAGGGAAATAGGAAAAGTACTCTGGAAGAGGATACTAACGCATAAGCGTACCACAATGGGTTCAAACAGCGCCCTGAAAAGGGCACTGTAATAACGCATAAAGCGAAAGAGAGCCTATAGCTCTTTACCACAGTGGGTTAAGAACAACAGAACGTTCTGAATATTCAGGTCTCTGAAGTCAGTTTCACTTAATAAGTGTTTAACGAATACTCAGAAACGCAGTTGCGCAAAAACTGAACAGTTGCATATCAAATGATACGAAGTTCCATAACCGGATTCACAGCTATCACATACAAATGAATCAGCTTGCTGAATATTCGCCATGTGATAGCTGAGTCGGCAGTGGCCAGTCAATGCTTTGACCAGAATGCTGCAATTCTGCTTTGACAGATTTGTAAGATACTTCGCCACCCTTGGAGATGGCTCAGTACAATATAATTTTGTTTGACGACTTGACTCTAAACTATTCCAGTATTGTCTGTGTTGAAAGGCAGCCCAGGTGTGAATCTGAAGCTTTACCCAACACTTCGATATTGGAATATAAGCGATAAACTAAATGTAGTAACGTTTTTATTCCACCAAGAAGCAATTATCAGGTATGTATTTTGCATTACCGAAGTAAGTTTAACAAGAAAAAACCCAGGTTAATCCACCTAGTGGTGATAGTGCCTTTCTCGTCGAATATGTACTCAACATTTTTTCCGGCCATAAGCCGAAGTGTTCCTGAATCCTGAGAATACTCTAGAACGGAATAAATCTCATTTTCTTCTTTTGTCACAGTGCTCGTTGACTCGTCAATGAGGGGTCGAGTTGATAAATAATAAATGTATTTGATGAAAAAAATCTTTAAAAAATTAAGCAAAACCGCTTAAGGCGAAAATGGAAGCATTTCCTATTTTTTTTTGGTTTTTGATTTTTTATAAAATAACGAAGCAATATTTTCAAAATCGGTTTTCGTGCACATGTTGAGTATGGATCAGGGTATATTCTGATTTTGTTACGCGCCATAAAATGTATTTCGTTTTTGCAGAAACCATTTTTTTGTGAAATTTTGTTCAAACATGGTTTCTGCAAAAACGAAAAACATTTTATGGCGCGTAAAAAAATCAGAAGATACCCTGATCCTCACTCTACATGTGCACGAAAACCGATTTTGAAAATATTGCTTCGTTATTTAATAGTACATCAAAAACCAAAAAATGAGGAAAGGCTTCCAGTTTCGCCTTAACTCATCGGTTTTGATAAAAAAAACTTCTGGAAGACTCTAATTTCACTTGAAAATTAATAAATCTATTGGTTTATTTATTTGTGCACTTCTTCAAGATGTTGAATTCCGACCAAAATCTCCAAGGGGGGACCCCTCTGGACTTGAGAGAAAATCAAAATTTGTGTCAGCCTTATTCAGAAAAGCAAGAATTTTATCAAAGCCATAATTGAATTTGGAAACTTATTGATGGCTCATATTCTGACGCTATGTTAAACGTATAGGCCGAGCTGAAAAATATCAAATCTCTCAGTTGACTGCTTTTTCACCTTCACTAGCACTGGATGCCGATCATTATCAAGACATTTCGGCAATTTTTTTTTCTGCGTACTTTGGCCTATATTTTATTATCATTAGTTATGAGATTCATGTAAAATTTGACAAAAAAAAGTGCTAGCAATCGCAATTTCCCCTATGAAAGCCCATTCAAATTTCTACCGTGTTACAGAGCGCGAGGACTCAACCAGTTGCATCAAAATTGTTCGCAGTAATTTTAGACGCAGAAGGGGATTGGTGCTATAAAATTTAATTTTTTCCATACTGTAAAATGACGCCTCAGGAATCTAAAATGATGTAATTTGACAAGATCGCTTAAATTTTTATCAAGATTTTGTTCTTTTACACATATTAATCGCTTGCATCGATTTTGTTCACCTGCGTAATTTCAGCAATGGATCCAACCCTGATTCTGCAACACTGCCGGTAATCTTAAGTGTGGTCAGAGACAATTTTCTTGCTGCCCGTGTAACTGGTTTACGAACATTTTTGATGATTTGATGTTTCGCATGTATGGGTTTGGTTTTGTTTTTTAATTGGTCACTTCCGACGGGACACCTGGAACCGGTTTCGGAACACAACCGGTTTAGATACGGTATGAAACTGTTTTCTTGCTTACCGTTCATCTGGTTATCGAAAAACCCCGCTCTTTCATGTGTCACATGCATCGGCTTGGTTCACTATTTTAATTGACCACCTCCAGCGGGACAGCTGGAACCGGTTCCGGAACACAACCGGTTCAGATATAGTCTGAAACTATTTTCCTGCTTACCGTTCATCTGGTTATCGAAAAAGCCGTTCTTTGATGTGTCGCATGCCTGGGTTTGGTTCACTTTTTTAATTGGCCACTTCCGGCAGGACATCCGGAACCGGTTCCGGAATACTACCGGTTCAGACATGGTCTGAAACTATTTTCCTGCTTACCGTTCATTTGGTTATCGAAAAAGCCGCTGTTTGATGTGTCACATGCCTGGGTTTGGTTCACTTTTTTAATTGCCCAATTCCAGCAGCACATCCGGAACCGGTTCCGGAACACTACCGGTTCAAACGAGGTTTGAAACTATTTTCCTGCTTACCGTTCATCTGGTTATCGAAAAAGCCGCTCTTTGATGTGTCGCATGCCTGGATTTGGTTCACTTTTTTAATTGGCCACTTCCGGCAGGACATCCGGAACCGGTTCCGGAATACTACCGGTTCAAACACGGTCTGAAACTATTTTCCTGCTTACCATTCAACTGGTTATCAAAAAATCCGCTATTTGACGTGTCGCATGCATGGGTTATGTTCACTTTCTTATATGGCCACTTCCGGCGGGATACCCGGAACCGGTTCCGGAACACTACCGGTTCAGATATAGTCAGAGACTATTTTCCTTCATACCGTTCATCAGATAATCGAAAATGCCGTGGTTTGATGGGTCGCATGCATGGGTTTGTTGCATTTTCATATCTGGCCCCTTCCTGGGGTACCGGTCCGGAACACCTAAATGGCCATAACTCCGGAACGGCTGGACCAATCTGAACCATTTTCAATAGGAAACAATGGTACAATGTACCCCGTCGAATGAACCATCGGTCGTTGAAATCGGTTCATATTTACTATCTAAAAATGAGGTGACCTTTTTGTACACATACACACATACACACGCACACACATACATACACACACACATACATACACACAGACATCATCTCAACTCGTCGAGCTGAGTCGATTGGTATATAATACTTGACCCCTCCGGGGGCTCTGTCAAATTTTCGTTTTTGGAGTGAACATATAGCCTTTCGGTACACCTTGGTGTACGAGAAAGGCAAAACGATCACTCGTATTTTTTAATTGAAACAAAAAGGCACGGTAAATGGGAACCCTTAAAATCAATGGTCTACGTTCACCGTGCATCATATTGTCCCATATATAGAAAAAAAAAATGAAAATTTGAACATTCGTTTTTCTAATAAAATTTTGCAAGTTATTACTTGAAATGAATTAAAACGAAGAAAATTCCCTTGGCTGGGTTGTTTTGATAATTTTTAAACAAAACAGAATAAAATTTCTCATACACGGTGAATGGTGACCTACCACGGAATCAGGCGACCTTACTACCCTCTACTAATAGTACTATATTACCAAATTTTGTGAAAAATTTTCTACTTCTGTGGATATTGCATTAATTTTAACTATAATGAAGGCAATTAAAAGCGGCACCAACAATTTTTATAAGACTGGTGTCAAATGACAGCCCTTATTTGCCCCAAATCCTCTTAGATCCACGGTGAATGGTACCTTGACGGTATATGGAAATTACAAGCAATTGTAAGATCACTTGGAGCAAGGACAATTTTGTCAAAATTCGCCAAAAGTGGAAACAACGAGGTGTGTGTTGATGTGCGGTTCACAGGAGTTTCCTCTAGTAGACCGAGTACCCGTAGACGGTAAGTGCAAGAAAGTGCTTCTTGTTTGAGATGAATGTGTAGTGGAGCAACGTCAATGAGAACTTCTGCCGTGAGAAGGGAACGCTCCAGACATCGCTATAAAGCACATCCTTTGGAGATGGCCTAACTTTGATTGGACCTTTCTCATTTCGCCCTTTTGCCACCACACTAGACATCCATAGGCCAATATTGGCCGAACAACAGTTGTGTACATCCATTTGATATACTTGGGTTTTAGACCCCAAGTTGTACCAAAGGTTCGCCGGCATTGCCCGAAGCTTTTACAAGCTTTCTTGATTCTAAACTCAATGTGAGGTGTCCAGGTGAGGTTCCAATATGGCATCGAAAGGCACATTGTCAAAGGCACTTCCGATATCTAAGAAAACACCCAAACAAGATTGCTTTTGAGCGAATGCTTTCTCGGTATCGTAAACAACCTTGTGTAAAAGAGTCACAATGGACATACCAGATTGGTAGGCACGTTGGTTCACATGAAGAGGTACGTTGGCCAGATGAACATCACGGATGAGATGATTCACAATGCGTTCTAAGCATTTCAGAAGAAAAGAGGTCAAACTGATAGGTCTGAAACTCTTTGCTTCTTCATACGACGTACGACCCACTTTCGGAGTAAATTTGACAGTAATATCCCGCCAGGATTTGGGAATATACCCTGTAGCAAAACTGCAAACAAGTATTTTTTTTTCAAAACATGTTTGAAATGATCAAATCTCTTCTGAAGCAAAATAGGATAAATCCTATCTGCCTCAGGAGATTTGAAAGGAGCAAAGCTATTGAGTGCCCACTCAATCGATTCTATAGTTGCAATACTCCGAGCCGAAGCCAGGGAATCGTAACTACAAGAAAATATGTAATATCCACACATCCAGGGAAGTGTGTGCTGAATAAGCATTCCAGAACTTCCTCATCAGAGGAAGTCAGATCGCCATTTGGCAAACGAAGTTCGTTCACTCGGAAATCCTTAGATTTCGCAAGGATTTTATTTAACCGACTGCCTTCACTCAAACTGGAAACATTTGTACAAAGGTTTTTCCAGCCGGATCGTTCAGCAGACCGGAGAGTTTTCCTGTAGGCCTTGCGAGCCGACCTGAAAGCCTCCGAACCAGCCGAACGTCGTCTGTTCCAACTTTTTCTACATTCCCAAGTAACCAAAAGTTCCGCTTCCAATGACAAAATGCACTTTCAAGTTCCGCGAAGTTCAGATAAAGTTCCAAATGGAACTTTCTGGCTGCTTAAGAGGCTAACGATGAGCCTTGCTGGAACTTCGGTCACAAGTTCCGGCAAGGCTCATTGTTAACCTCTTAAGCAGCCAGAAAGTTCCATTCGGAACTTTATCTGAACTTCGCGGAACTTTAAAGCTGCTTAAGATGCTACTCGGAACTTTGTCGGAACTTTCAAGTTCATAGAAGTTCAGTTCAGTAGCATTGTGTTTCAATGAATATTAAATTTATTTCTTTTACAGAAAACAACTGTTTAAGCATACACGAATGAAAGACAAATATGAATTCATCAAATCAATAAATATTAGGCTTGAGCAAAAAAAAAAAAAAAATGCCGCCCATCGGATACGAACCGAGAATCGCTGCGTGAGAACCAAACGCTCTACCACAGTACTACAGCTGCAATTGAGTGGGCAGCAGGTAAAGTCTGACTTGAATCGATTTTCTGCCGGCAGCTAGTTTTGCACATTTGTACAGTAGTGAAGTTAGCTTGACTTTGTCAAGTGTCTTCAGCAGCGCAGCGGTAAGTCGGCAGGTTATCACGCAGGAGGATCCAGTTCAAATCTACATAGCAGCGACATGTGTGAAAATATAACTATCAAAAGCAATTTCCAGATATTGCTCTCCAGATATAGATCTGAAAAACACATTTTTGTTTTTGCATGAATTTTGTCAAAGTTCTGTCAGAAGCTGCTTAGAAGGCTATCCAGCGTGCTTATGTGAACTTTCAAGTTCCAAAATTACTTAAAAATGAAGCTGCTTAGAAGGCTAATGAGCAACCTCGAACAAGCTGCTTAGCTTATAAAGTACCCTTTTATCTGAACTTTTGGTTACTTGGGTTGTTTCCTGAGTTGCGCCAGATCAGAGTTTCACCAAGGGGTTCCTCTTGTGATCTTCACAGACCGTAGAGGGCATGCTTCTGCAAAAGCTTCCATGATGAAGGTCATTGTAGTATCAACGGCATCATCTAAATCACTTGGAGTGTCAATAGATGGTGAGTATCCATGAAATTTGGCTGCAACCAAATCAGTAAAAAGATCCCAGTTTGTTGACCGGGGATTTCTGAAACGCAATGTTTGCGAAGTAACATTTAAATGTTCAAAAAGATGTAGCAATGGTCAGATAAAGATTCTTTATCTGATACATGCCAATTGGTCAGCTTGTTACTAATTCTACTAGAGCAAAGCGTTATGTCTAACACTTCCTCTCTAGCAGATACCATGAAGGTTGGGCGGTTGTCTATGTAACGGGTGAATTTTGCTCTTAACCATTCGCAGCTTAAGCGCCACTTCCGTCAATGGAAGGCTACGAACGTAAATTTTAGTCCGGCTAGAGACTCTCTCCCGAAGGCGGGTCTGTCGTTCGGCTCAAACACCTAAGTTCTTTTGATCACCCCCCCCGAAAAGACTCTGAAGATTAAAGATCCGACTAAGGTTAATAGAGGTGAAAATAGCCAAATAAAATCAACATCAACTAGATTAACGAACCGTCATTTCAAAAAAAGATTGTATCCGCCGACGGATTAGTAATACGTATGACCAGAATTTCGATGCATCTACATGTATTCTTCTCTCTGGTTTCCTCCTAACCTGTCCCGGGACTAAAGATGGGCCCTATTTCTTAAGCTAGGTACATTAGTTAGATCTGACCTGGATTATATGGTGCGTTGACTCCTGCAGCGCTGGAACAAACCTTCTCCTCGCTACGGTACTTTGACGGTGTCCCTCGTGGTTCAATACCCAGAGGACGCCGCGAGCCACGTGGTTGGTGTTTGGGCTACTCGTTGTCTTCGTGGGCGGTGTAATAACGTGTTACGTGGGGTAACTGAATAATGGCGTTGTTCGTGGAGATCTACTGTGATCCATGCACTGTTTAGTTAGGACACCGTCTCAGATCCCAGAGGGTGGTGTTACCCCGTAACCGTGGGCGAGGGGGAAGATTAAGGCCCACAACACGTTTTTCCACCAAGGGGCTCACCAATGCTCTCGAAGCTCTCGTGGTTTGGTGAATTTACCAAACCCCAACCAAAAACCCACGGAAGTGCGGGTTGGTAACCTGCGCAACGCATTCCATTATTAGTCGCTCATCTCACATAATTATATGTATTAAATTTACCTTCAAATCCTATTGCTGTCGTGAACACTCTTCTCTGCCTACTTCTATTTTTAATGAAAGTATACGGCGTACCTATTAGAGTATTCAATTATGTAAATGAACTTTGCTTAACCGTTTCTTCGCTTTCTAAACTTACAAAATGTTTCAGAGCTTATCACTCACTCAACTAATTTAAGACCGTCTATGTCTGTTCACTGACTTTCAACTGCCACTTCAACGTGTAGTTTTATTTTTGCTTTAGAATTCACACATCCGATGGCTTCGACAATCTCCACTGAAATGATCACCCAAAAACTAAACTGGGCAAGCCTCTCGTGATCCCGAGAACAATAGCCTGTTTTCATCTCCCTTTTACCCGTTTAGATTCGCCTCCCCATTGTCTGTTCGCAAAAGGAAATCAGTTGAAGTTCAGTGGAGCCTTTTAATTTCGCGTTTCTATTTTTTTTTAACGTTAGTAAACTTCATATTTGACATGCAGATGGCACTGTCCACATGCTGTCGGTTTAGACGGCGACGAGCTGGTAGCGGTGCTCTCACGTGCGTGTGATGCGACCATGCCTAGGCGAGTCCACCCTAGAAATGGGAGGCCACCGGCTTACTGGTGGACCGACGCGATTGCGGACCTGCGCCGCGCCTGCCTACGGGCTAGGCGGCGGATGCAACGAGCACGATCAGAGGAAGAGCGAAACGAACGGCGGGTGGTGTTCGCCGCTGCAAAAGCCGCGCTTAAGACCGAGATAAGAGCAAGCAAAAAGGCCTGCTTTGAGGGTCTCTGTCAGAGTGCCAATACGAACCCGTGGGGTGACGCCTACAGGATCGTTATGGCCAAGACGAGAGGTGTGATGGCTCCTACAGAGCAATCTCCAGAGATGTTGGAGGGGATCATTGGAGGACTTTTTCCGCGTCATGATCCTAGTCCTTGGCCTCCTTTCGTAGGACAGCCGGGGGCTGGGGCTGGCGATGAGGAGAGGGTCACCGATGTGGAACTTGCGGGGATAGCTAAGTCCCTTAGCGTAGGTAAGGCCCCAGGTCCGGACGGAGTTCCGAACCTAGCCTTAAAAGTAGCTATTGCAGAGGCTCCCGAGATGCTCAGGTCTGCTATGCAGAAATGCCTGGACGAGGGAGTTTTCCCAGAAGCTTGGAAGAGGCAGAGCCTGGTACTATTGCCAAAGGCGGGGAAACCACCCGGAGACCCGTCGGCATATAGACCAATATGCTTGATGGACACGGCGGGGAAGGTGCTCGAAAAGATCATCCTCAATAGAATGTTGCGGTTCACCGAGGGCGAAAATGGTCTTTCGAGTAACCAGTACGGCTTCCGGAATGGGAGGTCCACCGTAGACGCTATCTTGTCGGTTACAAAAACCGCCGAGAAAGCACTCGAGCCTAAGAGGAGGGGAATTCGCTTTTGCGCGGTAGTGACTCTGGATGTAAGGAATGCGTTTAATAGCGCCAGCTGGTCTGCTATTGCCGATGCGCTCTTGCGTCTGGGGATACCGGAGTACCTGTACAAGATTCTCGGAAGTTACTTTCAGAATCGTGTACTAGTCTACGACACGGAGGTGGGTCGGAAGTGCTTTCACATAACCTCAGGAGTCCCGCAAGGTTCCATCCTGGGTCCGGTGTTATGGAATGTCATGTACGACGAGGTGTTGAGGTTGGAGTATCCAGTGGGAGTGGTGATTGTCGGATTTGCCGACGACATTACGCTCGAAGTCTACGGTGAAACGATCGAGGCGGTAAAGTTGACTACCAACCACTCGATCAAGGTTGTGGAGGCGTGGATGCGGTCCAGGAAACTGGAGCTGGCTCACCACAAGACAGAGGTGACGGTTGTTAACAACCTGAAGTCGGAGCAGCAGACGGAGATCAGTGTAGGAGACTGTACTATCCTGTCAAAGCGCTCCGTCAAACACTTGGGCGTGATGATCGACGATAAGCTTACCTTCGGTAGCCACGTCGATTATGCCTGTAAAAGAGCCTCCACAGCTATTGCGGCACTGTCCCGGATGATGTCCAATAGCTCTGCGGTGTACGCCAGTAAGCGCAAGCTTCTGGCTAGTGTTGCTACATCCATACTTGGGTATGGCGGCCCGGCGTGGGGCACCGCGCTAAGTACTAAATGCTACCGACGGAAGCTGGAAAGTACTTACAGGCTTATGTGCCTGAGGGTTGCGAGCGCGTACCGTACCGTGTCACACGACGCTCTCTGCGTCATTACTGGTATGGTGCCTATCAGCATTCTTATCAGTGAGGACATGGAGTGCTTCGAAATGCGCGGCACAAGAGCCATACGCAGGACTGTCAGGATGGCCTCTATGGTCAAATGGCAGCGCGCGTGGGACAGTTCCACCAAAGGAAGGTGGACCTATAGGTTGATACCGAGGGTAGATAGTTGGATTAATAGGCGCCATGGGGAAGTCACATTCCACCTGACACAGGTCCTTACAGGTCATGGTTGCTTCCGACAGTATCTACACCGTTTCGGGCATGCGGATTCTCCCGAATGCCCAGTGTGCAATGGTTTAGAGGAAACGGCGGAACACGTTTTGTTCGTGTGCCCGCGTTTTCGCACAATGCGTGACCGCATGCTTGCCACATGCGGGGAGGACACAACTCCGGACAACTTGGTCCAGAGGATGTGTAGGGATGAGTTTGGCTGGAACGCCGTTTCAACGGCTGTTACCCACATCGTCTGGGAGCTACAGAGGAGGTGGCGCGTGGACTCGGAGAATGGCTAGTCCAGATGCAGTACAAGAGGTGGTCCAGGGGTTCGGAGTCGGCTTCGTAGGTCATACCGGTGCCCTGCGGTCGAGATCGACCCTTACAACGATTAAGTGGCCGCGGAGAGGAAGTCCCGGTAGCGGTGCTGTCGTGGCGTCGGTCTACTGGGTTGGATCCGAGCCCGCGGTTGGAAAGGGGTCCCCGGCATGGGTCGGGGTAGGTGAGATCCTGCTGTCTGCAACCTACGGGTGCATCTGATAGGGCCTGAAGGGGTTGACCCTGCCCGCCTTCCGAGGACATAGGGAGTGGCGAGGACCACTCGGGAAACTGGCTAAGCGCCAGCATGCTACCGTGATGGACTCTCCAAAGCGAGTCATCGATGTTCGTTGCTGCAGGCTACGCAGCTAACCTTGTGGGTGCGATGTGCACTAGCCCCTCTCTGAAGCAATACCTTCTTGGTGGTTCCGGAGAGACGTAGGGTTTGGCGACCATAGGAATGGTTTAGTGGGTACGAGGAGAGAGTAGTCCTGGATTTTACTTTTGTTGTAGAAGACGGCCTGTCAGACCTACACTACCCTAACCTTCTGTTAGGGTGTCTGTTGAGCAGATTATCCCCCTATGGTTTAGAAGGAAAAAAAAAAAAAACATGCTGTCGGTTAAGAGATTTATATTCATCGTTACATCTATGTTAAGTAATGCAAGATCTGTACTACTTAAGTACTCCATCAAACTGGAGCCTCTCAAGTTAATGTCTGAGCTGCCCCAGATTATATGGTGAGCATTAGCATCACTGTCAACAAATAGATGACTTGTTTGAAAGCATCCGTGGGGGTTGGTTCATCATGCGGTAAATAAACCGAACAATAGACGTATTTTGTTGAGGTTTCCAACAGATACATCAATTGTGATAGCACATACATCTCTGGTGGTTAGTTCAGAGATAAGTGTAGCAACTATTGCGTTGTTGACAAGCACACAGGCTCGAGGCATGACACGCGAGTTTGCCATTTCATGTTTACTGAAAGTAGCAAACACCGGGTTCACAAGGTTTCCTAGATAGAAATTCCCCTTACGGAAGTAAGGTTCTTGGACCAAGGCCACTTGAGCTGTACCATTTTGCATAAGTCTGCAAAGATTGATGGTTGTTGTTCTTTTATGCTGAAGATTGATCTGAGTTATCCTAACCGTAGCCACTACTCAAACTAGGCAAGATTAAACTCTTCGCAACAACAGCACAACAAAGAACAGCAGCAACAAAACCAGATCGGTATCGATTGGAAAACGCCAAAGGCGAGGATACACAGAATACACTGTGTAAATCGCATAATGTGAAACCATATAGGTGAAAATTAAAACTAATTAACAACATCTTCATAATCCCGCCCTTATTTAGCCTCAAGTGAGACTAAAGAAGGGCAGCCGATAGTCTCGGAGAAACACAAGGTCCACTGCACCATTGCTCCGCTTAGCGCAGTAAGGGCAACATACTGTGGAGAGTGCCCTGGTACTCTACAGGCTCCGTTTGCGGTTAGGTTTTTATTAGACCCCCCTAGCCATTCTTTCCTAGGCACGGCAAGCATGAAGCCGTAACACACCATGAATTAGGGGTCACCTGTTGATGGTTTCTTACCACCGGAACAGGCGGTCCGTAGTGTTATTCTTAGCAAATTGAGACAATCGCTACCGACACTACATGGCTATCTAGGCTGATCGAGAAAAGAAGATAATATTGAAAATCAACTTCATACGGGCCCGAACAGCCAGCAACTTCATACTTAAAATTTTACGGGTGGGCCCTCAAAGGGTCTAGGGAAGTTCCAGGGATATTCCAGATGAACTTAGGGTCGTTTTGTAGCTGTCAGGATCGTTTGAGGTAGTTTCAGGGCTACCACCCAGGCAACGCACAAGTTATATGGGAGTTATGGCAGCGCAGATTTTGGTATGTCCTGAAACCCCTTGCATTCCCCCTGAAACGACCCTTAGACCCATGGAAACGTTCCTGAGATGATCCTGAGACGCCTTTGAACGCCCCTTAAACCTCACGGTACCCACTTGAAACACCTCTGAAATCTCTTGGTACCCCCTGAAACCACATGGGTACCCCTTGAAACGCCACTGAGATATCCTCCCAAGTAACACACTTGAGCTCTGTACTCCAAATACCTTGTCCTTAATACCCATACGTACAGCATATTTTGAGTTCAGCTTTCATTACTATTATATAGTAACAATTCAGCATGCATGCTTGTTTGTGGGCTAGACATTGTTAGTTGGTAGGGGCATTTCAAGGTCTCAGGGAGTTTCAGGGGTACGAGGTGGTCTCAGGGTCGTATAAGAGGGTTCGGGGGAGTTTCAGGGGGTTACTTCTAGCAAGCAAGTGTGTATTTGTTGAAAGTAACTCACAGTGACTTCTGCGCAACAAAAGCCTGCGCCACCGTAACTCTTCTGTGACTTGCTAAAACTCCCTGAAACGCCCCTGAGATCCCCTGAAACGCACCAGAGACGATCCTAAGACTCTCTTGAACGTCCATGAGACCTTATGGTACCGCTTGAAACACCCCTGGATCTCCCTAAAAACGCCTCTGAGATCTCCTGGTAGACCCTTGAAACCCCCTGAAACATCCCTGAGCCCCCTGAAGCGCCCGTTGAAACCGCTGAAGTCCCCTGGAGCCACCTTGGACCCTCTGCAATCCTCTAGCGTCTCTAAAGTTTCCAATTAGCCTAGTGGTTAAGGCTATGGATCGCCAATCCAGAGACGGCGGGTTCGATTCCCGTTCCGGTCGGGAAAATTTTCTCAACTCCTTACAATATACAATATTACAATTCATGCAATGGTAGGCAAAGAAAGCCTCGCAATTAATAACTGTGGCAGTGCTCTAAGAACACTAAGTTGAAGTGAGGCAGGCCAAGTCCCAATGGGGACGTAGAGCCATAAAGAAGAAGAAGAAGAAGAAGAAGAAGAAGGAGAAGAATCCTCTAGCGTCCCCAAGACCCCCTGGATTGCATTGAAACCCTCTGATACGACCTTGAGACCACCTTTACGCTCTTGAGCGATTTATTGGCGATTCATTGGCTTGGAGAAGCGCCGAGTTCAAGGAGACCTATCAGGAGTTTACTCACGAGTACATCCTAATGAGCCACATGAGTGTTAACTTTCGGGTTAAAGTCCCTCGTTAACAACAATACATAAGAGAAGTCACTAGAGAGCTAAGTTATCGAAAACCAGTGAACTACAAGCCGCATCACGCGGTTCTGCGACCGGACAGCACAACAGCAAAGTTAAGTCGTATTTGACGCGTCTTGTCGGACTTCTAGCGGCATCTCGCTCAACGACGCTTTAATGGTGGTTCAGAATGATCTGATATCCAAATTCTCCGATTCCGTCAGCACCAGATCGCACAGTGCTGTGAATGTATGGAACGGCAGGACAAAAATCATAACTAACGTACCATACGGAAAAATCTCGATTGCTAATAAATTAGCAAATAAAAGCAACTGGAGCCGCATTCAGTATTCAGCGGACACCATGAAGAAAACATGGTGAAAATTAAGAGAGGTCTTTTGAGGTTATTTTTTGTTACATCTATTTGAATTTTGGGGTCGATTTTCCTCTACGCCATATAGTACTTACATGATGACATTTTATTTTCACAAATATCAAAACAGGATGCCGTGCCAAACGAAAAAAAAAAGATTCTACAGACATGTTGTAGACCTTCTATTATGATTATCAATGAAAACTTAAGGACAAACATCTTGAAATCCCGCGTCAACAGTGCATCAGAACTTCAGACGCACAAATCTCAAAAAGCAAGCATCAAACAACAGTGCATTTTATTATTCTGTTCTTGCTCACTTGTAATAAGCTTAAAATAAGAAGCTCGGGTGCGCTTATGTTATTTATAAAGAGATTTGTGCTTTCAAAATCGTGAGTAGGTACCAAAGCGGGCCATTGTGGAGGCCATTTTGGGATTCTAACAAGTCTGTCCTTAAACCTTTAATAATCTTGAGCTAGGCCAAAGATGAGTCTATCGGTTGAAGATAATCACCGTGGACCTTTACTATTATTTGGTTTGATTGGCTTTTATCGGTGAATTGTAATGAAACTCGCATGTATTTCTTGTGCGTAACGCGTATCGGCTTACTACGCTTCAGCCATCATCAGACGCCTAAAACAAACATTTATTGAACATTTTCACACTTTTCATGCCTAAAAGACAATTACAATTTGCACTTACAACATGCTGATCCAAACCGAACAGCTTGGCTGGTCAAAATTAAACTAAATTAACTCCCCTTTTTTCCTGCATCCTTATCAACGTCCAACTTCTTCCGTTTCGTCATCAGCTTCGTCATCGTTTGTGTTCGGTCGTCTTCCCATTCGTGTTTTCGATCGAGCAGGTAGGGCCAATAGTCCATTGTATGTGGAATTAAAGTTGCCACACTCACGTTGTAGGTTGACCGTTTGCTTTTCTCCCATCTTTTTAATGTGGAATACCTCTGCGATAATCCTGGTCTCCGGGTCCTCAATGCGTTCTAGCACTGCTGTTTTATCGAAGTCGAACGAATGCCCTTTTTCCATATTGTGCACTGCTAAGCCAGATTTCGGATTCCGTTTTTTGCAATCGTTTTTGTGTTCGGCCATCCTCACCTCCAGCAACGAACCAGATCTCCATCGTAAGGGAAATCATCCAGAAATGCCGTGAATACCAGGTTCCAACGCACCACCTTGTTCATCGACTTCAAAGCGGCATACGACAGTATTGAGCTATGGAAAATCATGGACGAAAACCGCTTTCCTGGGAAGCTGACTAGACTGACTAAAGCAACGATGGATGCTGTGCAAAACTGCATAAGAGTTCCGGGTGAACTATCCAGTTCGTTCGAAGCTCGCCGGGGACTGCGACAAGGTTACGCACTCTCATGCCTACTCTTTAACATCGCTCTGGAAGGTGTTAAGCGACGAACCTGGCTCAACAACAGTGTTACGACTTTCACAAAATCCGGTCAATTTGTGTGCTTTGCGGACGACATGGACATTATTGCCAGGACATTTGGAACGGTGGCAGAGCTGTACACCCGCCTGAAACGCGGAGCAGCAAAGGTCGGACTGGTGGTGAATGCCTCAAAAATAATGTATATACTGGTAGGCGGAACCGAACACGACCGGATCCGTTTGGGCGGTAATGTTTCGATACACGGGGATACATTCGAGGTGGTGGAGGAATTCGTCTACCTTAGATCATTACTGACGGCTTACAAAAATGCTAGCCGTGAAATACGAAGGCACATCACAGGTGGAAGTCATGTCTACTATGGGGTCCAGAAGAAGCTGCGGCCTGAAAAGATTCACCCACGCACCAAGTGACCCATATACAAAACGCTTATTAGACTGGTGATCCTCTACGAACACGAGACATGAACCATGCTCGAGAAGAACCTGCAAGCATTTGGAGTTATCAAGTGACGCGTGCTAAGAACGATCTTCGGCGGTGTGCAGGAGAATGGAGCTCGCTGCACTTTACGGTGAACCCAATTCCAGAAGGTGATCGAAGCCGGGAGGAAACGGTGGGCAAGGCAGGTTGCAAGAATGCCGGACAACAATCATGAAAAGTTGGTGTTCGTGACTAATCCAGTTGTCACAAGAAGGCGTGGAGCGCAGAGAGCACAATGGGCGTACCAGGTGGAGCGTAACTTGGTGAGCATTGGGCGTGACCGAGGATGGAGAGCAGCAGCAACAAACCCCCACAGTTGCTTGATTATTCTAATCCTAATCATACTTTCGACATACATATTGTTTTATGATCGATTGCACCCGTAACGTGGGTAGATCACCTTAGAATGGTGCGTTGCGGTGTAAGATCTACCAAATCAAATTTTGATCTTGATATTTACCGTATTAATAAATATATTCCAAGATCAAAGTTTGATGCTTTTTTTGTGTTTTGTAGTTAATTTTGTTTCAATGTACTGCTAATCAACATTTTATTTCAGCAGGTTTGAGGTAAATTAATCGTATGATATAATTGTAAAAATATGCAACTGTGGCGAGCGTATCACTAATATGTAGCTTATTTGACGTACGATGTTAATATTATGGCTTTAGGACATTTGGTCGAATGACATTTGGTCGAATGACGTTTGGTCGAATGACATTTGGTCGAAAGTACGTTTGGTCGAAAGGACATTTGGTCGAATGGACATTTGGTCGAAACCCATTTTGTGGAAGAAGAAGCATATGACATTTAGTCGAATGGACAATTCGTCGAATGGACATCTGGTCGAAAGGCACTAACCGATGAAAAGAGATTTAAGTGGAAAAAAATATTTTAGATTTCGGTTTCTGAATTTATTTGTTACTGAACTTATTTGGTTGAAAGTATGTTTTGTCGAATGGACGTTAAATCGTATAGCAATTTAATCATGTTAATAATATCAAACTTTAAACAGCAAATATTTCATTCAAGGGTGTTTATTATTATGGTAACTTGGTTTGCAATGTAGTTTTCGTTGGCATTAGTGAAGTAGTTGTTTTTTCATCGAAGATTTCTCCTTATTTTTAATATTGGCTGTTCTTTCAAGTTTTATCATTAAATTGCGTTTTTGTGTAGCACATACTGGCTTTTCCATCAAAGGTTTCTCATCCTTTTCAACATATGCTGTTCTTTCAAGTTTGTTATTTGTGCTGACAGTGGACATTATGGTTGTGATTTTTTTCATCGATGATTTTTCCTTCTTTTGAACATAGGCTATTCTTTCAAGTTTCGTATTTGTACTATGTTTGAATGTTATAGCTGCTGTCTTTTCTCATGTATTTTTCCTTCTTTGAAACATAGGCTATTCTTTTACGTTTATTAACCCTCCTAGGATGTTAAGTTTTTCGCACCACGATGGCGTAATGCACATTCATCGTGCCTGTTTGGGTCATATTGACCCCAACATCGTTTTCCTGTACGCTGTACCAACTGCTGAATGTTTCAGAAGATTTTTTTCCTTTTGAACACAAGCTGTTCTTCATTAGCTGATACCATTTTTTAAGATATTTTTCCTACTTTCAAACATAGGCTGGTCTTTCAAGTTTACTAATTTCATTGTGTCATGTACCTACTGCTGATTTTTCTCAATAGTGGTTTTACCATCTGGGGGTTTGTTCAAGTTTCCGGATTTTACTATGTTCATATGTTGAAGCTGCAGATTTTTCATCTGATATTTTTCCTTCTTTTAAACATAGGCTGTTCTTTCCTGTAGTGTTGCACTTGAACTGAACACGAGTCGAAAATAATATAAATGCTTTCAATGTTTTGATTGAAACGCTGTAGTAATTAAACTTGCGTGTCAGAGCTTACTGCTCAAGAACGTCCGTTCGGATACCGATTCATCTCCGAACTCATATGTGCTTACTCTATCGATATGTTATGCGAATAAATTGGTCCGGTCACCCGGAGTTTCAGAAAATCCGTAAATATAAATATACCTAAATTTGTGAGGTTAAGAGGGGTTGAGGTGTAAGAAAGTGTTATTGATGGCCATAACTTTTTGATGACAATAAGACTGATTGGACAAGACTATTGGTTTATGATCTTTGATGGTTATTGTAGCTGACATGCCGAACATGTTCCTGAAAATTCGGATTTTCCGAAAACCACGGTAATCAAACCGGTTCACTCGGATATGCTCCCAATAAAAGATATGTTTCTGAATTGAATCCCAAGATTATTCAAAACTTTGAAAAAATTGCGGATTTATAACCATTTCAGTTTTGAGAATACCAGGGTATCATGCAGGCATTTTGCGAATGTACCTAATTATGTATTTATATGCGTTTAATTTAGAGCTCGCTCGCGTTCCAACTTCCAACTGATCGCAGCGTGCCGAGTTTAACTTGAACGCGTTTAAATGCGTCACTTTTTTCATGTTATCCTCTTATGGTAGTAGGTATCAATCTGCAAGCAAGTATCGTGTATCGCTAGGTGCTTGGCTAGGTGTGTTTTCGGACATTCTCACCTACGAAGTGAATATTTATTGCTGATTTGCATTGCTCTAGCAGTGAATGCTCGCAGAGCAATATTGTTGGCAACGAAATGAAAGTTTTCCAAGGTTCATCGAAAGTGTTTTCCGCTGATCTGCGAATAGTAGCCGGCATTCTGCAGTTCACGAGCCAGGTGCGCAAGACGTGTGAATTGAATTAAAGCTCTCATGTTCCAAGATTTGATTTTCCAATCGTTGCCTGGTCTGTTGCCGTTAAATCAATCCGTTTTATCTAGTTTTGCTTTTTCTGGTAGGTGATGGTTTAAAGCAGGCTTCCTTACCGGGGCTGCTCAGCCTACATGGCGCTCAAGGGGATACCTTCTTGGGTACGCACGAACGCAGCTTCCTATTGAGTATTCGGAACGTACCTCCTCAAGCTGAAGTTGGAAATACAACAGTGCGCGAACTGCACTACCTGCCAAGCACATAACTCTTATCTAGCGGTTTTTGTCATCGATTGGTCTAGTGTCTTTTCATCAGTTCGTGGCTTTCGACCAGATGTCCATTCGACGAATTGTCCGTTCGACTAAATGTCATATGTTTCCTACTCCATAATATGGGTTTCGACCAAATGTCCATTCGACCAAACGTCCGTTCGACCAAATGTACTTTCGACCAAATGTCATTCGACCAAACGTCATTCGACCAAATGTCTTTCGACGAAATGTCATAGATTCCAGGATGAATCGGGCAGACAACGGATTCGAAGAAGACTGACAATGGTGTGCCTGAACGTTGACCAAGCGTATCCTCTGGTGTTTACCCTTCCACTAACAACACCCAAATTCCCGTGACACCTAGGCCTGAGAGATCGTAGAGTTGTCTACATTTTTCATAGGTGTCCAAAACTAACCATCCTTTCTCATTCCTCAGCAGTCGCAAGGACGTGGCCAGGACAGTGCTCGACCATTGGAGGATTGCGTCAGTTTTGTCTAAGAGTCAGAGATTTTTTTTTTTTTTTTCCTGTTGGGGACATAAGGACTGTTCATTTTATAAAGAGGACACCTTATTTGTGTGATATCTATTTTATTTTTCAATAAAATCATTATCAGTTTTTTGCATAAATTTCTATAGGTATTCTACAGTGTAGGAAAAATATAACATTACACAAATTGTCCTTAGTTATGGAACTGACGCGGTGTTTGTTAAAGTTCAATAAAACCCAATTTCTCAAAATTCTACACCACTTTCCACATACATAACTTTAAAATTTTCATGAACTTTTCAATGTGTTGGGATCTAATACCATTCTCCTAAAGGTAGAGCGTAATAGTTGGTCAGTAATAATGCACCAAGCATTACACAACTTGATATAGTGAGTTACCTTGTTGTCAATGAAAATGATAAAAAATACTTATTTAAGTCCAGTGATGCAATAACACTATGGATTCAGTTAAAAATTTGTCCAGTACAGAAGAGAATCGCATTCTAAATGATACTGAAGAAAAATATGCTTTAAAGTACGTTCTTCATCATAAATGTAATCCTTCATGATGGCCATAGTGAAAAATTGCATACTTTTTGCTCCATAAATGCAAGTTTTCGATTCTAGAGAAGCTTATTATTGTTTATTTTCAGCAAGGCTTGACCCTATGTGATTATATACCTTATTTGAACATAACTACATGTTAAGTTTTATTTTCGCCATCATTGTTAAGTTGTATTTGCAAAAGGTTACATAGTTATTTAGAAGAACCTTCAAAGAATGAAGCTGTTTTACCTCCGGTAACTTCCATAAAGCACAGTAACCGAGCCAACAATGCTATCAAGAAGCGGTTTTCTGCATTTGAAATTGTATTATTAGTACTTTCGACTAGATCCATTGAAAACATTCAAAGTTTTATATTTTCATACATTTTTGTTTAACAAATAAATTTTGTTCTGAAAATCGAGTCCAACTTGTAACTTTAATATCTCAACAACTAATATTCCGATTAGGTTTATATTTTGCCAGAATATCTATCACTCATACTGCTGCAGTATGGCAAACACTTTTATGAAATTTAAAACGATACACCGATGTTTTACAGTATTTTTGTTTTTATCTTTAGTTTTTGGGAATCGAAAAATTGACCTCTCCTAACACTTTTCCGCATTTCTATGAAGTTCAATAATTTTAACCTAATTTAATTATGATTATTATCTGCTAATATAATGTACTGAACAACTAACCAAAGCTGCTCAAATTTGAACTACGCGTTTTCTTTTTACAGCCTTGCAAAGTTGTCCTCTTTATAAAATGAACAGTCCTTAGTACCACTGCGACCATTAATTTGATCTATTGTGGTGTCATCCTCTTTATTTTTGCCGTACTGAAAAGACTCATCACTATGGAGAAATGATCATCCTCACAGCTATTGGCGTGTTTCCCAATCAGGTACTGCATTTCGTATGAAATCCAATACCTGCTTGGGATGAGAGGCCCAGATTTCCCAAGGCTCCATCAAGCCCTTATCAAGGTAACCGCGGCGCTTTTGGTAAAGTGCAGCACACTCACACAATAAATGCTCAGAGCTTTCGCTCTCAAATTTACAGAAACGACATTTGTTATCTTGTACTTTCCCAATTATACTTAAGTAATATTTGCAAGGGCAGTGGCCTGTTACTAGTCCAGTGTAAAGAGTCAGAGATTAGTCCCAAATCTTTGTGCTTTGGTTCGGACGGGAAGGAGGCAACCCTCATAACAGCGGTCTAGGACTGTACCACCTACGAATTTGTGCGACTCGCTTAATGCTAATGCTAATGCTAATGCTAACATATTGTTTTATGATCGATTGAAAGATTGCTTTGTTATCATTCACCATTTGACCTTGTCTCTTTGTGTCGTACCAATCCAAATGATACGATATTAATGACATCCATCGAATGCCATCTATCACTACTGGGTTTATCGATGACTCAGTTTTGCTTTGTTTGTCAAACGGTCATCCTCTCAACCAACCATGTGGGTAGACAATCCGCCAAGAATAGTAGTGCTTTTACATCGCACTTCCCGCGATCCAAATCTGCTAGCGGAACTAGCGCGGAAAGCGATGTTTTTCGCTTTGGTGGCACAAAAATTTTCCAGATGCCACGAAGAAGGCATCCCGTGCGGCCGGCCGACCATCGCCGTCGTAGTCGTCGTCCCACCCGCCAAAAGATTCATGATGACAGATTTCGCATTCATCGGTGACGCTATAACTCTTTGGGGACACTACACTGCTCCTCTGCTCACTGGCACTGGTTCGAGTGATTCCGGTGGATGCGTGAGGTGGGAGGTGCATGTTTGCCAATGTACTCCAAAGGGCACGACGACTAGGACTGAAGTCCGAAATGCTTTCCTAGTTGACCATAAATCTTTGTCTATGGCTTGTCGGATCAACTCATGCTGTGTGACCCGTCGTCGACTCCCCGACTCCGGTTCGGATAATGCGTGTTGGGCCAGACTGAAGAGTTGAGGTTGTTTTAGCGAGCGTGAACTAACTGGCTTCCGACTGTTTTGCAAATTCTGTTGTTCAAATCACACAATACACAGTCTGGGTCGGCAGTTGTCGAAATCGTCGGAGCGGAACCAAATCATCGAAAGTGTTTGTCGCTGTCAAAAGGGGACGGCGATTGTGCTTGTTGACATTTTCGATTTTGGGGCCTATCGATGTCTGTTGTCTGGAATGGTAGCAGTTTTAGGGACGATTGTAAGGTGTTTTTGGTGTTTTGCATAACTATGACAGCAAACTATTATTATTATTGAGTTTTTTTTATTATGGGGAAATTCAGCCCGAGGCTGGTTCATCCCCGTGACAGCAAACTATATGCTACATGAATAAACAGACACTTGACAAAATAAATACAAAATTATTCATAAAGAAATCATATTAAAATAAATGCCCACTTTGAAAATGCATAACCAAACAAAATTTATAGTTTTTTTTTTTTGTTTTTTGATATAATTTATTACTACGTACTATTAAGTTTGACATTTCTCAGAAAAAAATATGAAAACTTTCACACAATTATACTGCAAATTCAACTAATATTTTTTCAAGTATGAGCCATATAAAACTCTTCAGCGTGCTGAATGTTAAACTGGAGGTTATCTAATTTACCATATGTTTGGACTTAAGATCCCATACAAACCTTCAACTCATTTGCGCCAGCTCAGTTTTTAACCGATTGAGCTGAAATTTTCACAGATTGCTCTTCTTATCCAAAGGCATGATTCTAGAGAGCGCCCCGTGGAATTTTCCAACATTTTTGTATTTGGGCCAGTCTAGTCGTGAGTTCGAGTCTCACAGGAGTATGTGGAATTCTTTTCATAATTCAAATCTCAATTTGTTCATCGAGCACATGTTTCTGTTGTGCACATGGATGTCAACGTATTTTCAACAGTGACAACTTACAAGAATAGGCGATTATTTCAACCATTGTGAATTTGTTTGGAAATTTCTTCGGATATATGCTAAGTTATATTTTCTAAAACTCCTTTCAAACTCCTAATTTTCTTGAGAAATTTCTGTGATAATTCCTTTTGATATTAAGCAATTTCTTTAAGTATTCCTTCGGCATATTTTTCGAGAATTTTTGCGGTATTTTATCAACAATTTTTTTGGATTTTCTTTATGAAATTTTAATAGCAGTTTCAGTAATTGCTTTTTCACTTTTTCAGTAATTTTATTGTGGTCCGTTTTGTAGCTTCTCACAATTTAATTGTATTTATATTTTATGCTCCCAAAAACTGCTTCGGCAATTTGTTGATAACTCCGGAAGAAATAATAGAGGCTTTTCAAAGAAATTAACCAAATCCGATCCCAAGGTAATTTGACAAAATATATTCCAGAGGGGTTGCCGTGGAAATTTCCATAAATATTTCCGCAAGAAATTCTCAACGAATATGCCAAAGAAGTTTCTGAAGAAATTAACAAAAGAATTGCTTGAGGAATTTTCTAAGAAATTAAAGAACGATTTTACAAAGGCCATGCCAGAGAAATTGCTAAAGGAATTGTTGGCGTAATCATGAAAGGAATTACGGAAGTAAATCTAAAGAGAGTTTCAAAGGGAGATTTCAATGGGATTTCCATGCGAATTCTGAAGAAATGTTCGAAAATATTCATAAAAAAATAGCCGATTATGTTTTCAAAGAAATTCCCAAGAGTATAATTTTTAAAAAATCTCAAAAATTTGTCAAAGCAGCTGTTTGATGAAATTCCCAAAGAAAAATTTTCGAATCAAGTAACATCGGAATTGCTGAATATATTCCGAAAGAAACTGCTGCAGGAATTCCTGGAATAATTACTGAAGAAACTTCTGAGTCGCCGAAAAAAATACCAAATAGCATAGATGAAGAAATTTTGAGAAAATTTAAAAAAATATCAAAATAATTGCTGACACAATCCAAAAATGCTTGAGATATTATTTAATAAATTAGCGTAGGAACTGCCGAAAATAATCAAAGGGTTTTTCTGATGAAATTCAACGGAATACCAAATACACTCCTTAAGAAGTTGCCAAAGAAGTTTTCAAACTTCTATTGAAATACGAATGTATAGTTGAATCTCTTGGTTAACGGCTACGCAGTCTTGGGATTAAAAAAAACCCTAATTAATCCACCTAGCGGTGATGGTGCCTTTCTCGTGCTTTAAAATATCCTTTCAACAAAACTCGAGCGACATGTTGATGACATTGACATAAATACAAAATGAAAACTGCTTGCTAAATCTACTCAATATGGATACATTTTATATTAGCATAACATCCAATATTCAGAAAATATAAGACAACGATCCAAAACTCAAACCAAACAAGTGTCATGAAGCCGCAAAATTTTGAAACGTCATTTTAGATTTTCCGGTCATCATTTTATGACTCCGGATATCTACCCCAACTAAACTAACCGCCATCTTGAACATTGAGACACCATCTTGGATGTTCTGGTATTCATTTTTGGACTCTGCACCTAAAATTACATAAAATAGTCGCCGTATTGAATTTTGGCATGTCGTTTATGATTTTCTGGTTACCAGTTTTGGACGAAGACCGGCATTCTTCCCCATTTAAACTATAGTCATATTGCAGACCTTGTGAAACAGCGCACAGTTTGGGTTTTCTGATTACAAATTTTGAATTCTGGGCATACTTTCATACAAAATATGCCCATAATGCAAGAATTAAAAATCCTATAAAATAGGCACTAACTTGAATACTGGGCCATTCTCTTGGACTTTGGACCGCTATCTTGGATACTCGGGTGGACTCCGAACATATTTCCCATACCAAATACACTTATTTTACATAGTTTTAAAGCTCAAAAATCCTTCAAACAGCCACCATCTTCTGTTGACGCGATCAAATTCTTATTTTTCCATTCAACGTTGACCCATCCTGCTATAAATTTACACCTTAGGAATCTGAAATGGTACTATTTGATGAAATCGCTTTAGTTTTGTCTATATTTTGTTCTCATATATGAGAATTTAGACCTATTCGTCACTGTTGTTCATACCTAATGTTTATCAGGCCATTGAACAAAACCACGATTTAATTTTTCACATGAACGTTGGTTCTGCTACACAACAGCTAGTCTCTAATGTGATCTAAGGCTATTTTCTTGCTAACCGTTCATTAGATTATCAAAAAATCTGCGATCTGATGTGTCGTATGTATGGGTTTGGTTCATTTTTATATTTGGTAATTTCCGGTGGGATAGCCGGATCTGATTCCATGAGTCATAGGCTATGACACTACCGGTTGTCCCAATTATGGTCTGAGAATATTTTATTGCTATTTATTCACCTTTACCTAATCACCGCGATTTGATACACTGAGTTGCAAAAAAAAAAAGCCGAGCAGAATTTTTCTTCCAAAATCCGTCATGTTCAATATGCAGCAACTTTGACAATTATCAATATTTTTGGCTGAAAATTTTACCACTTCATCATCAATATATTGATAATGTATGGACACAATTTCAAATTGATAGAAATTATATATTTTGAGTTATAGCAACTTATATGAAAAAATCCATTTTTGGACAAACCTTTTTCAAAAATCCGTATTTCAGTAACATTTGTAAATTATTAAAACTACTTGCATATTCACTAATATACGTATGTTTGTAACGTATTACGTGTAACGCGCAGCACATTATATGTTACGTGTTAAATGTCATAAACAACTAGCAGACCACACGAAAATTTATAAAAATACGTCATATAATATGGATTGTTTATTAAAACTTAGATCTAAACATTAATGGAACGAATTGACCTCGGCTTTTTTTCTGCACCGGTGTTTCAGCGTGGTCAATATGGAGTGAAAACTGTAGGCACCCACAGTGGTACTTCAACTTTGACAATTTCTGTGGCAATAACCGCTTGATGAAAACATTTCAAATTTTGACCACAACATTTCCTATATTTACTGGGGATGCAGTGAAATTTTTATGAAGCTACTTAAATTTTTCACTGAAATACGGATTTTTGAAAATGGTATGTCCAAAAATGGATTATTTCATAAAAGTTGTTATAACTCAAAATATATAATTTCTATCAATTTGAAATTTTGTCCATACATTATCAATATATTGATGATGAAGTGATAAAATTTTCAGCCAAAAATATTGATGATTGTCAAAGTTGCAGCTGATTGAATATAGCGCATTTTGGGAGAAAAAAAAACAGCTCGGCTTTTTTTTTGCTACTGAGTGTATATCGCATGAATGGGTTTGCTTCACTTTTACTTCTAACCACTTTCGAAGCCACAGCTGAACCCGCAACACTACCGGGAAGCTAATGTGGTCTGACCCTATTTTTCCATTAGGTTGTCGATAAGTCGTGATCAGTGTTGTTATAGATCACAGTCATTTGAACCTTTTCGTCGATATTCGGCCTCCTTTGTCTCCGACATTCACAAGCAATCAAACTACTGTTCGAAACAAAAATGTCAAACGAATGCACTTAATCGCGATAGCGGCTTCGGGAGACGGTTCGGCTATTGTTATTCCTGTCTTCTTCCATAATAAGAGCTATGTTGCCCATCTGTGTATCGTATGCAATGCAACATGCAATAATAAACTAATATTAACACTCATAATCGGAATTGGCTGAAAATCTATGCGTAAAGCTAGAATTAGACACATGTCATCGTGTCAGATGACAATGATTTGACCCTTTCTTATGTTTATTGATCTTCGTTCTACTGCTCGTGTTGTGTGTAGGTAAGAGGTAACGATAGCGCACGAATGTAACAAAGCCGACTGACACCCGACTGCGGCAACGAAATGAAGGTAGTAAAAAGTGTCGAATGTTTACAAGACTGGTCGTGATTTGATGTACCGCATCCATGGGTTTGGTTAAATTTTACATTTTACTACCCGGATCTGATTCCGGGTAACTACCGGCTGAACCAAATATGGTCTAACATTATTGTCTTGTTAACTGCTCATCGGTTAACCGAAAACGCTGTAAATTGAAGGTGTCACATGCAGGGTTTGACAATTTCGACGGGACTCTCGGAACCAATTCCGGAACACTACCAGTTGTCTTTAGTGTGACGTAAGGCTATTTTCTAGCTAACTGTTCATCAGGTTATCGCAAAAGCCACGATTTGATGTGTCACATGCCTGGATTTGGTTAACTTTTACATTTGGCCTCTTCCGGCCACTCAAAACCGATTCCGAAACACTTGCTCGCCATTCATTAGGTAATCTAAAAAGCCGCTATTTGATGTGACGCATGTACGGGTTTGTTTTTCTTTCAGATTTAACCACTTCGGCGGGAACCCCGGAACGGGTTCCGGAACACTACTGGTTCAGATATGGTCTGAAATGGTTTTCCTGCTCTTTGTCCATCAGGTCATCGAAAATGCCGTGGTTTGATGTGCCGCATGCATAGGTTTGATGCATTTTCATATCTGGTCCCTTCCTGGGGTACCGGTCCGGAACACCTAAATGGCCATAACTCCGGAACGGCTGAACCGATCCGAACCATTTTCAATAGGAAACAATGGGACCAGATTCCGCGTCGAATGAACCGTCGGTCATTGAAATCGGATGAGGTTTACTGCCAAAAAGTGATGTGAGTTTTTTTGTACACACACATACAGACACACACACACATGCACACACATACACACACACACACATACACACAGACATAACCTCAATTCGTCAAGCTGAGTCGATTGGTATATGTGATTAGACCCTCCAGGCCATCTATCAAAAAGTAATTTTTGGAGTGAACATATAGCCTTTCCAGTACACTTAGTGTACGAGAAAGGCAAAAAACGAGTTGTTTTATTCACCCAACGTTTCGACACGGGGATAGTTTTCAAAGTAATCACCGATGAAATTTCAAAGGATGTTCCGAAAGGTGTTTTGTAACAAATTACCAAACATATAACCGAAGAAATTTTAAAAATTTTGAAGAGGGTCCAAAGAAATCGCCTAAGAATTTTTCGAATTCCAAAAGAAATTGATATCCAACATGACATTGACAAAGGAATTGCAATACAATTTCCAAATTATTTGCCGGGAATATTAATTGAAGTGAATTCCTCAATGTTTTGCCGAAAACTAGAACAAGCTAAATTATCCGGAACTTTCGAAAACATGTATTCTGAAAAAGGAATGTTGTAAGCGCGTGAATGATGGCAGATCTGCGAGCTTTTGTTAGTGTACTGTCAAAGCGGTGACAGATGGATCGAATCGTGACGTCTTGAGGGATAAGTATGCGCAATACGTACCAATACTGTGAACGTGAGGTGGTCGAGAGCGGCGGAAGCATTACGATGAGCACCTCAATAGCGACGTAGCAAGTACCGAAGGTGGCGTGGTAACAGATCTAGGAGTACGTACGCAGGATGAAAGATTCCCAGCCCCCAACCACCAAGAGATTGAAGAGGAGGTTAGCCGGTTGAAAAACAACAAATCCGCTGGAGCAGATCAACTACCACGCAAGTTACTAAAATACTGTGGAAAAGCACTGGTGAGAACACTACATTGGGTCATTCATTACCAAGATTTGGGAGAAGGAAGTATTACCGGAGCAGTGGATGGAAGGTATCGTGTGTCCCATCTACAAAAAGGGTGATAAGTTGAGTTGCGGGAACTATTCATGGGTGAACGCGCTACAACGAACCAGATGTTCGCCATCCACCAGGTGTTGCAGCGAGTCGCTTCGAATCTCGCAGAGGATTACGGCAAGGTAATGGTCTTTCGTGCTTGCTGTTCAACATTGCTCTAAAGGTTGTAATTAGGAGAGCGGGGATAAATACGAGTGGAACGATTTTCACGAAGCCCGTTCAGCTGATTGGTTTCGCTGATGATATTGATATTATTGCTCGTAAATTTGAGACGATGGCGGAAACGTACATCCGACTAAAGAGTGAAGCCATGCGAATCGGATTAGTCATTAATGTGTTGAAGACAAAGTACATGATGGCAAAGGGCTCCAGGGAGAAATCACCGCGCCCGCCACCCCGAATTCATATCGACGGTGATGAAATCGAGGCGGTTGAAGAATTCGTGTACTTGGGCTCACTGGTGACCGCCGACAACGACACAAGCAGAGAAATTCAGAGGCGCATTGTGGCGGGAAATCGTGCTTACTTTGGACTCCTATGAACTCAACGATCGAATAAAGTTCGCCGTAACACGAAGTTGACCATCTACAAAACGCTGATTAGACCGGTCGTCATCTATGGGCACGGAACATGGACAATACGTGCAGAGGACCAACGCGCCCTTGGAGTTTTCGAACGGAAGATGTTGCGTACCTTCTACGGCGGAGTGCAGATGGAAGACGGGACTTGCGGAATGAACCACGAGCTGCATCAGCTGCTGAGAGAACCAACCATCGTCCAAACCGTGAAAATCGGGAGGCTACGGTGGGTGGGTCACGTCATTAGGATGTCGGATAGCAACTCGACTAAAATGGTTCTCGAAAGTCATCTGACCGGTACGACGTGATGCGCAGCTAGGTGGGTCGACCAAGTAGAGGAAGATCTGCGGACCCTACGCAGAGTGCGGAACTGGAGACACACAGCCATGGACCGAGTGGAATAGAGACGGCTACTATGTACAGAAGAGGCCACTGAGGCCTCTCAGGCCTTAGTCTGATCAGTAAGTTAAGTTAGGTAAAATAAAATTGACCAAGTTTTATCATTCTTTTCTAAACTATTGACCCTTACCAGGACCACCGGCCCCCATCGACCCAAACTCAATTTTCATGAAAAAAATGCCCAGAAAAAGTTATCCTTCCGACTTGAAGAGCACTCTAATCATTGATCTCTGTGTCAGCAATAAAACTCTCGTCTCGACGACAAGATTATTTTTCACACAGAAAGAGCCAGAGCCAAGTCAACACAGCCTCCTCGTGAATGCGTTGGTAGCACTATGTCGCTACATTTATGTCCCAAACAACCACTCACTGTTCGGGCTCGATTTATGGCTCTACGTGACTTCAACCGGAGAGTAAACATGCGAAACCGTGCGAAAAGTGGCTTCCTTTTTCGGGAGGAAGCTGTCTGAATGGTGTGACACCGGCTCGGGGCCCGGAAGTGGGAGGAAATATTCGCTCCCATTTGTCGCTGGTGACACAGTTCTCAACGGATGTGACGGAATGACCACTGCTACAGCTGGCTGACTGGCTGGCTGCTGGTTGACTGCTTCGGGGATGGATGGTTGGAAGTAGAAAAAAAAGGCTCATCTAACCGACCGTAGAAAAGTGAGTAGGAGTGTGAACGAGCACCATTTCGGAGCGTGTTTTTTTCTTCATCTACACTGATATAGCAAAATAAATGGCTCTGTTGATGCTCTAACACGATCCTGAAAAGTTGGGTGAGAACAAATGATGCACGTAGAACGAGGTTGACACCCTTTCGTTGCTACAGGAAAGCAACGGAATGAAAGGGTTGGTATCCTGGGGAGAAGATTGAGCTAGACGGTCAAAAAGACGACCTCTGAGATAAAAACTAATACTTTTCTGCTGCGACTGAGACATGGAGAGGTGTTCTTTCGTTGTAAATTAAGTTGCTTGTTATGGCATAACAAAGAGCTTGATGATTTAAGGTCAAATTTCAGATGAAGTCAGTAAATCGATGACATAAGTCATTGTGCTAGCTAAGGCGCAAATATTGTTGATTTGGTGTATGACATCCACCATTATGACGTGCAAGTTACTGGAAGGCCAATACCAGTTGCTTCTCACTGCTTTGACTCAACAGAGACGTAAGCAATTTAATAAACTCGGCAGCAATTTTTATGGAGCAGAATGTCATCAATTTCTTACGGTTGGACATTTTTTTCCAGTTGTAAAAAACGTTTGTTCCGTCTGTTCACCGGAAGTCGTAATTATATTGCTTTCAATCATATTATTTGCTGTATCGCATAATGGGCATTCTTGATAAAATATAAAAAAAAATCCTGAGTCAGTCAAAACTAAACCCCAACTGAAGTCCAATAAAAATTTCCACCAAAAAAAAGCGATTTTATTCAATGCAGTTATCAAGCGAATTTTCCGGTCCGAAAACGAGCAACCATCATTGACGACGACGGCCAAAGTGACAGCGATTTGAAAACGCAGTTCTGTGATGGTAATGGGCGGCGGCACCATAACAATAAAATCACTCGTGCCCCATAAAAACCCGTTCGACTTTGAGGTTTAAGGTCACTCGCCCTGACTTTGGTCTGGCGGCGGCCGGTGGCGCTGTGTAAACTCCGATGGTAGAACGCATAAACAGGATCCACTTCCGCGAATGGGTTTCGCTTTGGGAACAATCGGCAGTTTTTGTTCTTCATCGTCGGGAATATTGGCAGTCATCATCATAACACTTACGCATATGGTTATGACGATGTGAGTGGTGTCATTGGGTTGTATAAGAAGTGTATACAATTTTGAAGGCTTTGTTCATCATTTCATAAGCTTTTTCATTCTTTGCATTTTGTTTCCGCTGGAGTCTACTTCTCAGCTTAGTGTTCTGTGGACATTTTTACGGTTAGATATTGTCTTTCTTTGGCACTGCAGTCTCAAAGTTTCAAAAGGACGTTGTTGAAGAGTAGGCATGAGAGTCCGTCACCTTGCCGCAGTCTCCGACGAGATCAGAGTTAACTGGATTTAATTAGCAATTACAGGCGCGTTTTCGGTCATCGGGTTACTTATAAAACAACGGTTTTAATTATAGCCGACGTTTCGAGCGTTTATTCACTCATCTTCAGGGCAAACTACAATTTACATACAAAGTTTGAGTAGTCAAGTCATTTGTTACATAAAACATAAAATTACTCACATTAAAGGTTGTTTTTAGGTCAAGTGGGTTTGAACATGGACAATTTGAACGGCTGACAACATTACACTGAAATTATAATCACACATATAAATTTCGGACCTAATGACTTGATTCATTTTCAATTAACAAAACTTTGAACGGAGCACAAACTTACACAGCTTTCACCTAGGCACATCTAAACAGGTTTGAATCAAAATGTCTGTGAGTGGAGACGTCAAAACGAAACGATGGAACAGAAAAGACATTAACAGAAACAGAGCATCACAGCGTGCTTTGACGATGTTCTGCTATCTCTCTCCGTGCGTATTGAGTGCAGAAGACCCGAGTAAACAACACTCAGATTGCTTGTGTCGGTTCTATAGTTAACCGTTTTGTTGTCACAGAAAATGTGACACATTTCAAGAATTTGAAGTGCGTTTAAACGATTGTCCTGGTCAAGAATGGTTACCTTTCTTGTTAATGGAGCAGCAGAACTGGTAAAATGCGTCATGATTTTTGTTCGTCAGGTGGTGGGCATTAAACTTCCCTATCGTTGGTCTGAACTCCTCCTCCTGACCCCCTGATCGTCTAGGTCTCTTATGATGATCGTAACGACAGCGATGGTAGACAGCGGTCGAGTTCCAGCTGTGCGTAGAATGCGTCCAAGTCATCATCACGTCATCTGTCGTTGGTCGCCGTTCGACTTTGTGTTTTTTCTGCTCGTCGAATTTTGCTCAATTTCTTATAAAAATCGCCACGAAAAATCTTCCAAAGCTGTTTGTTTAAAGTGTATTCATCGATAATTAGTTTGATCAATACAAGAACTGCCAATTGATAACCGCTCTGTGATAAAAACCGTAATAAAACTGTGCATTGAAATAATCATGGATTGCGAAAAATGCCATCACAACGTCGCAAGGGAAGAGGAACTCTATTGTAATGGCTTGTGTTAACGAATATATCACGCTGCTTGTGTCGGAATAAACAATGAAGAGCTTGCCGCTGTATCACCGCCAAAGAGGAATAGTTTTTGGTTGTGCGACGATTGTTTTCCAAATTTCTTCAGTGGAGAAAGAGTCACAAAGAACCTACCGTTCAATGCAGCCCGGTAGTGTGTAATTCAAAGTGTGTGTTGCAGCATGACGTAGATGAACTAAAATCTAAGGTCGAAGAAATAATGTCTGTTCTTGCTTCGAATGCTACATGCTCTTCGGGTTCGGATACTTCTGCTAAACGACATTCAACTCCTCGTTCTTTTTTTTTTTTTTATCTAGTTCATTTATTTGGGGCTCAATCGCGTATAACGCTTTACGGAGCCGAGGATCTTTCTTTGTACTTAACAGTATACATTATACAGAGTAATAACTTTTTAATGATATCTGTTAGTAATGGGTGGAAGCCAGGGTACTCGTGGCAGCTCGAGGTTAGAGGGTCACATTTTGAGGGATGGACAGGGTAAGGATTGGGCCAAAGGTTTCACTGCAGCTCATCCGGGGGTGAATCGCATCTTGCTAGCGAATTCGGTGCCTTGTGGTGTTGGTACCAACTTGTTGTGGGACTTGGTCTTCCGGATGGCCAGGAGTAGCTTGGTAACACAAAGAGGACAAAACAGAGAGAAAAAAAACTGGAGAAGAAAACACAAGCGAATTAAACTGTTATACCAGCAGAGCGAAGAAAGTCGAAAATACATCCCATATATGTGACATCGCGGGTCCCCAACACATCTCTCACAAGAACAAAGGGTTGTCTACCTCGGGCCTCAAGGGTATCCAATAGTAGCGCTCTGGAGGCGTCATTATCCGGGCATTGCCAAACTACGTGGTCGATGTCATCATAACCGGAACCGCACTTAGTACAAACATTGCTCAACGCGAGGTTAATCCTGTGTAAATGCGCGTCTAGCGAGTAATGGTTGGACATAAGTCTTGACATCACGCGAATGAAATTGCGACTTACATCCAGACCATACCACCACACTCGCAAAGAAACATTAGGAATAATGGAATGTAACCACCGTCCCAGCTGGCCATCTTGCCAATCATTTTGCCAACTTTGAAGAGAACTCTGGCGAACAAAATGGAAAAATTCATCATGTGAAATTCTTCTATCATAGATCTCACCTTCCTGTGCGCCCACCTTTGCGAGAGAGTCCGCCTTCTCATTGCCATAAATTGAGCAATGTGAGGGGACCCATACAAAGGTAATCTTGTATGATCTTTCGACCAGTGCACCCATCTGCTCCCTTATTTTTGTAAGAAAGTAAGATGAATGTTTTACAGGTTTCATCGACCGGAGTGCCTCAATCGAACTAAGGCTATCCGAGAAGATGAAGAAATGGTCTACGGGCATGTTTGAAATCATCCCCAAAGCGAAATTGATTGCTGCCAGCTCAGCAACATAAACCGAGCAAGGTTCCTGAAGTTTGCGGAAGGCGGTGGAATTTTCATTGAAGACACCGAAACCAGTGGATCCATTTATGCGAGACCCATCAGTGAAGAATCTCTTACAGGAATTGACATTTTGGTACTTTTCGTTAAAAATGCGAGGAATAGATATACATCGAAGTTGATCTGGTATTCCATGAATAGCTTGTTTCATGGACAGATCGTATTTAACAGAGGTACTGTCATTAGTGAAGTGTACACGAGGAGGATTATAACTTGGTAGGCTTATGTCAGATGACATGTAGAACAGATAAATTCTCATGAATTTTGATTGAGTGTTCAGACTGAGCATTTCTTCGAAGTTTTCAATGACAAGTGTGTTGCTCACTCCACACTTGATAAGTAACCTTAGCGAGAGCTCCCAGAATCGGTTCTGGAGAGGTTTCACCCCTGCCAGGACCTCAAGGCTCGCATTATGCGTTGAGTGCATACAGCCGAGAGCAATACGTAAACAACGGTATTGAATTCGTTCCAACTTTATTAGGTGGCAGTTTGCTGCTGAGTGGAAGCAGAAAGAGCCATACTCAATAACAGAGAGAATAGTCGTTTTGTAAAGTTTTATGAGGTCTTCCGGGTGAGCACCCCACCATGTTCCGGTAATTGTGCGTAGAAAATTGATCCTTTGTTGACATTTTTGCACCAAATACTTGATTTGGGTACCCCAAGTGCCTTTTGAATCAAACCAGACCCCAAGGTATTTCGAAGTCAAAGACTGGTCGATTTCTATTCCCAAAAGATTGAGCTTCAGTTGGGCTGGGTTCCGCTTTCTAGAAAACACAACCAATTGAGTTTTTTGCGGAGCAAACTCGATCCCTAAATTTCTTGCCCAGATTGACAGATTATTTAGAGAATTTTGCAATGGTCTTTGCAACATTTCTGCATGTGGGCCTTTTAGAGAAACCACAGCATCATCTGCAAGTTGTCTTAGCGTGCATTGTCCTTCCAAGCAACTATCAATGTCTTTCACGTAAAAATTATAAAGCAAGGGACTTAAACATGAGCCTTGGGGTAGGCCCATGTAACTAATTCTGGAAGTTGTCAGTTGTCCGAGATTGAAACTCATATGTTTTTCTGACAGCAAATTATACAAGAAATTATTTAAAATTCCTGGAAGTCCACTATTGTGCAGTTTTTCTGACAATATTCCTATGGAAACTGAATCAAAGGCGCCCTTAATATCCAAGAAAACTGAAGCCAGTTGCTCCTTTTCCGCAAAGGCCAGTTGAATATCTGTTGAAAGCAACGCTAGACAATCGTTTGTTCCTTTGCCCTTGCGAAACCCGAACTGTGTATTTGAAAGCAAGTTATTCGATTCGACCCAATGATCGAGTCGTGATAGGATCATTTTTTCCAACAATTTCCTTAAACATGATAACATAGCAATTGGGCGGTATGAATTATGATCAGACGCTGGTTTACCAGGCTTTTGAATAGCTATTACTTTGACCTGTCTCCATTCATGCGGAACGATGTTGTTCTCCATGAATGAGTTGAACAGGTCCAGTAATCGTCTTTTCGCGATATCTGGGAGATTCTTTAGAAGATTGAACTTGATCATATCGCGTCCCGGAGCGGAATTGTTTGATGAAAGAAGAGCCATAGAAAGTTCCAGCATACTGAAGGGTCTGTCCAGAGAACCGTCTCTTGGGGATGTTTCCCAAGAAATCGGTTGTGCTGGGACTGAGTCTGGGCAGACCTTTTTCGCGAAGCTGAATATCCAACGGTTGGAGTATTCGTCACTCTCATTAGAAGAAGAGCGGTTTCGCATGTTGCGAGCCACTCTCCAAAGCGTTGTCATTGAAGTTTCTCTTGAGAGACCCTCAATGAAGTGTCGCCAATAACTACGCTTCTTCGCTTTCAGCAGGTTTCTCAGCTGTCTTTCGAGCTTTGCGTACTCTTGATAAAGATCTGAGGTACCGTGCCTACGAAAAGTTTTGAAAGCATCAGATTTTTTAAGATACAACTGGGTGCAATCATCATCCCAGCCTAGTGTGGCTGGTCTTCTTTTGAAGGTTGCACTTGGAACACGTCGTTTTTGTGATTCTAATGCACTCTTATATATCAGTTCAGACAGGAATCGATACTCATCCAAAGGTGGGAGGGGATTGAATGATTCGATGCCAAAAGATACCGCTTCTGCATACTTTTGCCAATCGATATTCCTTGTGAGGTCAAAAGGAACCTGAATTGGATGGTCTGACCTTTCACTATTATGCTTTATGGTGGTTATAATGGGTAAGTGATCACTACCATGAGGATCCTCGATTACCTTCCACAAGCAATCGAATGATAGTGAACTTGACCCCAGTGATAGGTCGAGACGACTTTCTTTGCCGTCAGATGCAATACGTGTCACTTCACCTGTATTTAAAATATTCAAATTGAAATCGTCGCACAAATCATAGAAAACGGCCGCTCTATTATCGTCATATGGTTCGCCCCACCCTGTACCATGCGCGTTCATATCACCCAGAATTAAAACTGGATGTGATAGTGCAGAAACCGCATTCCAAAGATGACGGCGGTTAATTGAAATTCTTGGAGGAATGTAAACAGAAGCTACGCAAAGTTCTTTACCCTTTACGTTTATTTGGCAAGCGACGATTTCTACGCCAGGATGAGTCGCGATTGGAATTCTATAAAATGAGTAAGTCTTTTTGATCCCCAAAAGAACTCCCCCATAATGATCATCTCTATCCTGGCGTATAATGTTAAAATCGTGGAAGTTGAGTTCATCTTCAGAAGAAAGCCATGTTTCACAAAGGGCAAATATATCACAATCAGAGTTGTGAATCAAAAACTTAAACAGGTCTAATTTAGGTTTTAGACTATGACAGTTCCACTGTAGCACAGTGATCATATCTTGTACCTCACTTGATGAATTATCCATCGAAAGATATGATCGCAGCAAGGAGGGGCCATGATTGTGTCAGATTCCGAAGATATTCTTCTACTGTAGGTATAAACATATCAATAATGCCTCTAAATGTTTCTGGAAGGCTGAGGGCATTATATAAGCGATCCACGAGAACCCTAAAAGTAAACAGTCCTCGCTTGGGTCTAGGAGGCTTGTTTGAACTGCGAGGAACTTTGGTAGCTTTTTTCTTGCTACCTTGTCGATTATTTCTCTTTGAAGTGTATTTAACAGGTGGAGACGGGGGTGACAGGTTCTTGCTACAACATGGATCTGAAGTTGAAGGAACCTGATTCTTCGGAGTTTTTAAGTTTACCCCGTCTCCTTTAACATTAGGCAAACTTTTGAGGGAAGACTTTAAAAAGACCTTTCGGCGCAATGCCGGGGAAGATGATGACTTCCTTTTTCCAGGTGCGTGTACCTCCGAAAGAGATCTACCCTCATCAGTTTCGCCATCGTCCTGATCATCGGAAGACAACTCCTGATAGGGATTTTCAACTGGGACAGCTGATTCAGACACGGAATCTGGTGTTTTAAAAGATTTCACCATCTCCGCATATGTCTGTTTGGAGCGCTTTATGATAGAGCGACTCTCATTTCGAATGCGTCTTTTGTAAGCCGGGCAAACTTGCAAGTCGTGTGGATCTCCGCCACAGTAGCTGCATTTTTCCGCTTCCTGTGTGCAAGAGTCCTCCAAATGAGCTTGGTTGCATTTGCCACAACGGGGCTTGTTGTCGCAAAAGCTATCACTGTGACCAAACTGCTTGCATTTGGTACAATTAAAAACCTTCGGCCTAAAAAGATGCACTGGGTAAAAACCACCATCAATTACAACAAATTCCGGGAGGACGGAACCTGGAAAAGTCACTCGAAAAAACGCTGAAGGCGAGTACACCTTTTTATTTCCTTCCATGGAAACCTTAGATAAGCGTTTACAGTCTAGGATAGCCACATCAGGAATTGACCTATTTTTGAATCGACCAAAGCCGGTCTTGATGTCCTCACATGTCAGCATTTCGTCGAGGATCTTCCCCTCCACCTCCACTTCTCGTGCTGGCACATAGACCGCGTATTCAACAGTAAACGCTTCGTGTTGAGCAATTTCATTTGCTGCTTTGTAGCTAGGTGCGGTAACACGCAGCTTGGATGCTTTCACTTGGTGAATAACGGTCCCAGGATACTTACGCGTCAGCTCTCGAGAAATCGAAAGCATATTCAATGGTTTGCATTTGCGCCGGAAATAGACAACCCAAGGTCCAGGCGAAGATGGCTGATAAAAACGCGTACGAGCAATGATATCATTGGGAGGCGTTTCGCCTCCAATCGAATCGTCCATGTGGAAACAAATTTATGGAAAATAACTCAAAAGTGCAAAAGAGGAAGAGAAAAACCTTAAAGTATTTACAGTGCACTTTCTTCCTTAGGACGACAACTGTTTGGTTTGTAAACCAAACAATGATAAAAATATAAAAAAATAAAGCAAAAAAAAAAACTTGTTCTAATAATATACGAATTCAATTCTTATGTTTATTTTAGCGCACCCTGTAGGATGCAAAAAAAACGGTATTGAAAAAAAAAAGAAAAAATAGCTAATAAAAAAAAAACACAAAAAAAAGTTCTGTTATTTACAGTTTGTACACCCTTACCCGTGTACAGTAGTTTGGGAACCACTGTTATGGATGTCAAAAAAGCACGTGGTCGAATGTGGACTGGGGATACAATAGACAAAAGCGATCAAAACAAATTGGGCGGACAAAAGAGTGTATCGAAAGAGTGATACTTATCTGACCGAAGCAGGCAGATATTTATCACAGGCAGGTCGATGGTACAGCTGTCCGTCGCGTCTGCCTTCGCACCCGTCGCCGCCGTCCTCTTCGATGACGGAGGGGCTGATGATGGCGATAAAGATGACTTTCTTGGATGCGATGCTTCTTCTTTGATGTACGATGATGCAAGCACCTCGCTTCCCGGGTTGCGCAGGATACCACCTTGCGACACTACACTTCGCACAAGCAGGAAAACGTACGATATAAAAAACCTTCCGCACTTGCGGGGGAAAAAACTCCACTTATACGAGGTCTATCGCGTGGTGAGATACGGAGCACACGTCCGACTCGTCCAAATGCACAACTGGGAATGAACTCCTCGTTCATCGCCGCAACGGGAAACGATCCCCAATCGTGTGATGCCGCTTGTACCTGATGTTACCGATCTTACACGATCACAACAGTCAACCTCTTCTTCAAATACTCTTGATGAGAGTTTTGTCCTATTACTGGCAAATATTGATGCAAGCGTATCTGAGGCAGATGTTCAAAGGATGGTTTCTCGATGTTTGGGTGCCTGCGACAACGAATGTAAATATGTCCGGAAGCTTGTTCCGCGATGGGTGGACTGTGATAATTTAGATTACGTATCTTTTGAAGTTGTATTAAGCAAAAGATGGAAGCCTTCCGCTATAAAATCGTCTACTTGGCCAAAAAATGTTAAGTTTCGAGAATTTGTTAGAAAACAATGTACCTGGAAACCCGATATTGTGTAGATTTTTTGTACTTCATGTAAATGATATATGTATGTATGAGCAGTGATTTTAAAATGTTTATGTTGATAAAGTGAATGTGTATCTCTGTTTTTTGTAGTTTCTATAATGTGATAATAAGAATTATGTATCTCTGTTTCTTGTAGTTGAATTCATATATTCAGTATTTTTGATATCTTAGTATAAGTATATTCAATAAGACTAAAAAATGTCAGTTGAATCAATAATAATAAATTAAAAAAAATAAAAACAGTGCTTCTGGAATGTGAGCTGCTTACGTTGTAAATTTCACGCTGGGCCAGCACGAATTCATCCCCAAATGCTCGACGATAACAAACTTGACGTGTTTCACTTCGTATCTGATACATCATATAGAAAATGGCCATCAAGTGGACGCAATCCGCTTTCGACAAAATGAACCACCAAATCGCACTCGCCAAATTCTAGAAATTGGGAATGAACAACAGATTCCTTGATTGTAGGGCTCATATAGCTACAGCTGTAAAGGCGTGGGTATCCAGCATGATTAAGCTGGGGGTGACGGGTTCGATTCCCGGTCGATCCAGGAACTTTTCGTAAATGAAATTTCCTTGGCATAGTGAGGACGTCATGCCAAGAAGAAGAACAGCTTTCTTATCTGGCTCCGCTTCTGTATAACCCTCATTTGACATTAGGGTCAGTTTTTACCCAAACCGTACACTACGTCATGGTAGTGTGGGGTTGAGGCCGTCTTCTACAACAATAGTTAAAATCAGAACTACTCTCTGCTCGACCCACTAAAATACATTCCTATGGTCGCCAAACCCTTCGTCTCTCCGTAACCACCAAGAAGGCATTGCTTCAGAGAGGGACTAGTTCATATGGCACCCTCAAAGTTAGCTGCGTAGCCTGCAGCAACGAACATTGATGACTCGCTTTGGAGAGTCCATCACGGTAGCATGCTGGCACTTAGCTAGTTTCCCGAGTGTTCCTCACCTCTGCCTTTGTCATCGGAAGGCGGGCAGGGTCAACCCCGCCCGCGCCCAACTGCTTGACAGACATCAAAAACTGATGCCCACGTGCAACCCGATCTGACCTGCCCGTAAGCAAGGGTATCGCCTTCAGGCCCTATCAGATGCACCCGAAGGTTGCAGACAGCAGGGTCTCACCTGCCCCGACCCTTGCCGGGGACCCCTTTCCAACCGCGGGCTCGGATCCAACTCAGTAGACTGACGCCACGACAGCACCGCTACCGGGACTTCCTCTCCGCGGCCACTTATTCGCTGTAAGGGTCGATCTCTACCGCAGGGCACCGGTATGACCTACGAAGCCGATTCCGAACCCCTGGACCACCTCTTGTACCGCATCTGAACTAGCCATTCACTGAGCCCACGCGCCACCTCCTCTGTAGTTCCGAGACAATATGAGTGATAGCCGTTGAAACGGCGTTCCAGCTAATCTCATCCCTACACATCCTCTGGACCAAATTGTCCGGAGTACACGAACAAAACGTGTTCCGCCGTTTCCTGTTAACCATTGCACACTGGGCATTCGGGAGAATCCGCATGCCCGAAACGGTGTAGATACTGTCGGAAGCAACCATGACCTGTAAGGACCTGTGTCAGGTGGGATGTACTTCCCCATGGCGCCTATTAATCCAACTGTCTACCCTCGGTATCAACCTATGGGTCCACCTTCCTTTGGTGTAACTGTCCCACGCGCGCTGCCATTTGACCATAGAGGCCATCCTGGCAGTCCTGCATATGCCTCTTGTGCCGCACATTTCGAAGCACTCCATGTCCTCACTGATAAGGATGCTGATAGGCACCATACCAGTAATGACGCAGAGAGCGTCGTGTGACACGGTACGGTACGCGCTCGCAACCCTCAAGCACATAAGCCTGTAAGTACTTTCCAGCTTCCGTCGGTAACATTCAGCGCAGTGCCCCACGCCGGGCCGCCACACCTAAGTATGAACGTAGCAACACTAGCCAGAAGCTTGCGCTTACTGGCGTACACCGCTGAGCTATTGGACATCATCCGGGACAGTGCCGCAATAGCTGTGGAGGCTCTTTTAAAGGCATAATCGACGTGGCTACCGATGGTAAGCTTATCGCCGATCATCACGCCCAGGTGTTTGACGGAGCGCTTTGACAGGACAGTGCACTCTCCTACACTGATCTCCGTCTGCTGCTCCGACTTCCGATTGTTAACAACCGTCACCTCAGTCTTGTGGTGAGCCAGCTCCAGTTTCCTGGACCGCATCCACGCCTCCACAACCTCGATCGAGTGGTCGGTAGTCAACTTCACCTCCTCGATCGTTTCACCGTAGACTTCGAGCGTAATGTCATCGGCAAATCCGACAATCTCCACTTCCACTGGGTACTCTAACCTCAACATCTCGTCGTATATGACATTCCACAGCACCGGACCCAGGAAGTAACCTTGCGGGACTCCTGAGGCCTGAAGTGCCTGAAAGCACTTCAGGCACAATAAGCTGAGGGTTGCGAGCGCGTACCGTACCGGCAGAGCGCCTCACTAAATACCCCTTCGTCGAAGTATGATGTCTTCCACCTACGAGGGCTTGGCCTTGGCCTAGCCGCCATTTCCTCTATCCGCTGTCTGCTGTTGTTGTAGTCGATATTGTAGCGAACCGCCAGGTGGTCGCTGTGAGTGTAGCCATCATCTACTCTCCAGTTCGAACTACTTGTAAGGCCAGGACTACAAAAGGTCACGTCAATAATTGACTCCGCTCCGTTTCGACTATAGGTAATCTTGGTACCGACATTAGCCAAGTCGACATCTAAGATGGCCAGTGTTTCTAGCAGGATCTGACCCCGCTGGTTCGTGACACGGCTTCCCCATTCCACGGCCCAGGCATTAAAGTCACCCGCTATTACCACCGGCCTTCGCCCTGTTAGCACAGTCGTTAAGCGGTCCAGCATTTGCGTGAACCGCTCGATCGGCCACCGCGGAGGCGCATAACAGCTACAGAAGAAGTCCCCGTTTACTTTGGCGACCACGAAGCCCTCGTAGGTAGTAGACACCAACTCCTGCACGGGGTATTTACCCGTCGTCCATATCGCCGCCATTTTTCTGGTCCCATCCGCGGCCCAGTTGCCGTTGCCGCCGGGTACTCGGTATGGGTCCGATTTGATGGCGATATCCGTCTCCCACTCAGAAACCGCCTGACAAAGCAGTTGCTGAGCCGCATCACAGTGCACAGTGCAGTGCAGTGATTCAGGTTCAGCTGCGTTACCTGCACTATGATTTGTTGTTCACTGCGGCTTTCTTGAAGGCCGGGCACCTTGGACCACCCATCGGATGTCTGTTGTTCGAGGATTTCCCGGTACAGATCATGCATATGGGCGGACTCGTGCAGCTTTGGGCCTGTCGAGGCCTTTGCAGTCCCACGACTTGTGTCCTGGTTCCAGGCACCTGAAGCAAACCTCTGGTGGCTCGTGGAATGTCATTAAAATCAAAATTCAGAAACTTGGGTAGAGATTTAGTTTTCAGTAGCAGGAACTGTCAACTTAAGTCATTATTAGGATCAACAAAAGATAAAATAAGTGATTTAAACAAAGCGGGAGTTTATAAGATAACATGTCCACATTGCAACAAAATCTACATAGGACAAACAAAAAGAACGCTTGAAATTCGATTCAAAGAACATATTGCTGAGGTTAACGTTCACGTACCCGACCCCCAACATCTCATTTTCAAAATGCTGGCATTTCGTCAATTTTCATCCAACTTTTTTGAAGTCGCCCTCAATCGTTCACAAATTGGTGCTAGTTTACTGCATCCAAGTGACCATGCAATATCCGGAACCATTCCGGAGATATTCCGGATTGTACTGGGGTCAGGGGAGGTGCCGAAATGGCTAAAAATGATTATTTCGTGTGTTATTGTGTTTGAACCATCGATTTTCAGCGGAATTTTCATTGCGAACAATAAAACACAACTGCGATTAGCAGATTTGAATAAGTTGATCATCATTACAGGTTCCGCGGGGGTCTCATTGGGGTCACTTCTGGTTTTCGTCGAAAACATGTCGTGCGACATATCAAACTTCATGATTTCGAATGACTGAGTCAGAAACGATAACCTTAAGTCTGTATCAACTTATATGGCCTCCCCGGAACATCTAGCATAGGTTCCACGGGGGGACATTTCTGGTTTGCAACTGAAACATGCCGTGCGACTTATCAAACTTCAAGATTTCAAGAGAATGGGGCTGAAAAAATTGACTGAAGTATGAAGCAACTGATATGGCCGCTCCGGAACACCTGAAACATGACACAACGAAATAATCACTTTTGGTCATTTGGCAAAACAGCCAACTCCCCCACCCCCTGACCCCAGTACAATCCAGAATATCTCCGGAATGGTTCCGGATATTACATGATCACTTGAGTGTAATAAACTTGCACCAATTTATGATCGATTAAGGGCGACTTCAAAAAAATCGGATGAAAATTGACGAAATGCCAGCATTTTCAAAATGAGTTGTTGGGCGTCGGGTATGTGAAGGTTAAAAAAGCGGGTAAAGTGTTAGAAAAGGGTTTAGCGTATGAATTTAAATCGAAAGTGGCAGAACATGTTTTCCAAGATGAACACCTGTTGACAAAGGATAACATTAGTATCCTGCGAAATGTATCTTCATCTTGGAAGCTTGACGTAGCGGAAAGTTTAGAAATTCACAAAGAAAGGATGACATTACTTCTTAACAAGGATCAGGGAAACGGTCACACAGTGGTCCAGATTTGAAAATACCTGGCAAAAATTGCCAAATCATAGTAGTCTGCTAGTTTTAGCCTATATGAGAATATTGGAATATGTTTTAGCGCTCAATTTAATTTTAAAGGCATTTTCATTTTTTATCGGTTACTTCGACCAAAATCCGAACAAAATTGATGTTTTGCCTTTCTCGTGCACCAAGGTGTACCGAAAGGCTATATGTTCACTCCAAAAACGAAAATTTGATAGAGCCTCCGGAGGGGTCAAGTCTTATATACCAATCGACTCAGCTCGATGAATTGAGGTGATGTCTGTGTGTGTGTATGTATGTGTGTGTGTATGTATGTGTGTGTGTGTATGTGTGTATGTGTACAAAAAAACTCACATCACTTTTTGGCAGTAAACCTCAACCGATTTTAATGACCGACGGTTCATTCGACGCGGAATCTGGTCCCATTGTTTCCTATTGAAAATGGTTCAGATCGGCCCAGCCGTTCCGGAGTTATGGCCATTTAGGTGTTCCGGACCGGTACCCCAGGAAGGGGCCAGATATGAAAACGCTACAAACCCATCCATGCGGCACATCGAACTACGGCATTTTCGATAACTTGATGAATGGTAACCATGAAAATAGTCTCAGACCATATCTGAACCGGTAGTGTCCCGGAACCGGTTCCGGGTGTCCTACCGGAAGTGCCAAACATAAAAGTGAACTAAACCCATGCATGCGACATATCAAAAAGCGGCTTTTTTGATAACCTAATGAACGGTAGGCAGAAAAATGGTCTCAGACCATATCTGAACCGGTTGTGTTCCGGAACCGGTTCCGGGTGTCCCGCCGGAAATGGCCAAACATAAAAGTGAACCAAACTCATGCATGCGACATATCAAACCACGGCTTTTTCGATAACATGATCAACAGTAAGCAGGAAAATATTCTCAGATCATTTCGGAACCGGTAGTGTTCCGGAACCGGTTCCAGATGTCCCGCTGGAGGCGGCCAGGTATAATAACCAAACCCATGCATGCGACATACCAAATGGTGGCTTTTTAGATATCCTGATGAACAGTAAGCAGGAAAATATTCTCAGAACATTGTTGAACCGGTCGTGATCTGGAACCGGTTCCAGGTATCCCGCCGGAACTGGCCAAATATAAAAGTGAACTAAACCCATGCATGCGATATATCAAACCGCGGCTTTTTCGATAACCTTATGAACAGTAAGCAGGAAAATATTATCCGAACGTATCTGAATCAGTAGTAATCCGGAACCGGTTCCGGGTGTCCCGCCAGAAATGGCCAAATATGAAAGTGAACCAAACCCCTGCATGCAACACATCAAATCTGTTTTTTTCTATAACCTGATGAACGGTTTGCAAGAAAATAGGATCAGACAACATCAGGAACTACCGGTACTGTTCCGGAATCCATTCCGGGTACCCCACCGAAAGTAAGCAAATATAAAAGTGAACAAAACCCATGCATCTTGATTTAGCAAAATATAGTTTCCGATCATATTTGGGGCTACCGGTAGCGTTCCGCAACCGATTACGGATGTTCCATAGAAAATGGTCAAACGTAAAGGAGAATCAACCCATGAATGCCACACATTGAATGACTTTTTAGGTAACCTGATGAACGATTAACAAGAAAAAAAATCATAGGCCATAATTTGAAAACCAATAGTGGGCCGAAACCGGTTCCAGGTGACCCACCGGAAGTGGTCAAATGTAGGATGGAACCAAACGTATGCACGCAGCATATTAAATAACGTCTTCTTCGATAACGCGAAGAACGGTCACCAAGAAAATAGTCTCAGGCCATATTTAAGACTACTGGTAGAGTTCTGGAACAAGTTTCGAGTATCTCATCAGAACTGGTGAAATGCAAAAATAAACCACACCCATGCATGCGGTACATCAATTCGCGACTTTTTAGGAAAACTTATTAACACTTTGCATGGAGCTAGTCTAAGACCAAATCAGGAACAATCGGTACAATCCCGGAACTGGTTCTGGGTGTTCCACTGGAAGTGGCAAAATGCAAAAGTGATCCATACGCATGCAGGCGATACATCAAATCGTGTTGTTTAGGTAACCTAATGAACATTAGCAATGAAATATACAGACTATATTTGGGAGACCCGGTAGTGCTCCGGAACCAGTTCGGGGTACCCCACCGAAAGTGGCCAAATGTACCATGTGACGCATCAAACCACGGTATTTTTAATAACCTGAGGAACGGTGAGCTAGAAAATAGGCTCATACCACATAACAGCTATCGGTAGGGTTGCAGAACCAGCGCGTTTGGTGCTTCGCCGGACTACGAACATGAATAAAATCAATGCATGCTATAAATATATGTAAGAGAACAAAATCTTGACAAATTAAACCCAAATACAAACAGACGTCTCGGTATACTCACTACTTATCGTTCTTGTTTTCAACGATTGATTCAAGTATTCATCAGTACTCAAACTGGACGCTTCCGGTGCGCCGCGTTCTTGCTCCTGTTTAACGTTTACTCACTACCACCGTCTAGCTAGCCGTTAAGAGATCTCACCAAATTACACAATTTCAGATTCCTGAGGTGTAAATATACAGTAGGATGACGTTGTATTGTAAAATTTGAAATTATTCGCATCAACCCCGAACAAAAGTTTTCCAATTCCCTTTTGATGCAACTGGTTGCGCCCTTGCGCTCTGTAATGTCGTTGAAGTTTGTATGGGAAATTTCACATGCTTACATTTTTTGTCAAATTTTACATGCATGTTGTAACCTATGATATGATAATAAAATATAGCCTTAAGTGTGCAGAAAAAAAACCGGAAAGCGAGCTGTGATTGTGTAAACAGTTATATCTTAGCTTGTAAGTATCGTCTTGATATCCCGAGCAGGAATGAATAACTGCTACATAACTGGAGCATACCAAAGTCAGGTATTATATCAAGACAAGGTATTGGTCGGTTATTCAGGTATGTATTAAAAATAACTTATTTTGGCATTTTTAAGGTATTGATGAAATACCTCAAAAAGTTATTGGTTTGGTGTTGAGAACTGCTTGAGGTATTGTTCAATTATGGAAAAATCGCTATTCCTATGGAAAAATCGCCGATTATTATTTAGGTATTGTCATATCTGGTGTCATTGTTCACGCGTTTTGCACAGAATACACACCAGTCATTAATTTAGGTATTTTACCTCTTATGCAGAGTTACTTAATACTCATTTAGGTTGTAGGTATTCAGTTTTACATACTTGAGTTAGTTATTCTTCAGCTATTTTCTCCTGCTCGGGATTGATTGGCCTCTAGTGTTAGTGAAGATGCTCAAGCAGTCAACTGAGAAGTCTGATATATTTCATCTCTGCTCATACGTTGAACATAAAGTCGGACTATGCCCATCAATAATTTTTGAGTCAATTTAATGATGGCTTTGATAAAATGCTTGTTTTTCTTATAAAGTATCAGGATTCAGAACACTTTGGCTTACGTCGACGGAAAGATTGTGAGAACATATTCAACGAGAAAGGCACTATCACCACTAGGTGGATTAATTTGGGTTTTTATACAATTTTACTATACACATATCATCATGGCGCTATTGTTTTGGCAGCTCTTAGCAGTTGCATTTTTTTTCTAACCGATTCTGCATACATAAACGAGCATTTGAACGGAATCTCCCCGCGGGGAGTAGCGGGGAGCGGTTTGTAAGACAGTTTGAAGTCGAACTGTAAGAATTTCTTGTACTAATGACATGTAATGTCAATTTTGAAGCCAAAAGTGTTATTTTGATATCTTGTTCCATTGCAGATGTCTGATGTACACAAGAACTTACAAATAAACTTTTGAAAGCAATTGTATTACTTATATCAATAGACTTTTGTAGTGGTTGAACTTGTTTGTGTTTTTATCAAAAATTCAGCATTTTTTTCATCAGCAGCTATTCAGTGATGTAACAAGATACAAAATCAACATTTCCAAATTTTTTAAATGCCAGTTAGTGCTCCTGGTATTATGGATGAATGCTCAATGTACTGTATCCCATATAAGACATGTTCTAAAATTGAGTTTCTGCCAGCTTTTCTCAGAATTAAACCTCTGTGGGTCAGTCACGTTTATTTAAATTCATACCTAAGCGCAGTGCACGTGATAGGAATACGAAGGTACCTAATAAGCTACATACTACGTACTTTTATAGAGGTCGGAAAAAATAGGTTTAGGTAGATTTTTAGGTAACAATAGTAGCGGTAGGATTTTTATATATACCTAAGCGGGGTGAATGCGATGACTTCTACAGTGGATAACTGACACTGAGGAAGATTACAAGTGGTAGTCGAAATACGCGTATCTGTCAAAGGATAAGCAACAAAGGACGGAATAAAAAGGTACGAAACTGATTACACTCATTCGAATACTTTGGGAAGTCAAAGAAAGTTGCATTACGAAAAGAACTGTTAGCCCCTCTTCCTACGAAATTCATCCTTCAATTTCAGAACCAGCCTACCCGATGTAGTCGCCTCACAGGCCATCAGAAAAGTGACTGACCACTAACTCAACCATACCATAAAGTCTGAGTTATGATTTATGATAGCTTGGCACGCGCATGAAAGCCTAAAAAGCAAAACCAAAGACCCCTGTCCCGTCCCGTACCAGCGCCAATGTTCAATTGTGCCTAACTGGCGGACAACTCTATTTTGTAAATCTTCCACCCCTGCTGCCCGATTATGTGGACAGGTGGTGGAAAATTTACTTCTGATTGCTTTTCCTCCCCCCCATTGTTTTGTGTGTGCTGACTTGTGGCCAAGCAATTTTCATTGAAGTCGACATGCCCACCAGGACTGACGCCGCCATCGTCGCGCGTGCTCGTCCCGGTCGTCGTTTTGCTATTGTTTATTGGAATGAAATTAATAAATGCCCCCTTGCCATTCCCGAGTTTCCTCCATTCAGTTCGAATACACGGTGCCAGGCTTCCGGCCGGAGCTATACCTAGGGGTTGGTGTGGCACGCACAGAGAGCTGACGGGCTTCTCGGTGACCGGCTGTGGGTAATAAAATCATTCCAGGGCTTAATCACAGGACTACTGCCTCGCTTCTTCGTTACAATTGCGCGCGGCTTTCGTTCTGTTAAGTGACTTGCTGAGCGCTAAGCTGGTGGGCGATCCGCGGTAGGAAGCTTACATTGGAGGTCGGAGGTTGGTGTATTGTTTTTCCGTGAGCATGATGCGAGCGTAAAAATTATGCCATTTCCTACTCTCGTTATCATGGCTCGGTGTAATGGGCGACCCCAAGGAGCGCACGGAATTGGCTGACGACGGTGATGGTGAAGCACTTGAGTGGTTGTTACGTTTCTTTCGTCATTAGTTGTGCGGACTTTTTTTTTTATTTGTCGGTGGAAGTTTCGCAGTTCACTGCGGCCGACACGGAAGGCAACGGAGAACCAACAGAAGAGAACGGGGATTCGTTCGTGCAGATAAATGGGAATCGCTAATAGGCTTAATAATGTTTTATGTAAACTGACCAAACCCGAATATTATCTTAACGATGGGCTTTGTCGGCCCAGATAACGACTACAAGTACCCAGCTCGTGTGCGGGCGATTGTGGGCTACCGTGGTTGATATCGTGTCCAGCAGTAGTAAAGTTTCAGAACATGCTGAAAATATTCAGTTACGAGTTGTTTTGTTTGTTTGTAGGCTTGTTGGATTTGAGCAATCATACACGGAAGTGAACCAGTCGGTGACGATATCGTGCGATGTTGAGAATTTTGTAGTACTGAACACAAACAAGCCAGCAAGGCTTGTGAAGGTGGTCTGTGGTAGTTTTGGTTACACCAACGTTTTTGTGTTGTTGTTTTAACTCCAAAATTGTTCGCAGGCTCTCCGATCAGTTTCTTACGATTCATGGCCGTATAAAGCGACCGGAAGTATCAGAGTCTTGTGCAATGCGAGTTTTGTCTTCGTTTACAGTCAACTCTACGGGACTTCAACTGGTTTCGCAGTTAGCCTGATTCGCAGCCGCAATCCGTTTTCTCACCTTGCGGGTAAAGCCTGTATCCGCAATAATCGGGACACAGTAGTACGGCTGTAGCTCTGTAATGAATCGGCAAAATTGGCCAAATAATTGACTCAGAACTCTTTGGTGTATGTTTATTATTCGTGCCAAATTTCATAAAAATCGATGCATTACTTTTAACTGTGGATGAAAAACAAGCAGACGTGGGTTTAAGCATTTTGTACAATCATGGCCAATTTTCATTCGCATAGTAGATGGTTCTTTTAGGCTACAGTTCAAAGATCTGTGATGATAATTATGAAATTTCGTTTGCAGTTATGAAGATACTTATAGAGACACTTTCTTGCACAATTTCATCAACTTTTATCGATTGGCTTGAAAGCTACTTGTGTCGATAAGGGTGAGTGTTGGTGAAAATTTTTCGTGTTTTTCATGTGCGATGTTTGCCTATTCATAACTTTCGAATTTCTCTGCCAATTTTCATGAAATTTTTACAGAAGGTAGTTGATTATGTGTATACTATGTCTGCAAAATTTGATGTTTATTGGTACAATCGAAACAATAAGGGGTGCTGACTGATTGCTGTCTGAGGGGCTAAAATCGCGTTCAGTCCCAATAAATGTTTCGACTATACAATTGTTGATAGTGCATCGATTCTTTTGAAATTTTGCGTATGCAATGAATGTAGATTGGGAGGTTTGTGTTTAAAATTTCAACCATTTTCTTTGCAAAATTCAAAAGTTTCAGCGCTGACAAGCAAAACTAGGGGCTGTACAAAATTCAATGGCGCACATTTTACTCTTTCATTGCTACAACAAAAAGTACATCACCGATTCACATGAAATTTTGTAGGTGTAATGAACACAGCTTAAGATATTATTAGGCCAAATTTGAGCATTTTTTTTATATAACTATTACAGATTTATACCTGCATTTCTGTGTCCCGATTTTTGCGGATACAGGCTTTAACATCATTATCGCACGCCACTATAGTGCCAAGTTAAACTAATTCGTATACAACATCAAAGTTTACACCAACTAGCATCACTTCATCATCACGACCACGGTCGTTTGAAATAACGAACGAGGGCGAAATTTCATTCCGTCGTACAAATCAATCCAATCAACTTCGCCGGAAAACCATGTCCTATCGTTTCCATTCACTGAATCGTACGCCGCCTTGAAATCAATAATCAAATGATGGTTCTGCTAATTATACTATCGAAGTTCATCGAGAATTTACTCGCAGGATCAGAGATGGCATACGCTGCAGTACGCAAAGTGAGAAAGGAGAAAAATACACATTACTCGCAGCCATCAGGAAGAGGAAGAGTGTGTGTCAAAAATAATCATCTGCCTAGTTCAACTGCACGTACTCGGCATCGATGTCGCATCACGCGTGACGCTGTGCACATGAGAGCAAGAGAAAGTACACTGAAGTTTTTTTTACGCGGTTTTTTTACGCGGTACCGCGTTATTTTGAGAAACGTCGTAAAAAACCGCGTTATTTCAAAACCCGTCGTAATAAAAACGAGTTTTTTTTTCAAAAACACGTGCAAAATAGTCGGGATTACATCTAACGTGACTTGACTTTTTTACGACGTTTTTTGAAAAAAAAAACGCGGTTTTTTACGACGGTTCTTGAAATAACGCGGTTTTTTTTACGCGGTACCATTACCGTCGTAAAAAAAAAAACTTCAGTGTACAATCCAACACACATCACACACCGCATGTAATGCGCTACTCTGTACTGCCGAGAGCCTACAGTCTTTAACACAGAGCTCCACGCAGAGCTAAAAATAAGCGAAGCTCACGCCAAGAAAATGTAATGTTTGGGCTCTGCGGCGTCTCGCACAGCTGATGTGGCCTTTTACACACTCTCACTCTCACGCAACTCAGCAGCATACAGTTCATAGAAGATGTGTTCGCAGAGCTGTTTATCAGTGCATCTATGCTATCTCTGCGCAGGATGAGCACCGTCGTTGATTGGCCCACACGAAAACCCACCTGACATTTGCGAACGATGGACTCCTCCATCGGCCTTAGTCTGTGAAATAGAATTCCAGACAAAATCTTGTACGCTGAATTAAGAAGTGCCATTCCTCTGTAGTTCTCGCAGTCTATGCCCTTTCTTGTATGAGACTGTCCAACCAACTAGCAGGTAGTTCTTTTTCTTCCCATATCTTCAATATGCGAAGCTCAGCCAGAAGTTCGTCATTCTCGGCAGCCTTACTGTCTTTCAGTCCTCTTATAGAAGCTGTTCATATACCACGTAGACTTTTTTGGGGAAGGGGGGGGTCTGGCCAAAGTCTACGCTCCATACAATTTTTTTTTTTGATGGACAATACTCTCCGAGGGGAGAGTGGGGGTCTGAGATGGCCAACATTTTGTCTACGTGGTTTATGAACAGCCCCATAGCTGTCTTGACCAAGTCTAGCAATGGAGGTTCTCCAGCTTGTCTGTCGTCGTTAATTCGGGTTCTGTCTGCCGTTCTTCCATTCCCACTGCTCAACAATATCTCGAAGTGTTCTGTGCACCTGGCAGCCACCACTGTTTTATATTTCAATAAGTTTCTATGACGCTCGTTGCACATGACGGTAGAAGGCGCTGTTTTTCTTCACGCATCATTGACAATTCCGTAAAATCTCCACACATTATTCTGTTCCATACTCTTTTGCGCCTGCGTATTCACATTTTCCTCATGCTCTTTTACGGTGGGTTCATGTTTCGGCTACTCTTGCTTCCCTGTATCGTTCCCTGCTCTGCTGGGTCCCCGACACATACACTGTGGTGCATAATTGATCGGACAAACGCCGATTTCCATACAAAATGGCCAAGTTCGGGATGCTGTAACTTTGGTTTGCTTTGATGGATTGAGCTCAATTTTTGACACGGAACTACTAATACATATGCTGAATTTTACGTATACAAGGTTCCAGATGTTTTCGTTCACAGGTTTGGGCGTGGCAAGGCGTTCAAAATGTGCAAAAGTGATCGGACAGCGGTACCCCTTTGATTTACACCCGTACCGCTGTCCGATCACTTTGCACATTTTGAACGCCTTGTCACGCCCAAACCTGTAGATGAAAACATTTAGTACTTCGTATATGTAAAATTCAGCATATGAGTAGTTCCGTGTCTAAGTTTGAGCTCAATCCATCAACGTAAACCAAAGTTACAGCATCCCGAACTTGGCTATTTTGTATGGAAATCGGCGTTTGTCCGATCAATTATGCACCACAGTGTACATTCGGATTCTGGAAACATTCTTCTCGTCCGTTACCCTCTAGCACTCCACGTTGAACCACCCATTCATAGATCGTCTTTGAGCAGTACCTAATCTCAAGACGTTGTCGTTAGTGACGGAGAGAAGGTTCTGCGTACCGAAATCCTCTCTTCCGAACTTGCGCGTTGACGTCAACGATGTCAATTTTTAACATAATGCTTTGGGCAATCTCTATAGGTCTTGCCCAGGCATTGGTGAAACGCATTCTTCATGTCGTCGGTTTTGTCTTTGGTCGAAGCATAACTATTAATCAGGCTGTAGTTAAAGAATTTGCCTGTAATTTTCAACACGTAGATCCGCTCGTTGACTGGTATCCACCTCATAACTCGCTTAATCTGTTTTCCTATCACTATGAATCCGACTCCATATTCTGCCTTATCGCTGCTGCTGTGGAAGATGTAATATTTGCACTTCCTGAATGGCAACCACGCACAAACCTACTTTATGCAACTCATGAGCAAAAAGGCTCACTGAGGATTAGAGCTATGTAACATCACGTTTGTGAGGCTGGTACCATAGGTATAGCTGAAGCGATACAGCGTTTCTTATTCAGCCGCTGGATGCCAGAACAGACACATCGATTGACCCGTGGAAGCATGAAGTAGGGACTTTTGAGGATTAGAGCTATGTTGTAGCGTTAGCTTGCGAACTCGCAGATTTGCAGCCCGATTCCTTTGGCTTTTCTTTTGGAAATCGCAATTCCTTTGTGAATTTTTAGTTCAATTATCGTGGAAGCTTGTCCATGAAATTTTCGAATAAAAATTAAAGGAATTACCGAGAAATTTACATGAAAAACGGAATGAATTTTTTTAAAAGTTGCCGATAGAGTTCCCCAAAGACAAGCTGAATAAATTTTACAAGTATAATAAACCAACAAACAAATTTTCCAACAAATTGCCAAAGGAATCCCTGCCTAAAGAAATTGACGAAGCAGTTTTCGGAGAAACAAACATAAAAACATACAAAAAATAAAAAAAAAAACAGAAGAAATCTCAATAAAATGGCAAAAGAAATTTTAAATGGCGTTGCCATTTCCAAATAATATCCGCATGATTTTACAGTGTGTAACAGTTCAGCGAGCAATAACTTGTGTGCTCGCGCGAAAGCAATAAACGAACGTTTTGATAAAGGCTCTGGCCTGGTTAAAAGCAATAGCCTCGCTAACGCTTACTTAGCCGAGACCCATCCAGAGCGATCGACTGACAATCATCCCGTATAACAGTTATAAAATTATTATTTTGAAAGTGTCATCACTTTTTTTCAACTGATGAGGCTCATCAGATAATTTGATCAGTTGTCAAACCTCTTACGAGGTTTCTTAATAGATTAAAGAGGACAACCGGACCTCTTTGAACTTTGGTCATCGTGGAGTTAAGACGCAAGTAAAGTTCAAAAAGTTATAAACTGTGTAGTAGAGGAGAAAAGAAATAGCTAGAACAAAGTGTTGAAGCAAATCAGGTAGGCAGTGAAGAGTTAATTGATGTGGAGACAAGGCTGCGCCTTCAAAACCTAGGTTTTGTGCTCGGTGAGAACCACCACGAGGTGGCGAAGGCCCTGAAGGCCAGTTTCACGTGCCTAGGTGCATCTGTCGTTTGCCGTGCGGACAAGCAGAGGTGATAGTATGGAGTTTGCCAGTTCACCGTTTTGAGTGAGTTGTGTCTCGGTGCAAGGACGACCTGTGGCATAAACTACCACTAATACGCGTATGGAGTATCATCCAACTATTACCCTCCAGTGAGTGACGTCGTACCGCTTTAATCCGCTTCCCCGCGGTTAGCTATCCACCGACAGAAAACCACGTTGTGAACGAGCCTTTCCACCGCTCTACCGCCACCACTGACATCCGTGGGTCGCCACGCCGAACCAGTCGGCGATCGTTCCGGGCTCGCCGTCGCTGGCAATCGCCGGTCACCCCGCCGAATCCCTCGGCGATCATTCCAAGCTCACCGCCACTGACATCCGTCGGTCGCCACGCCGAACCAGCTGGCGGACAACCCGAGACCTCCTGCTTCAAGTCATCATCGCTCCAGTCGTCGAGTAATCACGTGAGTCAGTACCACATCTAAAATTAACATTAGTCTATACAGGTTAGATTTTCTTGTATGTAAACCTCTTTTAAGTGCGCCAAGTTAGGGATACACGCCTTATCCTCCAGAATTCTTTGAATACATGTGTAAAACGAATCAACATCACTATGCTGTTTGCGAACGAAATCCAAACTTCTTAGTACGGTTGTTCTCTATCTTTTTTTTTTTTTCCTCTTTGAGTTCCTTTTTTGTTGAGTGGATCGTTGCCAAACCCGCCCTGAGTGAGTTAATCGGGCAACTTCACACAAAACGCGGTTCCACATCACACTTTTGAGATGTGTTGACGCATAAGTGGAATTAGTATTTTCTATCGGGTTTTGGAATTCGGTCGCAACTGAAGGGTAGTCGTGCTAAGCCTAGTTCTTTCTCGTTTCGTATGCGATAAAACGCTAGCACACTACAAAGGTTGTTCTAGGCTGTGACAGTAACCCTCGGTCGAGGCAAGTTCCGTTTCGCATTTTGTTTTGTATCGTATCGTATCGGTCAAAGCCGAGGCGACCTACTGTTACAAATGAATAACTGAAATGTTATCAAAGAAATTGTTTCACACTCTTTTTTGTGAATTTGAATGTCCTTTGCACAAAAATTAAAAAAGAAAATTCCAAAGAAAAGCTGGACAACGAAAAAAATTCCCATTTATTGAACATTTTTTAAAAAACTCGCCGCAACAATATCAGATGAAATTATCAATAAAAATCCCGAACAAATTACCAAAAAAGTTCCAATGGAATTGCCGACAAAGTTTTTTTTATAATTCTTTTCGAAAAATTCTCAGAGGAATCGGCGTACTAATTTCACAAAGGAGTTGCCAAAAGAATTATTAAAAAATTGCCAAAGGTATATCCAAAGCAATCATTAAGAGAATGTTCATGAGAATAATCCAAATAAATCGTACCTAGTGGAGCCGCTGGAAAAAGCATTTTCATGTACACTTGATTATTTTCAAGCAATAAATCAAAAAATTTGTCACGACGATTGTGTAGTTTAATTGGAAATTACAAAGCTCCTGTATTATCCATAGTTTTGTGAAGATTTTATAGTCTTAAGATTAAGTACCTCCAGATATTGCTATGCCAAATTTTAGCTTCATGAATACGGGTATTTCAATATCAAAATTTGTATGGAAACTACATTACATTTTGAAATAAGGCTACCCACACCACAAATGCAATTATCTCGAAATAGTGTTTTTAAAAATTTTAAAATCTTCAAAACGAAATTGTGTTTTTAACAGTGCTGTCATGCTAAAATCAGAGCTGGTTACCCAAGTTTTCAAAATAGCTGCGCCCCTTATGATGCTACGCCCCCATATAAATAATTCAAGCATTGCGCTCAATTTAACTATTTTACTGTTCCCAAAATAAAGCAAACAAGACAATTTTCCCGCTCACAAAAAAGTGTTAGTCTTGGATGTTAAAATTGCGCTCATCTTATACCAAAAAAGGATAATAGATTTTTCAGTTCCCAAAATATAAAGTGGCTATCTCAGATTCGAAAACAGCTCTCATCGTAAATCAATAACAATGTGAAAATTCCTTCTCTTTTCAATGAGCTGCGATCTCAGTCGTAGAAATTCCCTCAAAATATATCATTAGCAATGTAATATATGAAATTACGGATTTATATGATTTTGTTTGGACAAGTTTAATCATATTTGAAAAATAATAGTGTAATAGTTTTCAATTTATCAAATTTGTTGGTCGGAAAAAAATACAAAAACACTTCCTAAGATTTCTGCAGGGATTTTACTAAAAATTTCTTCACTATCAAAAACTCTTGCACACGAATGTGGAGTTGTGTTCGCTGAAATGTACTTGACGTTCATAGAATGAGAGGTTCAAGTTGATACTTCAGAGAAGATTCCACCTTCCTGATCACGGAACTGCTCAGGGTTTCTTTCAGAAATTTGTGCTGGCTTTTATTTTGAATTTCAGGGATTTCTGCAGCAATTTCAGCAAGGGATTATTTGAATAGTTCTTTACAAATCCTACTGGGATTGCTTTAGAAATCCATCCCAAGGTAAACTTTGACTTGTATTGCGAATTTCTGTCGTAAAATCACAGTTCTAAGGGATTTCCTTGGAGTAATTCTGATAAATTTATTGACATAATTTTTAAAATTTGACTTGTATTGAGAATTGTTGTCGAAAGATTACAGTTGTTATGGAACTCCTTGGAGTATTTCTGATAAATTTCATGAAATTATTTTTAAAATTTGACTTGTATTGAGAAGTGTTGTCGTAAAATCATAGTTCTTATGGAACTCCTTGGAGTAATTCTAATAAATTTATTGAAATAATGTTTTAAATTTAACTTTTATTGAGAATTGTTGTCGAAAGATCACAGTTCTTATGGAACTCCTTGGAGTAATTCTGATAAATTTATTGAAATTATTTTTAAAATTTGACTTGCATTGAAAAGTGTTGTCGTAAAATCACAGTTCTTATGGAACACCTTGGAGTTATTCTGATTAATTTACTAAAATGTCTTTTTAATTTGACTTGTATTGAGAATCCCTAAAAACGAAACGGACCCAGGACGAAAACGGCTTTCCGTTTGTGCGGCTCCGTGGTCGTGCGGCTAGGGTCACCAAGCTCTTAGTCGCATCGTGCTGAGGAGCGCGGGTTCGATTCCCGCCACAGCTGTCAGGAAAAGTTTTCGGCTGTGCCACTGGGCGTTGCATGCTAGTCCGTTGTCTAGTGTCGTGCTTCCTTCAAAGAGCGAAAAGCTCACTGGAAGCATTGAACGTGTCCGTGTCTTTCCTGGGAATCTGACTAGACTGTTTAAAGCAACGATGGACGGTGTGTAAAACTGCGTAAATATTTCGGGTGAACTATCCAGCTCATTCGAATCTCGCCGGGGACTGCGACAAGGTGACGGACTCTCATGCCTACTCTTCAACATCTCTCTAGAAGGTGTAATGCGACGAGCTGGGCTCTACAGCTGGGGTACGATTTTCACAAAATCCGGGCAATTTGTGTGCTTCGCGGACGACATGGATATTATCGTCAGAACATTTGGAACGGTGGCAGAGCTGTACACCCGCCTGAAACGCGAAGCACCAAAGCAGGTCGGACTGGTGGTGAATGCCTCAAATACAAAGTACATGCATGTAGATGGAACCGAACACGACCGGATCCGCCCGGGTAGCAAGGTTACGATAGACGGGGATACCTTCGAGGTGGTGGAGGAATTAGTCTACATCGGATCCTTACGTCCAGCTGACAACAACGTTAGTCGTGAAATTCGAAGGCGCATCATCAGTGGAAGTCGGATCTACTACGGGCTCCAGATCCACCCCGTACCAAATTTACCATGTACAAAACGCTTATAAGACCGGAGGACCTGCAGGCACCAAGGCAGGCACTTGGAGTTTTCGAGCGACTCATGCTAAGGATGATCTTCGGCGGTGTACAGGAGAATGGTGTGTGGCGGCGAAACATGAACCACGAGCTCGCTGAACTCTACGGCGAACCAAGGATCCAGGAGGTGGCCAAAGCCGGAAGGATACGGTGGGAAGGGCATGTTGCGAGAATGCCGGACAGCAACCCTGCAAAGTTGTTGCAATCCGGTTGGCACAAGAAGGCGTGGAGCGCAGAGAGCACGCTGGGTGGACCAGGTAGAGCGTGATCCGGCAAGCATTGGGCGTGACCAAGGATGGAGAGCGGCAGCCACGAACCGTGGAATATTGTTGACTCAGTTTTATTATGAATTTGATGTAATATTTAATAAATGAAATGAATGAGAATCCCTAAAGGAATCCCTAAAGAAATTGCTGGAGAAATCCTTGAGGAAATCATGGAGGAATCTCCAAAGGGATTCCTGAAGGATTCTAGGAGGATTACCAGGAGGAATAACAGGAGAAATCCCTGAAGGAATTGGCTTAAGCGGTGTTGATAAAAATCCATATTCTGAATCTGCATGCCAAACTGGACCAAAATCCAAATTTTCATAAAATTTGGTGGCATGGAACCTATTTAAAAAACAATTTGATGTGTGTATGGAAGCGATATGATGAACCACCCCTCATCGGATTTTGTACTAAGCGTAGATGTCAAGCAGTGTCCCTGCTGTCAAAAACTGTTTTCGAGCTCAGAAAAAGATGCTCTTTCGTACACAATTAAAAAATCAATAAAGTTTTCGAAATATGAAAAGCCCCAAGAATAGGAGGAATTCCTGGATACATTCCGGGAGTTATTCCTGGAGAAATTCCAGAAGGAATCCTTGGAGGAATTCCAGGAGAAATCTCTGAAGGATTGCCTGGACGATTTTCTGGAGGAATCCCTGAAGGAATCCCTGGAGGAATTTCTGGAGGATTCCCTGCTGGAATCCCTGGAGGTAGCCCTGGAGGAATTCCTGGAGGAACCCTTGAGAAATTGCTTAAGGAATCCCTGGATAAATTCCTGGAGGAATTCCTTGAGGAATCCCTTCGGAAATTCCTGGAGGAATTTCTGGACGAATTCCTAGAGGTGTCCCCGGAGGAATTCCTCGAGGAATATTTGAAGATATTCTTGAAGGAATTCCTGGGCGAATCCCTGGAGATATTCCTGGAGGAAACCCTGAAGAAATTCCAGGAGGTATTCCTGGAGAAATTCCTGGAAGAATGCCTTCAGAAATTCCTAGAGGAATCCTCGCAGGAATTCCTGGAAGAATCCCTGCAGGAATCCCTTGAGCAATCGCTGGAGGAATTTCTGGAGGAATGCCTGGAGGAATGCCTGGACGATTTCCTGGAAGATCCACAGGAGGAGTCCCTGGAGGTATTTCTGGAGGAAGCCCTGGAGGAATCACTGGGAAATTTCTTGGAGGAATCTCTGGAGGAATCTCTAGATGAATCTTTGGAGAAATTCCTGGAAGAATCCCTAGTGGAATTCCTGAATTAATCCCTGTAGAAATTCCTGAAGAAATTGCTGGAGGAATCCTTGGAGGCATTTCGTGAGGAATAACTGGAGAAATTTCTGGATGAATCGCTGGAGGAATTCCTATAGAAATCCCTGGAGAAATTCCTGAAGAAACCCCTAGAAAAAATTATGGAGGAATTCCTGGAGAAATTCCTGGGAGAATCACCGGAGAAATTCCTGAATTAATCCCTGGAGGAATCCCTGAAGGAATGCCAGGAGAATTCCCAGAAGAAATTCCTGGAGGAATCCCTGGAGGAATTCCTGGACGAATCCCAGGAGGAATCCCTGGAGGTATACCTGGAATAACGCCTATAGGAATTCCTGGGGGAATCCCTGGAGGAGTTCCTGTAGGAATTCCTGGAGGATTTCCTGAGAAATTCCTGGAGGAATACCTAGAGGTATTTCTGGAGGAAATTCTGGAGGAATCTTTGGAGGAATCCCTGGAGGAAGCCCTAGATGAATTCCTGGAGGAATCCCTGGATGTATTCCTGGAGGAATCCCTGGACGAATTCCTTGAAGAAACCTTGGAGGAACTCCTGGAGCAATCCCTAGGGGAAATCCAGTAAGTATTCCTGGAGGATTTCCTGAGGACTTCCTTGAGGATTTCCTGTAGGTATTTTTGGAGAAATTCCTGTAGGAATGCTTGAAGGAATCCCTGGAGGTATTTTTGAAAGAATTATGATAATTAGCTTTATTAAGGACAGGGCCCCTATAGCCACAGCTGTAAAGGCGTGGGTATTCAGTATGACCAAGCTGAGGGTGACGGGTTCGATTTCCTTGGGCATAGAGTATCTTCGTGCCTGCCACACGATATACACATGCACAATGGTCATTGGCAGAGGAAGCTCTCAGTTAATAACTGTGGAAGCTCTCATAGAACACTAAGCTGAGTAGCAGGCTTTGTCCCAGTTGGGACTTTACGCCAAGAAGAGGAGGAGCTTTATTAAGGAAATTTTCAGCCCTTGGCTGGTCGATCTCCGTTTTTTTTTAAAGAATTCGTGCAGGATTTCTAGGAGGAAATCCTGGAGGAAGCCCTGGAGGAATTCCTGGAGGTATCCCTGGAGAAATTCATGAAAAAAAAATCCTTGGAGGAATACTTGGAAAAAAAAACCCTAGAGAAATTCGTTAAGGAATCCCTGGAGAAAATCCTGGAGGAATCGATGGATGTATTCCTGGAGGAATCCCTGGAGGAATTACTTAAGGAAACTTTGGGGGAATTCCTGGATGAATTCCTTAAGGAGTCCTTGGAGGAATTCCTGGAGCAATCCCTGGAGAAATTCCTTGAGGAATCCCTGTAGGAATTTCTGGAAGATTCCCTAGAGAAATCCCTGGAGGAAATCCTGGAGGAATCCGTGACGAAATTCCTGGAGGAATCCTTGATTATTTAAAGAAATTCCTGGAAGAATCCCTGGGGAAATTCCTGGTGGAATTTCTTAAGGTATACTTGGAGGAATCCCTGGAGCAATTCCTGGAGGTATTTCTGGAGGATCCCCTGGAGGAGCCCTTGGCGAAATTCCTGGAGGCGCCCTGGAGGAATTCCTTAAGGAATCCCTGGAGAAACTCCTGGAGGAATCCCTGGAGAAATTCCTGGTGGAATTCTTGGAGGTATTCCTGGAGGAATCCTTCAGGTATCAGTAGGTCGGCTCCAGAGGCACGTTCTCCTCCATTTGGGAATTTCCTGAGGAATTCCTGGAGGAATCCCTGCAGGTATTTTTTAGAGGAATCCTTGCAGGAATCCCTGGAGGAAGCCCAGGAGGAATCCCTGGAGGTATTTTTTGAAGAATTTCTGGAGGAATCCCTGGGGGAATCCCTGGAGGAAGCCCAGGAGAAATCCCTGGAGGTTATTTTTGGAGGAATTCCTGGATGAATCCTTGGAGGAATCCCTAGAGAAAGCCCTGGGGGAATTCCTTGAGGAATCCCTGAAGGAGTTTCTGGAGGAATCCTTGCATGAATTTTTTGAGGAATCCCTGGAGAAATTGCTGGGGGAACCATTGAGAAATTGTTGGAGAAATCCCTGACGAAACTCCTGGAGGAATCTTTGGAGAAATTTCTTCCGGAATCTCTGTAGGAAATCCAGGAGGAATGCCTGGGGGAATTCCTGGAAGAATCCCAGGAGGAATCCCTGAAGGTATTTCTGGAGGATAGCCTGGAGGAATTCCTTCAGGAATTCCTTGAGGTTTTCCTGGAGGAATCCGTGGAGAAATCCCTAGAGATATTCCTGGAGGAATGTCTGGAGAAATTCCTGGAAGAATCCTTGGAGAAATTCTTGAAGGAACTCTGGAGAAATTCCTGAAGACATTCCTGGAGGAACCCTGGAGGTATTCCTGGTGGAATCGCTGGTGGAGTTCCTTGAGGAATCCTTGGAGGAATTATTGGGACAATTCTTTGAGAAATTCCTGAAACCCTGGAAGAACTCCTGGGGGAATGCCAGGAGGAATGCCTGGTGGAATTCCTGGAGGAATCCCTAGAGAAATTCCTGGAGGAATCCCTGGAGGAATTTCTGGATGATTCCCTGGAGGAATCCCTGGAAGTAGCCCTGGAGGAATTTTAATTCCTTAAAGAATCCCTGGATAAATTCCTGGAGAAGTTTCTTGAGGAATCCCTGCGGAAATTCCTGGAGGAATCCCTGGACGAATTCCTAAAGGAATCTCTGGAGGAATACTTGGAAGTATTTTTGGAGAAATTCCTGTAGAAATTTCTGGAGGAATCGCCGGAGAAATTCCTGGAGGAATCTCTTGAGGAATCGCTGGAGGAATGCTTGGACGATTTTCTGGCAGTTTCCCAGGAGGAATCCATGGGGGTATTCATGGAGGAATCTGTGGAGAAATTCCTGGAGGAATCCCTGGAGAAATTCCTAGAGGAATCTCTGGAGAAATTTTTGGAGGGATCTTCGGAGGAATTCCTGGAGGAATCCCTCGAGGAATCGCTGGAGGAATTTCTGGAGGAATGCTTGGATGATTTCTTTGAAGAATCCCTGAAGTTTTTTATTGAGGGATTCCTGGAGGAATCTCTGGAAGAATTCCTGGAGAAATCCTTGCAGAAAAGAATGCGAATCTTCACAAGAATCAACGATTTTTTTTCTCATAAATTCCGAATTTTTTCTCATTAGTTGCTGAAGAAACGTTCAAAATAATATACGAATATTTTCCCGAATTATGCCGAAAGAATCCCTCAACATAATGTAAGATGAATTTGCAAAGTAATTGCTGGAGAAATCCTTCAAAAAAAATATGAAGGTATTTCTAAAAATTGCCTAAAATAAATTTCAAATTATTTTTCATAAGAGTTTTTAAAGAAATTTTCAAAAGTAGGTACTTCTGAAAGGATTTTATAATTATTGCCGAAAACGTTGTCGCAGGAAAGTTGAAAATAATGTCTGGAAAATTCTGAAAATATTGAATAAATTCGCGGAAGAATTATTGATGAATTTGGCAAAATAACTTTAAAACGATTTACGACAATATTTGTTAAATATTGCCGCAGGAATTTCAGAAATTGCTGTTGAAATAATTATATTATTTCCCGAAGAAACTTATAAAGGAACTACGAATAATTCCTCCAAATACTACCGCTGGAATTTCTATAAAAATTGCCAAATAAATCTCCCAAAAAAAATATTTAAGCGTAGAATTAGCTTTAAGTTGAAATAACATAAAATAAAAACCAAAAATGATTTCGAGAATTTTGAATAAACTTCTAAAAGAATTCACAAATAAGTTTTCCGATCAAATTTAAATAAAATAATGTCGAAGAGAAAATAATTGTCCTTGGACTTTTTATGGGAATTTCCGAATTCCATACCATATTCATATTTATTATGGTTATAATAAGTGATTGCAGGCGACGAAAGGTACAAAACCCCTGGAATTCCGGCAGCTGTCTCCGATTGGCCATCGCGGAAACCCTTCATACCGAGCTTGACGGTGTTCCCTCTGATGGTCACATTGTCCAAAAACCTCCGAATTCACCTCCAACACTCTTGATTTGCAAAATCATGATGTTGGACGTGTCGCAAGCCAGGTTTCGTAATTGTTCGGGAAAAGGCCACTATTTCCGGGTAGCCCCAGGTTCCCGAAACATCCGGGATGGTGGTCAATATGTCCAAAAATTTCTGAATATTCCTCCCAAATACTTGATTTGCGACACTATGTAGAATGGGACATGACAAATGTATTTTTTAGAATTATGCTATGCAAAATGTCAGGTGTCAGGAACTTGCGAAATGTGTCTCCTGAAGGCACCCCAAACGTGACCCAGAACATCCGAAACCAGAACCAGGTAATCCCAATTTACTTAAACAATGCATTTGCAATAATAAAACGATAATTGAACACATTTGCAATCTTTTTCCATGTGTTTCTCACAAATAATCAGTGATTAAAAGGAAGTTGGTCCATTTTTGACCCTATTTGACACCCCTTCAATAACTCAACCCCCAAGAACCAAAAAACCATTTTAATATTTTTCCATGCAACTAGGGATGTAGCGCGGTCTTCATTCCAAATTTTGTAAATATCGGTTGAAAAATGATGTCACGGCGATTTTCTGTAATTAAATTTCTAACTATGACCAAAACGGGTTAATCAAAGGTTTTTCTTTCGAGTGGCATTGTTGTGTAGCTTATGGCAGTTGAACTGTTAACTCTATGGTAGATTTTTTCCGTAATTACACTGATAAAGGTTTTACTAGCAACCAAACTGCATAGTTCATATGAGATTTTTCCTTCTTTTAAAAATAGGCTGTGCTTTCGAATTACACTGTTACGAAATAGTGGACCTTCCTTTCTTAGTCAAGCATGTGGAATCATGAAACACATGGGAACAAATGCCAAAAATGGAAGATAACGTGCCTCTTCAGCCGGCCTTCCAATGTATATGAGTAGACATATAACTAATAAACGAAAGAAAAAAATATCAAAACTAATGATCAATTTGTTCGCAGGGTGACTGTGTTATGAAAGTAAACAAAAAACATTAGAAAAACTGTGAAATTCTTATAAGCTTTATACAAAGAGAGAAATTTAAAACCATCTCGATTAAACCAAGAGTCGTAGTGCAAGAGCCACAATTGAAATGGGCAATACAAGGTTTGCCGGGTCAGCTAGTGAATACATAAAAATAAAGAATCACCAAAATACCAAAATTGGTATTTTATTATATTTCGCTTCCTGAGGGGGTGGTCCAGAATGTCAAATTGTTTAAAAATCCATATTCACTAAAACTGATGTGGTCAGGGCGTTAACAGTGTGCACCCAAAATGACCAAAATTGGTATTTTATTATATTTTGCTTCCTGAGGGGGCGGTCCAGAATGTCAAATTGTTTAAAAATCCATATTCACTAAAACTGATGTGGTCAGGGCGTTAACAGTGTGCACCCAAAATGACCAAAATTGGTATTTTATTATATTTTGCTTCCTGAGGGGGCGGTCCAGAATGTCAAATTGTTTAAAAATCCATATTCACTAAAACTGATGTGGTCAGGGCGTTAACAGTGTGCACCCAAAATGACCAAAATTGGTATTTTATTATATTTTGCTTCCTGAGGGGGCGGTCCAGAATGTCAAATTGTTTAAAAATCCATATTCACTAAAACTGATGTGGTCAGGGCGTTAACAGTGTGCACCCAAAATGACCAAAATTGGTATTTTATTATATTTCGCTTCCTGAGGGGGTGGTCCAGAATGTCAAATTGTTTAAAAATCCATATTCACTAAAACTGATGTGGTCAGGGCGTTAACAGTGTGCACCCAAAATGACCAAAATTGGTATTTTATTATATTTTGCTTCCTGAGGGGGCGGTCCAGAATGTCAAATTGTTTAAAAATCCATATTCACTAAAACTGATGTGGTCAGGGCGTTAACAGTGTGCACCCAAAATGACCAAAATTGGTATTTTATTATATTTTGCTTCCTGAGGGGGCGGTCCAGAATGTCAAATTGTTTAAAAATCCATATTCACTAAAACTGATGTGGTCAGGGCGTTAACAGTGTGCACCCAAAATGACCAAAATTGGTATTTTATTATATTTTGCTTCCTGAAAAAAAAAATTTTTTTTGAACTGAAGAGCTGGTTACTCAGTGAGTAACTTGGAGTAACCACGATGACACCACTGCCCGAGGGGGCGGTCCAGAATGTCAAATTGTTTAAAAATCCATATTCACTAAAACTGATGTGGTCAGGGCGTTAACAGTGTGCACCCAAAATGACCAAAATTGGTATTTTATTATATTTTGCTTCCTGAGGGGGTGGTCCAGAATGTCAAATTGTTTAAAAATCCATATTCACTAAAACTGATGTGGTCAGGGCGTTAACAGTGTGCACCCAAAATGACCAAAATTGGTATTTTATTATATTTTGCTTCCTGAGGGGGCGGTCCAGAATGTCAAATTGTTTAAAAATCCATATTCACTAAAACTGATGTGGTCAGGGCGTTAACAGTGTGCACCCAAAATGACCAAAATTGGTATTTTATTATATTTCGCTTCCTGAGGGGGTGGTCCAGAATGTCAAATTGTTTAAAAATCCATATTCACTAAAACTGATGTGGTCAGGGCGTTAACAGTGTGCACCCAAAATGACCAAAATTGGTATTTTATTATATTTCGCTTCCTGAGGGGGTGGTCCAGAATGTCAAATTGTTTAAAAATCCATATTCACTAAAACTGATGTGGTCAGGGCGTTAACAGTGTGCACCCAAAATGACCAAAATTGGTATTTTATTATATTTTGCTTCCTGAGGGGGCGGTCCAGAATGTCAAATTGTTTAAAAATCCATATTCACTAAAACTGATGTGGTCAGGGCGTTAACAGTGTGCACCCAAAATGACCAAAATTGGTATTTTATTATATTTTGCTTCCTGAGGGGGCGGTCCAGAATGTCAAATTGTTTAAAAATCCATATTCACTAAAACTGATGTGGTCAGGGCGTTAACAGTGTGCACCCAAAATGACCAAAATTGGTATTTTATTATATTTTGCTTCCTGAGGGGGCGGTCCAGAATGTCAAATTGTTTAAAAATCCATATTCACTAAAACTGATGTGGTCAGGGCGTTAACAGTGTGCACCCAAAATGACCAAAATTGGTATTTTATTATATTTCGCTTCCTGAGGGGGTGGTCCAGAATGTCAAATTGTTTAAAAATCCATATTCACTAAAACTGATGTGGTCAGGGCGTTAACAGTGTGCACCCAAAATGACCAAAATTGGTATTTTATTATATTTTGCTTCCTGAGGGGGCGGTCCAGAATGTCAAATTGTTTAAAAATCCATATTCACTAAAACTGATGTGGTCAGGGCGTTAACAGTGTGCACCCAAAATGACCAAAATTGGTATTTTATTATATTTTGCTTCCTGAGGGGGCGGTCCAGAATGTCAAATTGTTTAAAAATCCATATTCACTAAAACTGATGTGGTCAGGGCGTTAACAGTGTGCACCCAAAATGACCAAAATTGGTATTTTATTATATTTTGCTTCCTGAGGGGGCGGTCCAGAATGTCAAATTGTTTAAAAATCCATATTCACTAAAACTGATGTGGTCAGGGCGTTAACAGTGTGCACCCAAAATGACCAAAATTGGTATTTTATTATATTTTGCTTCCTGAGGGGGCGGTCCAGAATGTCAAATTGTTTAAAAATCCATATTCACTAAAACTGATGTGGTCAGGGCGTTAACAGTGTGCACCCAAAATGACCAAAATTGGTATTTTATTATATTTTGCTTCCTGAAAAAAAAAAAATTTTTTTTGAACTGAAGAGCTGGTTACTCAGTGAGTAACTTGGAGTAACCACGATGACACCACTGCCCGAGGGGGCGGTCCAGAATGTCAAATTGTTTAAAAATCCATATTCACTAAAACTGATGTGGTCAGGGCGTTAACAGTGTGCACCCAAAATGACCAAAATTGGTATTTTATTATATTTTGCTTCCTGAGGGGGTGGTCCAGAATGTCAAATTGTTTAAAAATCCATATTCACTAAAACTGATGTGGTCAGGGCGTTAACAGTGTGCACCCAAAATGACCAAAATTGGTATTTTATTATATTTTGCTTCCTGAGGGGGCGGTCCAGAATGTCAAATTGTTTAAAAATCCATATTCACTAAAACTGATGTGGTCAGGGCGTTAACAGTGTGCACCCAAAATGACCAAAATTGGTATTTTATTATATTTCGCTTCCTGAGGGGGTGGTCCAGAATGTCAAATTGTTTAAAAATCCATATTCACTAAAACTGATGTGGTCAGGGCGTTAACAGTGTGCACCCAAAATGACCAAAATTGGTATTTTATTATATTTTGCTTCCTGAGGGGGCGGTCCAGAATGTCAAATTGTTTAAAAATCCATATTCACTAAAACTGATGTGGTCAGGGCGTTAACAGTGTGCACCCAAAATGACCAAAATTGGTATTTTATTATATTTTGCTTCCTGAGGGGGCGGTCCAGAATGTCAAATTGTTTAAAAATCCATATTCACTAAAACTGATGTGGTCAGGGCGTTAACAGTGTGCACCCAAAATGACCAAAATTGGTATTTTATTATATTTTGCTTCCTGAGGGGGCGGTCCAGAATGTCAAATTGTTTAAAAATCCATATTCACTAAAACTGATGTGGTCAGGGCGTTAACAGTGTGCACCCAAAATGACCAAAATTGGTATTTTATTATATTTTGCTTCCTGAAAAAAAAAAAATTTTTTTTGAACTGAAGAGCTGGTTACTCAGTGAGTAACTTGGAGTAACCACGATGACACCACTGGTTTTTAAACGTGATTATCTCGAAAGAGCCGTTGCGGTGTTCACGATATATTCAAAACAATTTGCAAACATATTGAATGGTCAGAACGATTTTTTAGATCATATTTCAAAGAAATGATTCATAAATTCATCTAGAGTTTAGGGTAAAAAATGTAATTTGGACATGTATATAATTTGGACATGCACTGCGATGTATGTCTTGTTCCGGAGAGCTAATAAAAGTTGATACTTCTGAATATCGATTATTGGATCAAACAGACCCTATTCTGATGACTTACGTTGAAAATATGCTTAACAATTAAGAATTCACTTCAAAATTATCGAAAATGTAAAATGTTTCACTAAAACCCCTCAAATGCACAGGTATGCAAGACGACATACACTGAACGCCTAAAATAGGAGGTGTCCAAAATACATTTCAATAACAAATGCTACACCATTGATTATACGTCGTTTTCAAAATTTGTTACTGATTTCATGTTTTCTACTGTTAAGGGGCTGTTCATTAATTACGTAAGGGAAATTTTACGATTTTTCAAAACCTACACCCAGCCCCCCACCCCCCTTGGTAGATTTTTTGTATGAGAACCCAGATATTTTTGTATGGCGCGTAAGATTTCTCAAACACCACCCCCCCTCCCCCCATAAACCATTACGTAATTAATGGACAGCCCCTAATATATTTTGGTCATCTGAAGAACTACATGGGGATCAGGCCGTCCCTTATTTTGCAAAAATTGGAAATGTTATAAGTTCGTTAGTGGAAAATGATCGTTTTAGCTAAGAAATGATCGTGTCAAATTTTGAAGTCCATATCTCAAGACTAAGTAGTCCTTCAAGGGGCCTAAAGTTGTCAAAAATGGTATGCGACCAAAAAAAAAACAATATTTTTTTTTTCGACGAAAAATACGCTATTCTACTGAAACCGGTGATTTTTGGACCCTAAAGGACCGAAAATGTACTTAGATTTGCGATATCTCTACTCGTTTCTGAGTTATTGACAAAAAACAACCGAATAATCAGCATTTTTGACCATTTTTTAGATCCCGAAGGAAACCTATCCTATTTTGTTCAATAACTCAAAAACGAGTAAAGATATCGCAATTCTAGCATAGCATAGCATAGCATAGCATGAATACTTGCACAAATCTTGGATGGAGTTGCAAAGTTGAATATTTCCGTTGGCATTGCTGATGTCGCTACTATCTACAATGTCATAGATTCACTCAGCTCCACACACCTGACCAAGTCCTTGCAAGCATTTATAAATCCCTTCATCAACTTAGAAAGAGCCCAGAGCTGAAGCATCTTCCAATAGATGAAAGGATGTTGAAAATAGCGAATTTTCAACTTATATGCAATTATCAAGTAAATAGTCAAAAATGGTATGGGACCAAAAAAAAACATGAAATTTTTTTCGAAGAAAAAATACGCTATTATACTAAAACCGGTGATTTTAGGACTCTAAAGGGCCGAAAATGTGCTTAGAATTGCGATATCTTTACTCGAGTATTGTGTTGTTCTTTGCTGAGTATTGTGTTGTTCTTTACAGAGAAGAACAAAAAGACAAATTGGCTTCTTTAGAAGTATTGAGATTATTTAATATTCTGAAACTGCATGCCAAACTGAGCCGAAATCCAAATTTTCATGAATTTTGATGCCTGAGAACCTATTTAAAAATCAATTTGATGTTTGTATGGGAGCGATTTGATAAATCACCCCTCGTTGGATTTTATACTGGGCGGAGCTGTCAAACAGTAGCCCAGCTGTCAAATTGTGATTTGGAAAAATCTCTTCGAAATTGATTTTAAGTATCAAAATAAAATTCTAAAAATCTGAAAAAAATCATAGTGGTTCAGAAAAAGGTACTCTTTCGTTTAAAAATATAAAATCATTGATTTTTTCTTAATTTAAAAACCCAATTACACCGTCTTCGACCTTGCGGCCTCTACAGACTGAACATTACAAACATTCGACAACGGACAACACATATTACACCCAGTGGCCCAGTGGAGAATTTTCCGTTTGACGAAAAGTTTTCCCCGACTAGAGCGGGAATCGAACCCACACTCCGAGGCTTACGAGACACCTAAACGACTGACGCCGCTAACCGCTCGGCCACGAAGCCCACAAGACAGTTAGATGATCGGCATTGAACCACAAAAACACCACAACAATTGGTGAGATCTTTCCAATATTATTTATTGATAAATAATTTGACTTCAGTATATACTTTCGGCAGTATAGCACATTTTCGGCCCTTTAGGGTCCTAAAATCACCGGTTTTAGTAGAATAGCGTATTTTTTCTTCGAAAAAAAATTTCATATTTTTTTTTGGTCCCATACCATTTTTGACTTGAGGGACCACTTAGTCTTGAGATATGGACTTCAAATTTTGACACGATCATTTCTTAGCTAAAACCGATCATTCTCCACTAACGAACTTATAACATTTCCAATTTTTGCAAAATAAGGGACGGTCTAATGGGGATGCTGTGCGATTGCATACTTGGAGGCGTATTATGTGGTTCTGGTGATATTTCCTCGATTTTAACAAAAACTGTAATAGTTATCAAAATAGATGCCTGTTAAGCGGAGAAATTTTATTATTTACAAGAAAATATTTGTTAATTTAACCTACTTTCATGATAAAGCAGTATTCATGGCTAAACATGGAGATAATTGGCCTGTCCAAATTGTCTATACCTGAGGGTGTCCGAAACATATATTCGGTGTCCAAAATTCAATTCTAACAGGCGATTGGAAATTTTGATTTTCTCAGATTAAAATGCGTTCGTTAAGCTTTTTATCACCAGGAACGCAAAGTACAATCATATTACAAGCGTAATAGTAACTTTGCAAAAACAAAATCAATTCCTTTCTAAGGAAGCTAGTGGACGATTTTTCTAACGTTGTCCTCATCCTGTCCAAAATACATGAATTACCCTAATTCTGAAATTCTTCAAGGGATTTTTTAATATTTCCCTATATTTCAGGTTCTAGACTCCCTTCAGAAATTCATTATGAGATTCTTTCATAGATTTATCCAAGGTTTTATATAAGAAATCTTCTATAAATTAATTCCCAAATTTCTCCATGGATTCCTTCAGAAATAACGCGAGGAATTTAGTTTTCAAATCTAGTAAGGTTTCTTTCAGTAACTCCTTCAACCAGGGATCATAGGCGCCAACTTAGGGGGGCAAGCATGGTTTTGCCCCCCCCCCCCCTATAATTGCCGATTATTCGATTTTCCCATACAAAAAATCAGACAAACCTGGCTTTGCCCCCCCAATAATTTGACAAACTTGGCGCGTCTGCCAGGGATTCTTTGAGAAATTTCTCCGAGAATAATTTGAGGTTGATTTTCAATGGATTTCTTCTGAAACTCCGCCAAGGATAACGAAAGAAATTCTTTAAGGTATTCCTTAAGCAAAAACTTTGGAAAATTTCTCCAGAGATTCCTTTAGAATGTCTTCCAAAGATTCTTCGAAAAAAAAAGTCCAATGGCTTCTTATGAAAATTTTCCAGAGATTCCTTAAAAAATCGTTCATGTAGTCCTCCAAAGTTTAGTAAGTAAATGACACTTCAGAACATTTTGCCCATCGCAGCGTAAGTCCATCTTGTTCCAATCATCTAACCTAACCCAATCTTCTAATGCGAGTCAGAGTTCGAGTTGAATGGCTGAATAAAATTATAATAACGATACCCAGCACCGTCCCCATATACTTTGCCACCATTATCTGAGCGGCAAGAGCTTTCACCAGTTCATAGACAATGTGTTTTGCTGAGCTCTGATGCCAGAAGATGTCTTGCCTCATTCTGGGGAACTGGTGCTTACAAGCTGACACAAAGCATTGCTCCCGCATTTAGCAACACATACCGTAATATAATTCAGATTTAAGAGTTTGTTTATCGGAACTGTTGCCTCATCCCATACACGCGAATAGGAAAGCCATTCGGAGGAAATTAATGTACCGAACATAAGATGCGAAGAAATTGCCATTCCGTTCGACTTGGATAAAAGGATGGAACTGTCTATGCTGAAGCCTCATCGTTGTCACTGACTGCGTGGTATTAAAAGCCAATTCATTAACATTAAAGATCGATTCTTGCTGGCTGTCGATTCAGGGTAGGAAGTCATTAGCCGGTGAGTTATGGAGAATTGAAACGACAACCCTTTGTTATGGGACGCGGCAGTTTTGGAATGGGCTAGGAACCAGCTGAAAGGTGAAAGAGGGGATAGGAGTAGTAAGATAGTATAATAGTGATTTGTTGCGACTAGTTTTGCTACTTCTTGAAAAAACGTGAATTTCCTTACTGTCTAGTGCCAAAAGAGCAGTTTTCTTTTACTTTTATTTTAGCATTATTGTGGGGATAGATTAAAATTATCCGTTTTTCTTTCCGTGTTATGGGATTTATTTAGGTTTTCAAAAAATTGTATGCTTTATCCTGGCGCACGACGGCGTGAAAGAAAAAATACGTGTGTATGAATATATTTTCTAAGTTAGTTTTTCTGCTCTGTACCTATTAGCATTCTTTATAAAAGGATTGCTGCTGGTCGTTCCCCTATCTATAGATGGCATCTTTCACATCAACTCCGCTCACATGCGAGTATATTTCCGTTACGATTTTCAAAATCAGTTTTCCCCGCGGCAGCCTTTTTTCCCAACGCACCGAAGTGATGATTATGTTCAGCCTAATGGTATGGAAATTGAACGCAAGCAAGTCAACCAATCGGTTTGGTTCGAAGAGACGGTGCGGCGCGACGGTGCGATGGGGAGCTCGATTGTCGCTTGTTCGATGTGCGTTGATTTTGCGCTGCCCCGGAGGGACCAGCACCAATCCGGATCATATCGGAAAGAAGAACGGGCTTAGCATGACTATCCAATCATCATCACCGGAGCTTGGATCGGCACGGAACCGCACCGACGACGACAGCCGGAAGGAGTGCGTTCAGTGGTAGGGAAACTTTTGGAAGGCGAAAACTCTGCGCAACAATAATGTCTGGGGAGTTTCAGAATAGGGAAATGGTTTTTGGAACTCTGGAAAACTTCAGCTTTCCTGATCAAAGTTCTCATGTCTTATTACATTGCGTGCAGCCAGCGCTTTTGCGGTTGTCAACGAAGACACTGACCTTTACTTATTTGCCTTGATGTCTATTTGTATTTGAAATTTCATGTTTTCAATATTTATAGACGTTTCTTACACAGATCGATAAAGAGTGTAAATTTCTTTGACATATAATGCACATGTTTGGAGCGTGGGATATCACAAAAGTTTACATGACATATCATGTAAAAGTCATAAAATATCATGTAAACTTCCATTTTATGTCATGTAATTTAGCATGACTCTGAGTGTTTACATGAGATATAACACAAATTTACATGATATATCATGTAAACCATCATAACATTAAGTTTACATGACTAAAATGCAGTTTACATGACGTGTAAATCTAATTATTTTTATCTGTGTAGCTATAAATTACGTCACACATTTTCATCCCCTATATCGCACTTTATGTACGAGAGGTTTATAATTGTAGTATGGATTGTCACATTTTGCCACCAGAGCACACCCCTCCCCGCAAACTCCTTAACCCTTCAGCGCGCGCGCTGTTGTAAAAAGTGCAACACTACCAAAAAACCTCGCTGTTCGTATACAGCGCGATCGCGGTGCAGTTTCGGTTGCTTGATGGCGCGCGTCCTGGAAGGTTAAAGCGTGACGGAATTAATGGACATATTCGGTTAGCACAACCCGATGCCTATGCAGAAGAGGTCAGGAAGAATTGCACTTTTCTAAGCTGCGAGTGGCATTGGCAGCTGATGGATAAATGCAGCAGTTTGTACAGCGACAGCCCGTTTTTGGACGATAAAGATATTTTTTATTTGGAGCCGGGAAAAGCCGATGGGAGCGGTATTCCTTTCGAATCACTTCTCACAAAGGCATAAAACCTACCCTTCTTTTCAAAAACATTTACAAAAAACTTTAAACTTCCAGTGAGAAAAGGATCTCTTTAAAGGAAGTGCACTAATTAATCCGTAACAATTCATTGAGACAAGGTCAAAAAAGCTAAATCTAAAATTAAATGATTACAATATAAATACAAAAAACAAACAAAATAACAAAGCATAATAAAGAAACCACTTGGCCGTAGGTGTTTCCTCAGGATCGCAGCGGTTTTACGGCAACAAGAGTATACATGGCAATCCAGGTGATGAAGAGCAGCCAGGATGGCGACGACGGCATCGCTGTTGACGCTACAGCAGCGCAGTTCTGGAAGCATTTGGCAACTTGTAAGGCGAGTAATATCACTGGCTTCGGCCAGACATACACTAGGTCTTACCTGACAAAACCAGTTATCCAGCAGGGCCGAAAAGCCAAGCAGTTACTTCAGGATCGCAGAGGTCTACGGAGCAGTACAGATGGAGAGCAGCAACTAGGATGGCTACGGTACCATCACTATTGACGGTGTCGTTACAGCAACGGAGTTTGCAGATTTAGTTAACGGTAGGCACGTTCTGGAAGCAGTTTGCGACTGCTATATACTTCGTATACTTCGTATGTAAGACGTAGCGGTCCAGGATTCGTTGCTTCCTTTCAAACCTTTGTTCCCGGTTATTCTACCGAAGCGACATCCTATAAGTACTGGAGTTGTGGTGCAGAACGAATAAGTGTATACTCATGGTTCCGATGATGTCTCCGCATCAATAGGCGCGTATCACTCCTGGCAAGACTTTTTCGTTCCGCTCACGACCATTTGCGGTCGAATTCTATTCTGACAACTGAACGAGGTTCCAGGGAGCGAGTAAGAGGATTGTGCGTAGAATATATGGGGAATCCGTAAAAGTTGTCACTGATGATAGGACGAAATGGAACCAGGACGGTTCATGAAAGCTGCCCTGACGGTGCTACCAGACGAATGAAGGTTGACGAATGAGGTGCTGCTGACTCCATAGGCGAACGATACCTTCTGGGATTCATTATAAGATTCTTCCAGGAGCTCCACTAGTGATTCCTTCAGCAGATTCTTCTGGGATGCATTAAGAAGGTCCTATTGGGATTCATCCTTTTGAGAATTCCTCCTTCTGATATTCGTCCCAGAATTGCTTCTAGGATTCTTCCAGGGGTTTATCCTGTGTTTAACCAGAAGCTTGTTCTAGGACCACACTAGGTATTCATTTTGGTATTCCTACAGGAAGTCCTTTCGTTATTCATATAGGATGAAACCCAGAAGTTACTCCTGTAGGAATTCCATTCAAAACTGCTGGAGATAATCCTTAGGAATTTGCTGGAAGAATTTCCCAACGAAGTGCTTTACTTACCTTACCTTACCGATCAGGCTAAAGCCGTAGTGGCCTCTGCTGTACATAGTAGCCGTCTCCATTCCACTCGGTCCATGGCTGTTTGCTCCAGTTCCGCATTCTGCGTAGGGTCCGCAGAACGTCCTCCACTTGGTCGACCCACCTAGCTCACTGCGCTCCACGTCTTCTTGTACCAGTCGGATGACTCTCGAGAACCAGTTTAGTCGGGTTGCTATCTGACATCCTGATTTCGTGACCCGCCCACCGTAGCCTCCCGAATTTCGCGGTATGGACGATGGTTGGTTCTCTCAGCAGCTGGTGCAGCTCGAGCTTCATTCGCCTTCTCCAAGTCCCGTCTTCCATCTGCACTCCGCCGTAGATGGTACGCAACACCTTCCATTCGAAAACTCCAAGGGCGCGTTGGTACTCTGCACGTAGGGTCCATGTTTCGTGCCCATAGAGGACGACCGATCTAATCAGTGTTTTGCAGATAGCTAACTTCGTGTTACGGCGAACTTTATTCGATCGTAGAGTTCTGCGGAGTCCAAAGTAAGCACGATTTCCTGCCACAATGCGCCTTTGAATTTCTCTGCTGAAGGCGTTGTCGGCGGTCACCAATGAGCCCAAGTACACGAATTCTTCAACCGCCTCGATTTCATCACCGTCGATATAAATTCGGGTTGGCAGGCACGGTGATTCCTCCCTGGAGCCCTTTGCCATCATGTACTTTGTCTTCGAAACATTAATGACTAATCCGATTCGCCTGGCTTCACTCTTTAGTCGGATGTACGTTTCCGCGATCGTCTCAAATTTACGAGCAATAAAATCAATATCATCAGCGAAACCAATCAGCTGAACGGACTTCTTGAAAATCGTACCACTCGTGTTTATCCCCGCTCTCCTAATTTCACCCTTTAAAGCAATGTTGAACAGCAAGCACGAAAGACCATCACCTTGCCGTAACCCTCTGCGAGATTCGAAAGCACTCGAGAGTGTCCCTGAAACTCGAACTACACACATCACTCGATCCATCGTCGCCTTGATCAATCGTATCAGTTTATCCGGGAATCCGTATTCGTGCATAATCTGCCATAGCTGTTCTCGATCGATTGTATCATACGCCGATTTGAAATCGATGAACAAGTGATGTGTGGGCACGTTGTATTCGCGGCATTTCTGCAACATCTGGCGGATGACGAGCATCTGGTCCGTTGTAGCGCGTTCACCCATGAATCCAGCCTGATATTGCCCCACGAACTCTCTTGCAATCGGTGATAGACGGCGGCATAAAATTTGGGAGAGTATCTTGTAGGCAGCGCTCAGTAGTGTGATCGCGCGGTAGTTCCCGCAATCCAACTTGTCACCCTTTTTATAGATGGGACACACCCCAGACAACCAGTAATCGTATAAGATGTTGCATTGGATGATAAAGTGGAGGCCATATGCGTGCATGCCTCCATTTAGGCGCATGTAAAATGTACGTATATCGCCTCCACTTTAACATCTTATTCAACATCTTATACGATCACTGGTTGACTGGGACGATACCTTCCATCCATTCCTCCGGTAATACTCCCTTCTCCCAAATCTTGGTAATGACCCAGTGTAGTGCTCTCACCAGTGCTTCTCCACCGTATTTTAGAAGCTCGCTTGGTAGTTGATCTGCTTCAGCGGCTTTGTTGTTTTTCAACCGGCCAACTTCCTCCTCAATCTCTTTTGGAGGTCAGGGGCCGGAAGTCTTTCGTCCTGTGCACATACTGCTAGATCTGTTACCACGCCACCTTCAGTACTTGCAACATCGCCATTGAGGTGCTCATCGTAATGCTGCCGCCACTTCTCGACCACCTCACGCTCGCTCGTGAGAATATTCCCGTGATTATCTTGGCACATGTTGGCTTCCCGAGCAGGAACGAATAACTAACACAAAACTGCAGCATACCAAAATCAGGTATCATACTAAGACAAGGTATTGGTCGGTTACCCAGGTATTGAAAATAACTTACTTTGGTATTTTGTAGGTATTGATAAAATACCTCAACGAGTTATTGGTTTGATGTTGAGGACTGCTTGAGGTATTATTCAATTATGGAAACATCGCTATTTGTATAGAAAAATCGCCGATTATTATTTAGGTATTGCAATACCTGATGTCAAGGATGGAAGAAAATCACTTCTAACGATAAATGATACACCATACGAACAATCAAAGATAGCCGTTGCTCCTGTGGTAGCATGATGCGATACCCTCGCGCTGTGCTCGTATCACAGAGCAATCAAACATCTGATGCACGCTTTATCGCGGGATCTATCGTTATCGGATCATGTTACAAGTCGCGATAAACTTTATTCATCACGATTATGGCCACTTTTGCACCCGGAACCAAACTTCATGATCTGGAATAGTACACTCATATGCAGATCGTGAAGCTTCAGCAATAAGAATGCACAAAAAGTGATCGAAAATCGAAATTTATCATTTCGACTTCATGATAACGATCGCATCGCGGCCGCACATGCCGAGCGATTCATTATTCGCGGAGCATGGTTTGTTATGAATGCTTGACGACAAAATTCTATCGTTGTTGTTATGATCGCGCGATGCCTTCCAACCGCGACACATTTGGGATCCTTTCATGATCACTAGATTTCCATCCTTGCCTGATGTCATTATTCACTAGTTATGCACGGAATACACTCCAGTTATTTTTTGAGGTATTTTACCTCTTATGCAGGGCTAATTAATAACTCATTCAGGTAGTAGATATTGGGTTTTCCATACCTGAGTTTGTTATTCTTCAGCTATTTTCTCCTGCTTGGGTTGTGTAGGAATAAGAAGTCTTGACTGCTTGGTGGTTGAAACAAGAATGGATATTTTATTGTCTGTCATCATTAGTACTACTTCTACATGGCTACCTAGATTGTTCCAGCACACTGAGATCCTACATTCTCTCCCTTTTTTCAATAATGAAAACTTATGTCTAATTTGTTATTAAACTAAGTATAACAACTGCCACAATATTTTTTTCTTTATTCGTTTGGAAGGATTTAGTTCGGCGTTCTGATGACTATTCCGGCGATTCACATATTCGTTTGCGGTGCGTAGTATAATAATATTCTTGAAGTTTTCTTGTCCATCTTATGCATCTGAAATGATATTGATTGAAGGTTTTGAAAAGAAAAATAAAATTACTGAGAGACACACCGCATTATAACATTTTGACAAACGTTATTTTCATAATCAAAAGTATTTTTTTCTTATATTTTTTTATAACTTTCTGTAAACAATTGTATTTGCTCTATATTTTCTTTTCATTTACCTGAGTTTTTTTTTCTAACACAATTTGACCTACATTTAAATTGCTTCGATTGTTTTCTTTTTCTATTGAATGATTAAATGATTGTTAATAGTAATATATGTAGGTCTACTGAACAACTGAAAATATAAAATACTAGTTTTAAAGAAATTAATGAACTTTCTTAAATGGAATGCCTAACTTCGTAGATAAATTCTTTGGTACTTACTACCTATCACAATACATTTCCGTTGCAGTATACCACTTGCATAAATTTACAGTTGAATTTGTACACATCGACTGAAGCTGTTCATAATGATTAGGGACAATGGAAATTCGCGATTTCGCGGAAGCCGCGAAATCCGCGAAATTGGGCAATGGTCGCGAAATTTAGTAAATCCCGCGAAATGCCGCGAAATAAGTTTAAACTTAGAAAATAACTTCAAAATTTCATCAATTTTGAATTTTAAAACATAAATTTGCTGGTAGCTTTAAACAGTGTATAGTAATTTACGGTTCTGAATCCGGAATAATGAAATTTTAATGCATTTTATATCTACTTTATTTCTAATTTTTCTTCAATTTTGACATTTTGTTTGTGAATTTATAATTACGCTTCACGAAATTCAAGAGAATTGATCATTTCGCATGCAAAATTGGTATTTTCTTCAAAGAAACGGTTAAAATTGTGGAGCCGCGAAATCGCCGCAAAATTCACAATGTTGGCCCGCGAAATTTTAGAGATTTTGCCGCGAATTTCCATTGTCCCTAATAATGATACTTCTCCAGTTGTAAAGCGTGATTTTCATTGCTTCAAACGCGGGCCAAACAATCATTGAAAACAAAAATTCAATGATTCCTATAAAAATTCAGTTATGTATAGGTTTTCCTTAATTTATTTCTTCCGTATTTTTCGCATACATGTTTTAATTATTGTATTCATTACAAGTAAACAAATGGATTGATACATTTTTTAATACTGGTTCATCACATATAAGCTCAAGATATAAAAATTAAATCTACAAAATATCTGTCCTGTCAGTTGAGTGATACTTATAGCACCATTTTATTTAATTTTACGTGAGAACGATCAATATTGAAACAGTAATGTCATCCAATGACTCGATATTGGTTCACGCAATTAGTTTGACATATTGCTGTAGCTGTTTAATCAAATATATTTCTTTTCAGACAGCCTTTAATATTATTGTTTAAGTTAGTTTTTCAATGATATAAATGCAAAACTAATAATAGTATATTTTACTGATATGATGTATGAAACGATGATGAATCCAAGAAGATGCCCCTTAAAATCATCCTCGAGATAGTATCGAAGATATAAAGCGAGTAATAATGACTTTCATACTAAAAGATTGGTGCACTAGATAACATCAGTGACTAGATTCACATACAACATCTGATGCAATTGTTCTTGCATTGTTTGTCCTTTTATTAATAATATGGGCTAGAATTTTCAAGACTCTTAAAATCTTTCTGTAAATAATAAGTAGTGGACCATGTCAGAATACACATTCATATACAATACTCTAAAGTCTAAGCACTACGAGTTTTAAAATTACTCATTAGATTGTACATTCATTCGTTAGATTTGTTGTCGTTATGGTTATCAAATATGTGAAGTGACGTTGAACTTTCACACCACGAACATCTGTTGAACTTGTCGATAACACATATTTAGTGTCTCAGAGTTTAACAATTGTGAACTACATTTTCCAATGGGGTATGTAGCATATCAACGACGTTCTGCTTTAGAAGCCTTAATAAATGAAGCATTTTCCTCAGCGGTAGATTAAAGATGCAAAGTACTACACACCTAGAAAAAATCATGTAATTTTAGGTGTCCTGAACCTGACATATACGAGCATCTTTAAAGACACAAATTTAAAGGTCAAAACATGTAAATTTACATCTTCGAGGACACTACAAAATAAAACTTATTTATTCTTAGCCTTTACCAATCGCTAGAATCGATTCAACAGAAAAAACATTCAAAAGCAAAATTTTGACACGCATGGATTCGAACTCAGATCCGCTGATTGTGAAGCACGCCACTTACTTCTCGGCTATTTCACCGAGGCAGCTGATGAAAATCATACTGATTCTACGTTTCTGGTGAAATGGATTTGTTGACATCTAACCTACTTACATGATGCGCGTAAAATTGTGTCCAATTCGTGATTCAGTCTTGAAAATGTTAAAGTTTCTTAATGATTCCGTCTCGTGTAAATTTCAGATTTTTTTGGTGTGTATGTTCAAAATGTCATCAAACAGAAATCGTACGAACAATTTTCAGTACTTCTGTTAGATTAGAATTTCTAAAGGCTCAATTTATTATAATTAAATCCAAGGACTTATTTCTTGCGGCTTCGAGATGAAAGCTTTCACAAACACATTTCATTTTGTTAAAAAAAATAATGAATCACTTTTACAATAGTTATAAAACCAATAAGAAAATATTTACTATCATGACGAAACATGAAAATAGCCTATAACACTTTCACGTTAAGATTGGAGAATAGCCAATGCCAAAGGAGGGTTAAAACAGCTAAGTGTTTGTTTTCGGCATCAGTTCGTTATTACAATCATCAAAGGCATGCTTAAGATTAGGGGTATTCATCTCCATCTTCATTTGATAACCTAAGTACCGCTCTTACCTTAGCATTTCCAGAAGTGTAGTTGATGACGTTCAGGTTTTTCAATCACACGCTTTGTTATCATGACTTGCCGAAATCGCAGTAGGTCTTGTATTCTTGTTGAGTGACATTTGGTGTCAATTCTCCCACTGCACTCAATTCAACATTACCTCATGGCAGCTCCATTTACCTTGAATAGGACACGGATTTTCAAGCATATATACTAGTACAAGGCACTAGGGATCACGAACATGAAAATTATATTCGAATCTTTACTGACCAATGCTCATTTTGCTCAACCGTTAGGTAGTATCTCCTGGTGTCTTGCAAACATTTTCCTCAAATCTTTGTTTTAGCTCAACCTTGTGTTATGCATTCATGCACTCTTGCCGGGATCCATAACCGTGGTATCTTGCTTTCTGCAGAACTATTATCTTGGAATTTTCAATCTCCGCTCAACCTTCCATTATGGACTATATCCTGCATATTTGCCAGGATCCATAACTCTCGGTATCTTGCTCAGATTTCCTCAAATTTCCTCTCCCTTTGCTCAACCAGTGTTGGTGTCTTACATGGAGTAGAAACATTTTCTTGGATTTGTATAGCTACCGCTCAACCTTCCATTATGGACACCAATCGAGGTTCCATAACTCTCGGTGTCTTGCCAGAAGCTTCCTACTCTCTGCTCAACCTTTCCATTATGAAAATCACCCTGCAAAATTGCCAGTTTCCATAATTCTAGGTATCTTGCCAGGAGTACTTATACCATCGGTTCAGAAAGGTGTTATTGAAATAAGAGTATCTTGACTAGACCTCTTCAATTTCAATATTTGCCAATCTCTTCTGTGGACATGGTTTCATTTTCTTTGAGACATTCAATGAATAGGTCTCGGACCTGTATTCCGGGTTCTAGTGTTACGGAATGCCGCATTGCATGGATTTAGAATTGATCAAAACTCCGGGTTCTGCGACGCATACTTCATCCCTAAGAGCCAAATCTCTAAACATCCATCACAATGACATTCAAACTAGAATTCATCCCTAAGAATACCAGGTATCCTTCCCCTTGTGAACAGACTTACGATCCGTAAAACCATTCATTATACTTATCAATGATTTCGATTGCAGCGTCGATTTTCTAATTCTCCGTCGTCGCCAAATGTAGGAATAAGAAGTCTTGACTGCTTGGTGGTTGAAACAAGAATGGATATTTTATTGTCTGTCATCATTAGTACTACTTCTACATGGCTACCTAGATTGTTCCAGCATACTGAGATCCTACAGGTTGTGACACAAAGCCTTTGCGCGAGCAGTTCAGCTTCTCGTAGAACTTTCGTGTGTCCTTAGCGCGGTACAGTTCTTCCATCGCTTCGCGATCTCGTTCTCCCTGCTGGCGCTTTTTCATCCGGAAGACTAAGTTCTACCTGTGCTTTAGAAGTTTATTAGGAACCAGAGTTGCTCTCTGTCACTATCAATGGTAGGCAAACCGCCTATTTTGATAGGCTGACCGGCTGACTGCGATCCAAGTCAGCGTGTGCTCTTTTGAGTCACCGTTACTTTTCTTTTCCCATCTCATGGGAGGTATGCACTTCAAACGGAATCGCTCAAGTAATTTTCGTTCAGTGCATTATTTTCCCGTGACCGGAATGGTCAAGAAATTTAACACAGCAAGCCCCATTTGATTTGACGTTTCGTTTCAGCTCCGTACTAGGATCCGGAATAAAGCGGCGCTTTATTATTTCTTGAGCGATTCTTTGCCTGAATTTTCCACGCATCGAGATAGGCCAAGAAATTTCTTGCGATCAGCGTACTACCCATTAGAAGGAATTCCTGAAGAAACCCAGAAGGAACTTCAAGAAGAATCTCGCATGAAACTCTTGGAAGGATTCCTTGGCAAATTCTTTTAAAGGAATTTCTGTAGAAATCATGGAAGGAATTCCTGAAGCAATCCCCGAGAGAACTCCTGAAGGCAAAATTAAATTGGTAGAGAAACTACAGAAGACCCGGAGAAATCTCAGAAAAAATGCAGGGGTAATCCTAAAAGAAATTCCTGAAGGAATCTCGGCACTAATTTTTAATGAAATTTCGGAAGGTATTAGATATTAGAAGGTATTAGATAAGGAATCCCAGAAAAATTCTCTGGAAGAAATCCAGAAGTACTTCCTGGGGCAAAAGAAGGAATCCCAGACGGAATCTCTTAAGGAATCTAAGGAGAAACTCTTGGAAGAACTTCTAGAGGGATCTTCTAAATGTTGGTTAGCTCAATAAAACAGGAATTGCAGCGAATAAATGTCTTTTATTTACATCTTCAACCTTTGACATCAACAAACGTACTAAATTGAAATTTTTTTAAAGCATAACCTCGTGACCATCAGGGCTGCCGTTTCTTGTTATAAATCATTACATATCAACACTCCTCTTTGAGAAACGGTATCAAAGGAACAGACTCCTCCTGGCTAAATACTCCTAACTTTACTGCTCTTTCACTGGTTTGTACTTGTCAAGCGATAAAACTGTCCATCTTTAATACCAGTAACGACCGTTTGACCATTTTTTTTAAATTCGTCAATCATTGCTATTGAAGCGTACTTCAAATCCCTTGCGCGTGATTGCTTGTACAGAAATTAGGTTAACTGATAACCATTTTACAACCAAAACTCTTTCCAATCTTATCTGAACCGAACTACCTTTATCGTCCCTTGCATCCAGATCCTTTGTGCCCTTGCGCTTCGAAAACAATACTTTACCGTCAGCCAGGATAACCTTTTGTTGCTCCATCTTTTCGCTCCAGTCCAGATTTATCGCATTGCCTGTCATGTGTTCGGAAGCGCCAGAATCCAAATACCATGTTTCGCTCGTTGATTCCTGCATGGCAGCGAAGCACATGTGCCTACCCGAATCCTCCACAGCAGATTTGGCAGATGTCACGTTTCGTCGGGGTTCATGTGATACTGCAGACTCTTCCCGTACTTTTCTCAACGTTCTGCAATTCCGCTTCAAATGGTAGGGACTTCCGCAAGTGAAACAAAGTCGTTTTTGATCAAGCTCGCTATGATGCTTCCGTACATTCTTTACCAACATAACTTTTTGCTCCTCTCCGTTATCCTTGTCGCGCCCTCGTTCATACTCCTCCAATAGCTTTGTCTTCACAAAATTTATCCGGAACACTTCCATTCGACCTTGAATCGTTGTGACCACATTTTCGTACGAGTTCGGAACACTTGAAAGTATGAATGCGCCCTTCACGTCTTCATCCAAGCGGCATCCAACGTTTTCAATTCGCTCGAACAGAGTGTCCAATTCCATCAGGTGCTGGCGCATGTCTCCTCCTTCCGCAAGGTCCATTTTAGCAAGTTTCTTTATCAAGGACACTTTGTTCACGGAAGAATCCTTGACAAAATAGTCCCGTAACATTTTCCACGCGTCTCTTGCAGTTTCAGCATCTTGGATAATCCTCAGTTGCGAATCTTCCACCAGGTAGCCAACGCATGCTCGTTCTTCGCAGCCCATTCTGTCGTTCTCAGTTCTTCCGGCGGAGGCACGTCGTTCACCATTGACCAAACTCCCTCTCTGGTCAAAAACTGCCTCGTTCGAATCTTCCAGACTTCGAAGTTATCGTATCCTAGCCGCTGGAAACTCCATTTAGAATGATCCATCACCGGCCACACAGATTTAATGCACTACGCAAAACGAATCAGAATTTCAGCGTTACCGGATCACTCACTGCAAATTGCCTGCTGCAGGGCCCAAAACCTGTTGGTTAGCCGTGTGGTTAGCTCAATAAAACAGGAATTGAAGCGAATAAACTTTGGCATCAACAAACGTACTAGATTGAAATTTTCTTAAAGCATAACCTCGTGACCATCAGGGCTGCCGTTTCTTGTTATAAATCATTATATATCAACACTGGAGAGATCCTCAATAAATCCCCGGCAGAATCTCATCAAGACCTTCCTGGAAATCCCACAAGAAACTCCTGGAATATGTTGATATTCCACATAGGATTTCTTGGAAATCTCGGGTGAAATTTCTGTCAACAAAAATGTTGCAATATTTACTAGGTTTAAACACCGCATGACTTTATCATAATTAATTTAAATTGACGGGCTTGGTGGTCTAGTGGCTACCGCTTCTGATTTATATGCAGAAGGTACTGGGTTCAATCCCTGGCCCGTCCCTTTCCTCCTACTTTGTATCTTTCTATATACTTTCTCTCTGCTCTCTACATATACAACTCATGTATATAAACATGTTCATAGCCGTTGCTAGAACAGAAACGGGTTGAAAAAGCCGTTTCCCTTCCTTCCAAACTTTCACAGCACAGTGTCACAATCCTATTAGAAAACGCCTACAAGTTATGCAATCAAGCGAACTGTGCCGCACATCTTCAAAATAATAAAAACACACAATTCTATCACCTTCCCCTGGTATCCACACACCAATGTGTGAACCTTCTGCCAACCAATTCCCACCAACACTCCAACATCCGCATGAATTTGTGCTGGCGCAGAGGTATATTCGGCCAGATGTGGATACAAACGATTGCAATCATCACTTCCTTACCCCTTCCCCACATTGACCTGCAACCTGACGTGGCAGGCGCCATTGTCGCCTAAAAATAGAAGATCAACAACGCTCACACACTGAAGATGCCTGCTAGTCCCCGGCAGTTATCTCATTGGTCCTTGTGTGAGTGTAGCTGGTCTGGCGATACTGGAGTAGCATCCACGGGCGGTCAATCAAGCTCAAGCTCAAGCTCATTAATTTAAATTGGCTTTTTTCGGTGATATGAATACTACTCGAAGTAAGAGGGAGTAAGGAAAGTAATGAAAGAATACGGTGGATAGATACGCAAGCAAGCTGCTCAATTTCTCTTATCGCTCGCTTGCGTATCTATCCACCGTATTCTTTCATTACTTTCCTTACTCCCTCTTACTTCGAGTAGTATTTATATCACCGAAAAAGGCCAATTAGAATAAGTTATGAAAAATGTTGCAAACCTGCGAAGGATTTCTTATAATATCATCAAGTTATAAATCAGCATACTTTCTCACGCACACTTCAACATTATTATATCATGTTTGAGTATTATTTTTCTATAGTCGCAGAAACTAAGCTCCCTTCCAGAACACCGTTGCTCCGTTGAGCGCGCGGAACTTACTGCCATAAAACTGTCTCATGCTCTTATCGGAAACGGTGAATACAATGTCAACAGGAAAAACAAACACTTTGGAGCGGAAAGGAATCCACCGACTGGCGCCAATTTGGTCCGGTGGAAAATGCGCTTCCACTCCATACCTATTAGCGTGGGACACCAAAAGACATTTTACTCCTGTACACTTTTTGAGTTCCATTTTGGTCCCATATCAACCGTGCAAAATTTCAGCTCGATCGGAGAAACTATATTTTAGCGCCAGCCATTTCTAATTTTCATACGATTTACTATGGGGAAAATCACTTTTTCAAAGAAAAATCACCACAGGTTGCCCCTTAACCCCCAAAAATAAATCGGTGAATGATTTTTGTTGGAAATTTTACGAGGAACCAACCCTCCGAAGGCCGCAAAGAGATCTAAGGCATGTGAAAAAAGTTATTGACTAAAAACCGAATGGCATGCCAACGCTGTTTAACATGTAAGGAATAACAATAAATAATAAAATCTCGTCATTTTATCGATCGGGTGAGGCTTAATAACTTTTCCCATGAACGTCGCATCGGTTTGCGGTCTTTGGAGGTCTGATTCCTTATGAAGTTTTCTACAGAAATCATTCATCGACTTATTTTTAGGGATCTAGAGGTGACTCCTAGCGATTTTTCTTTGCAGAAGTAAAATTTCCCCATAGTAAATCGTATGAAAAACTAAGAATGGCGGGCGCTAAAATATAGTTTTCCCGATCGATCTGAAATTTTGCACAGTTAAAATGGGACCAAAGTGGAACTCAAAGTATACAGGAGTTAGAGTTTTTCCATTTTTTGTATTTTCCCATATAAACCGTGTACCAGGCTAATACCTATCGGTTGTTGACGACACGAAGCCGATGACGACAACAACGGATCGGATGTGTTTTTTTGTGTGTCCTTTGAAGGGGGAAATTTAAGATTTGCTGTCAAAAATTTAAGTGACGAAGGCCTGTTGCTGCTGCACCGACACGACCGACACCAACCACGTCTCTCGTTTTGATGGATGTAAGCTGCTAATGTTCGTCGTCAAAGTCCTAGCCTAGAACAATGCTACCGCCGTTATGAAAAGTGGCAGGGGATTTCGGGGTTTGCCATTCGTCGTTTGAAATGTGGACGTTTTGGAACAACCCAAACTAATTTACATGGTTCACCGAGCACTTCCACTGAATGAATTATTGGTTTGTCGCTCGGGCGGAAATGGTCGCAACATGACCAGAAAACATTTGGATAGGTGCTGCGTGGTAAGGTGACCAAGCCACGTGCGTGTTGTACATAGGTAGCTAGCTGCAGGGCCCTTCAATGGAAATAGAAATCTTGGTCAGAGAGTATGGCACGCGTTCAAGCCACGTCATGCTTTAATGGAGCATGAGAGTTATTGCGGTCATATTTGGAAAGGTTTAGTAGAAACAGGCTTCGCCGAACAAATAGAAAGGCAGGGCACTGAGGTTAACTGGTTGTTATTAATCCATTTTTGTGGACTCGGATGCAGACGGGTTTTGGACAGCTTTAACTAGATTTATGGAATGAGTGATGAACTGGGCTGATGCCCAGTCGTCGTATAAGTTTGCGCTGGTTGTGGCTGATTGTCCCAGTTCTCTAGTTTATCCGGCAATATTCCAATTGTGTGCAAAAAGTTCAATTTTTATTCTTCAACCACAACCTAATTTTTCACTTCATAAGTGGATGGTCATGGGTTTGATGCAAGCCCCGGCATTTGAATTTTTTCGTCAGTTGATCTTCCAACAAGATCATTTTACTATATATACTAAATATAAAACAGTAAAAAGAGGCTTACAGAAGTGTTAATCGCTTTCGTTCTGAAAATAATTGTTTTAGACGGATTATTCTTTCACAAAGCTTTTCAGAACGAAAGTGCGTTCCTTGTCCTTGTGATCCTTCAGTGAAATATACGTGCTATTTCAAACGCTGTTTGAATGATTTAACTTTCATTTCCAATTGGAAAGTCTCCAAAACTCCCATGTTCTCCTCCGCTAATATGAGCTTGCAGAAGAATGTAATAGTATCGTCTGGAAGGAAACTTTCTATCCAACCATTGCATGTCGTAATGAAGACTATTATTACGATAGAACCCCACTCAACCCCACTCAAAGAGTCATTCTGCAAGATAGGAAAATAAAAAACTATACAGCATCATACTTCATAGTATCTCTTAAGCATATGTACTAAATGTTTATCTGTGCTTTACAATGGTTTAATTTCAAAATTAATAAAAAACATACATTTAATGTGTGTGGTGGACGAAAAATCACTCATGGTATTACAAAATCAACGGAAGTACACCAGCTGCTAGCGCACTTTAACATAACTCCTCGGAATGTGAATAGATTTTGTCCATTTTGTCAAAACCAATCTAAGCAAACCAGGTTACTGTGCTGTAAATTTTCGGTAGTATTTTATAGTATTTTTTAATACTAGCGAAAGTTTAGAGTTGCAGGCCCCTTGTTCCAACTGGTAACGGAGAATAACGTAATCCCAAAAATGTTTGTGGGGACAAAGCAGAAGCGTAATTTACTTTCTAGGTTATTGGTTCCGACTGTTCTTGGTGTATTTTTAGGATTTTTCTGGCTTTTCAGTCCGATTGTGAGATTAAAAACAACCTTCTGTTCTCTTACTCCGACGTCTCGATCCATATCGGATTCGAGATATCGATTGCTCTCTCGTTATTTGGATTTTTCAATCTCTCCACCGTCATTTGGTTTTAGCGGAAATCCGTTTTTTACCCGGACAACCAAAATTTTGATTTTAATTATCGGGATTCGGACCGCTTTCACTACTATCTCTCTACAATTTAAATTGTACATTATGAGATTTGTGTTGTAGATTTCCTACTTTAATTGCTTCAAAAATTGCTGTCCATTAGAAACCCTTTAGTATTTTTGTTGTTTTGTATTTCTATCGAAGGATTTTCCTAGCAATTCGTTTAAAATATCCTGCCGGGATTTCTCCATACATCTGCTTTGATAGGCCAGGAACTTCAGCTGGAGTTCCTCTAAGATTTTTGTTCTGGAAATATCTATTAAAACCCTTTCAGATATTACCCTAAAAATTGTTCATGTATTCTTCCTATGATACCCCCAGGGATTCCTTCATGAACTCCTGCAGAGATTTCTCCAGAATTTTTTGCTGACTTCATCCAGTAATTTCTAAAGGAACTTCTCTAGTGATGTATTCAGAAAATACTGTAGATATTTCTGCAATAATTCCTATATGAATTACTCTGTGCATTATTTATTATTTATTTAGTTCACATAAAATTCATGATAATACTGAATCAACAATTTGCCGCCATAATACTCGATTTGCAGCTGCAGCTCTCCAACGTTAGTCACGCCCAACACTCGCCAGATCACGCTCCACATGGTCCGCCCATCGTGCTCTCTGCGCTCCACGCCTTCTTGTACCATGGATTGTGGATGATTAGCAAACGGCAACTTTGCAGGGTTGTTGTCCGGCATTCTTGCAACATGCCCTGCCCACCGTATCCTTCCGGCTTTGGCCACCTTCTAGATGCTGGGTTCGCTGTAAAGTGCAGCGAGCTCGTGGTTCATCCTTCTCCGCCACACACCGTTCTCCTGCACACCGCCGAAGATCGTTCTTAGCACGCGTTGCTCGAAAACTCCGAGTGCTTGCAGGTCCTCCTCGAGCATGGTCCATGTCTCGTGCCCGTAGAGGATCACCGGTCTTATTAGCGTTTTGTACATGGTACATTTGGTGCGTGGGTGAATCTTTTTTGATCGCAGTTTCTTCTGGAGCCCATAGTAGGCACGACTTCCACTGATGATGCGCCTTCGTATTTCACGGCTCACGTTATTGTGAGCCGTTAGCAAGGAACCGAGGTAGACGAATTCTTCTACCACCTCAAAAGTATCCCCGTCTATCGTAACATTGCTGCCAAGGCTTGTCCTGTCTCGCTCAGTTCCACCTACCAGCATGTACTTTGTCTTAGCCGCATTCACCACCAGTCCGACCTTTGCTGCTTCACGTTTCAGGCGGGTGTACTGTTCTGCCACCGTTCCAAATGTTCTAGCAATAATATCCATGTCATCCGCAAAACAGACAAATTGGCTGGATTTCGTGAAGATCGTACCCCGGCTGTTGAGCCCGGCTCGTCGCATAACACCTTCCAGGGCGATGTTGAATAGTAGGCAGGAAAGTCCATCACCTTGTCTTAGTCCCCGTCGAGATTCGAATGACCTGGATAGTTCACCCGAAATCCTTACGCTGTTCTGCACACCGTCCATCGTTGCTCTTATCAGTCTGGTAAGCTTCCCGGGAAAGCTGTTCTCGTCCATAATTTTCTATAGCTCTGTGCGGTCGATACTGTCGTATGCCTCTTTGAAGTCGATGAACAGGTGATGCGTTGGGACCCGGTATTCACGGCATTTCTGGAGGATTTGCCGTACGGTGAAGATCTGGTCCGTTGTCGACCGGCCGTCGATGAAACCGGCTTGGTAACTTCCCACGAACTCATTTACTTTAGGTGCAAGACGATGGAAGATGATCGGAGATAGCACTTTGTAGGCGGCATTTAAAATGGTGATCGCTCGAAAGTGTAGCATTATCGTATCTGTAAAGAATTATTCTTTAGCATGTTTTTGAAAGATCATAAATATTTGATCTTGACAGTTTACAACTGTCCGTTTTCAAGCAGTCTTTCCCACATCTTTTCAAGTGGTCTTTTTCACATGCAGGACTGATGCGCCTGCATTTCTTCAAGTGCATTCCTCTCATGTTCCCACGAACAATGCTGGGACATGTCATTCACACCTAAATAACTTCGATTTACCACACAAGTTGTGCAACACTCTTGTTTCCCATACCGTACTCATGCTGAGTACGCGTATCACATTTCATACCCATAAATGCACACAATTCCTTCTTTCCACTCGAAGCGCTGACCTAACCGAACAGCGCACAGTTCAAGCAACCACGTGTGAACGTTTACTTAATTGAATGGTAAACGCCCCTTTTCGTAATTATCTTTTCCTTTCCTTGGATTGGCTATCGTTCTGTTGCATGGATCGATAGGCTATTGATATGTATGCGTTTCAGCCTTCTCCAGAAATTATGTACTAGATTAAGCAGGTTAGCTTAAGCTTTGATTTTGAATAAAGACTCATTATTGTTTCAACTCTCAACAAGACTAGTAACTACTAAATGGCGATCAGTGAAGGTTCTAAGTCATAGACTTAGAGATTTTTTTTTACATTGTGCTAAACCAATAAGATGGGTAAAACCCAGTCAAAACAGTACAACGAAAATGGTGAAGTGAAATTAACAACTATAGTGCAAAACCAACAAACGCACAGTGAAGACCATGAAGAACATACTCTAATGTTGTGGCTGATTCTAGCCGCTGTGTTGATTCAATTAACAGTCACATTATACACCCTCTATAAGAGGAGAGAACGAAAAGTTGCTATAAAAGCAGCAAAGTCGGTGGCTGCGCTAGATATTGTATAAGTGAATCTATCGAAGCAAAAAAAAAAAAGTGAAGAATAGTTGCAGATATAGCTAAGTCCATACTAGCCCTATTTTGAAAACTCATTAAGAACCCAATTTGTGACCTTTTGTGGCAATGAAAAGCGAAAAGTAATAAAAGTGGAAGACAAACATTCATATAAAACAATTATAATGTCGAAATCAGACCGACACGAGGTGGATGTGAAGTGAATAAAAGGTGACTCGTAACGTAAACCCATAGTTCAGAGGGTGCAGCGGAATGGAAACCAGAAAAAAGTGCAATCACACTAGAATGTGTAAAATTTAAGAGTATCAACTGCAGGCGAGACCACTACCGGCAGGAGCCGGTAGGCGGGATTCAATGGATCCGGATCGGCGATTTGACGAGATGCGATAACGTGCAATAACAACTTTACATCACGACACATCACAGAGCGGGAGCGCGAGGAAATCAACATTGGTAATGTACAAAACGAAATCATCACAAATTATCACAAAATTGTTTATTCATTTATATATATTTTTTTTATGAGTAAATTTGTTTAATTAAAATGCATCACGAATGAATGATTATGAAAAGTTGAAATTGTTACACACCTATATAAAAAAATGCATTAACACAACTATTTCGGAAAAAACGTTAAGAGATAAATTAAGGCAGTGTAACGAGCTGTACAGCAGTTGTGAATCAAAATTAATTGATAATATTGACGATTTGTCAGACGAGCAATTGAACTCATTAATTTCAAAATTGAGGAAATATAATCAAGAAATTAAAGGTATCATAAAAATTAAATTAGATAAATTACAAATTAAGAAACGTGTAACTCCAAAAACTAAATTCAAACAGTGTCGTGTGGCAAAGGTTATATCGTGCGAAATGGCAGAAGAAAACGATAATCGTGTCCAACCAGTAGCTATTTTTGACATCAAACAAGCATCATCGATCATACACCCGTATGATGGTTCAGTAGCTGGATTCGATACATTCATCGATTCAGTGAAGCTATTGCAAGAACTAATACAACCGACACATATGGCAATGGCCGTCAAATTTATTAAAACAAGATTATCAGGAAAAGCTCGCAGTGGTTTACCTGATACCATAGTAACGATTGATGCCTTAATTGATCATGTTAGATCAAAATGTCAGGATACTACGACCCCTGATTCGATTGTGGCGCAGTTAAATACATTGAGACAACGGGGACCAATTACAAGTTTTTGTGAGGAGATTGAGAATCTCTGCAGCAAACTAGAAAATGTTTATGTTTCGCAAAAAGTGCCGGAAGATGTTGCGAAAACAATGACTACAAAAGCAGGTGTTAATGCCCTCATCAAAGGTGTTACCGCCAGCGAAACAAAATTGATTCTAAAAGCTGGAAATTATTCTAGCATTAAAGATGCTTTGCAAAAAGCTCAAGAATGTGCCAATGATGTTTCCACATCACAAGTTTTTACTATCAAAAGTAAACAACATACCGGGCGTCAGGATAATAGATCTAATTTTCGCGGCAATGGCTTCAACAGAAACCAACATTATAGAAACCCCCCTAGAGGTGGTTTTAATCGTTTTACTCCAAGGCCTTATCCAAACTATTACCATTATTCATCACGTGGAAGATACCAACGCGGAGGTTATAATAATCGCGGACGATTTAATGATAATCGCCCACGGTTCGATAACACAAATCGAATATACATGGCAAATGTGGATCAGCTCCCTGGTCCACCACAATCTCAGAATCGCGATATTTCAAACAGAGCTCCTCAGCAACAGCAACAAAACCAGCAGCAGAGTCAACGTAATTTTTTAGATCAGTGTTAACTATAAATCTTTCTGCTTCCAATTTTATTAAGATTGGAGTAGAGATGACAAATTCAGTCTGCACTTTACTTGTAGATTCAGGTGCAGATATTTCTATTTTTAAATCTGATAAAATTTTGGTAAATCACAAAATAAACAACAATGTTAAAACAATTATTACGGGAATTACAGAAGGAGAGATTGAAACATTGGCTGTAACTGAGACAATTTTGAATTTTGGAAATGGCGTAAGAGTTAACCATTCATTTCATGTAGTTAATGCAAATTTTCCAATTTTAACTGATGGCATTTTAGGAAGAGATTTTCTGTCTCTCTTCAGATGCAATATTGATTATGAATCTTGGTTATTGAATTTTAATATTAATAATACACCTGTATCTGTTCCAATTCAAGATACAGTTAATGAGAATTACATAATCCCACGAAGATGTGAAGTAATACGTAAGATTAAAGATTTAAACATCACAGAGGACATGGTTTTATTTTCTCAGGAAGTTAAACCTGGTCTTTTCTGTGGTAATGCAATAATTTCACCTAATTGTCAGTATGTTAAATTCATGAATACCACTCTACAACCAATTAATGTTTCAAATGTTGACGTAAAGCTTATGATGGAACCACTGACTAATTACCAATTATTGAATTTTCGGAAATCCAAGAAACCTGATACCACACAAATGAGAAATAAAGAAATTTTGGAGCAAGTTGACTTGACAAACGTTCCTGATTTTGCAAAAGATGATTTAAAGAAATTAATTACAAACTATTCGGATATTTTTTCACTACCAGATGAGCCAGTAACTGTAAACAATTTTTACGAACAGACTATCAATACCAGTGATCCAGTTCCAACTTATATACCAAATTATAAAACCATTCATTCCCAAAGTGATGAAATTCAAGCCCAAGTTAATAAAATGCTGAAGGATAACATTATTGAACCTTCGGTATCGTCATACAATAGTCCAATACTTTTGGTTCCGAAGAAATCAACAGATGATAAGAAAAAATGGCGTCTTGTCATAGACTTTAGACAGCTCAACAAGAAGATATTAAGTGACAAATTTCCTTTGCCAAGAATAGATTCAATATTGGATCAGCTTGGTAGAGCAAAGTATTTTTCAACTTTAGATTTAATGTCGGGATTTCATCAAATCCCACTGGATGAGTCTTCGAGAAAATTTACTGCTTTTTCGACCCAATCAGGTCATTACCAATTTACAAGATTACCGTTTGGATTAAATATTAGTCCAAATAGTTTTCAAAGGATGATGACTATTGCAATGTCTGGTTTGACACCAGAACTCGCTTTTGTTTATATCGATGATATAATAGTCGTAGGTTGTTCAATGCAACACCATTTACGCAATTTATCGATAGTGTTTGAAAGAATTCGTAAATATAATTTAAAATTAAATTTGGCAAAATGTAAATTCTTCAATACAGAAGTTACTTATTTAGGGCACAGAATAACCGACAAAGGTATTCTGCCCGACAGTAGTAAATATGACGTAATAAAGAACTACCCAGTTCCGAGAAACAGTGACGAAGTTAGAAGGTTTGTAGCATTTTGCAACTACTACCGTAAATTCGTCCCAAATTTCGCAACAATTGCTTATCCGTTGAATCAATTGTTAAGAAAAAATGTAAAATTTGATTGGTCATCAAAATGTGAGGATGCTTTCAATGCTCTTAAATCATTTTTGATGTCACCAAAATTATTACAATACCCTGATTTTAAGCAAACATTTATATTGACTACCGACGCATCTGATGTTGGATGTGGCGCGGTATTATCACAGAATATTGATGGCAACGATTTACCTATAGCGTTTGCCAGTAAAAGCTTTACGCTTGGTGAAAAGAATAAATCAGTAATTTTAAAAGAATTAACAGCGATACATTGGGCTATCGATTATTTCAAAGCTTATTTGTATGGACGTAAATTTGTAGTTCGTACAGATCATCGCCCCTTAGTATTTTTATTTAATATGAAAAATCCGACATCTAAATTAACTAGGATGAGATTGGATTTGGAAGATTTCGATTTTTCCATTGAATATATTCAAGGTAAAACAAACGTTACTGCTGATGCATTGTCACGTATAATAATGACATCAGATGAATTAAAATCTAAAAGTATATTTACTGTTAATACTAGGTCAATGACAAGGAAGAAAGATAATGAAACTAAAAATGAACAACGATATTCCAGTCAAATCAATGTCGATAATAAGCCTGATCAACTTGTTATCTATATGACAGAGAACCCGACTGAAGCTAGAAAACTACCAAAACTTCGAAGTATAGTGGAAAATGAAAATTTAATTTTTACAATGTATGAAGCGCAGAAAAATAAAGTTATTATACGAATAACAACACGATTGCGAAGTATAAGACAAACACTAGTGTTTGCACTTTCAGTGTTAGAAAAAGAAATGAATATTAATAAAATTGATAAAATTGCACTTTCGAGTCTTGACCCAATTTTTAACATGGTATCTAAAGAAACTTTTAAAGAGTTAACTCTGAAATCAATCAAAACATTACAGATTATAATGTATAATCCACCCAAGTTCATTAGTGATCTTGGAGAAATTCAAAATATACTCAAAAACCATCATGAGACACCAACTGGAGGACATATAGGTCAGCATAGACTGTACCTCAAGCTTAGAGAAATTTACAACTGGACAAATATGAAAAGTTCGATTGCTCAATTCATAAAGGCCTGTGAATTGTGCAAGTTGAATAAAATTACCAAACACACAAAAGAAAAATTAACAATTACCAATACCCCATCTAGACCATTCGAAGTGATAGCTATTGATACCGTAGGACCACTTCCAAAATCAAATAATAATAATAGATACGCTGTGACTATACAGTGTGAATTGACTAAGTATATAGTTTTAATTCCAATTCCAACTAAAGAAGCGAATGTAATAGCTAAAGCTTTGGTTGAAAATTTTATTTTGATATATGGTAAATTTTTAGAGTTAAAATCAGACCAAGGATCCGAATACAAAAATGAAGTCCTTGGCCAAATATGCAAGTTATTACAGGTTAAGCAAACTTTTTCTACAGCCTACCATCCACAAACGATAGGTTCATTGGAAAGAAATCATAGGTGTTTGAATGAATACCTAAGAAATTATGTCAATGAACACCATTCGGATTGGGATGATTGGTTACAATTTTATGCATTTACATATAATACTAGCCCACATACTGATCATGGTTTAACGCCATATGAATTGGTTTTCGGAGTTAAAGCAAGAGTACCACACGAAACATACACAGATAAAGTTGATCCAGTTTATAATTTTGATCTTTACAGTACAGAATTAAAATTCAAACTTCAAAAGTCACATGAAACTGTAAAACAAAAATTACTTGAACAGAAACAAATTCGAAAAGAAATAAATGATCGTTCAACGAATCCGATTCAAATCAAAACAGGAGATACAGTTTATTTGCAAAAGGAAAATAGACGTAAATTAGATTCATTTTACACAGGTCCATATAAAGTAAAATCAATAATAGAACCAAATTGTGAGATCATAAATTTGCAAACGAATCAATCATCTTTAGTTCATAAAAATAGACTAATTAGATCATAAGAAGTGTTAGTTTATAAACCCGAGCCTAATCTCATAAAAAAATAATGGAAATCAAAAAATAGTAAAAAAATGAGATAGGTCAATATTCTTAGCATTAGCTGAGAAGTGAGAAATTCGGATAGTTTTAAGATACATTTTATTTTATTTTGCAACTACATATTCCAAATATTTCAATTATAATTACAAAAAAAACTGACATTTTATTTCATCATTGTAAAGGAGATTGAAACAATATTTTAGAATTTATTGAAACTATGTTGACAATAATTGAATGATTTCACTGCGTTACGTCATTCACCCAAAGGGGGATGGTGTAGCATTATCGTATCTGTAAAGAATTATTCTTTAGCATGTTTTTGAAAGATCATAAATATTTGATCTTGACAGTTTACAACTGTCCGTTTTCAAGCAGTCTTTCCCACATCTTTTCAAGTGGTCTTTTTCACATGCAGGACTGATGCGCCTGCATTTCTTCAAGTGCATTCCTCTCATGTTCCCACGAACAATGCTGGGACATGTCATTCACACCTAAATAACTTCGATTTACCACACAAGTTGTGCAACACTCTTGTTTCCCATACCGTACTCATGCTGAGTACGCGTATCACATTTCATACCCATAAATGCACACAATTCCTTCTTTCCACTCGAAGCGCTGACCTAACCGAACAGCGCACAGTTCAAGCAACCACGTGTGAACGTTTACTTAATTGAATGGTAAACGCCCCTTTTCGTAATTATCTTTTCCTTTCCTTGGATTGGCTATCGTTCTGTTGCATGGATCGATAGGCTATTGATATGTATGCGTTTCAGCCTTCTCCAGAAATTATGTACTAGATTAAGCAGGTTAGCTTAAGCTTTGATTTTGAATAAAGACTCATTATTGTTTCAACTCTCAACAAGACTAGTAACTACTAAAAAAGTTCTCACACATTAACTTGTCGCCTTTCTTATCACACTTGGAAAAAATCACCGACTCCGGTAACTTTTTTACCGAAATCTCAACCGTTAAGTTTTTACCGGAAAAATTCGGTAACGTCACCGAACTTCGTTAAATTTTGACAGATAAACGATAACATTTTACCGAAATTTGGTAATTTTTACAGGATTTCGGTAAAAAAAACCATTACCGATCGCTCAGCTGTTGAGATTTCGGTAAAAATTAACGAACGCGAGTAGCTGTGATGGATGGGACAGATTATCCCTTCCTTCCACTCCTCCGGTAGCTCCTCCTCCAGATCTTGACTACTAACTGGTGCAGACAGGTGGCCAACTTTTCCGGGCCCATCTTGATGAGTTCTGCTGCGATACCGTCCTTACCAGCCGCTTTGTTGTTTTTGAGCTGGTGGATGACATCCTTAACTTCCCTCAGCGTGGGAGCTGGTTCGTTCCCGTCCTCTGCTGCACCAATATAGTCATTTCTTCCGCTGCCTTGGTCCTCAGGTGCTCGTCGAAGTGCTGCTTCCACCTTTCGATCACCTCACGTTTGTCCGTCAGGAGGCTCCCGTCCTTATCCCTGCAGATTTCGGCTTGCGGCACGTACACAGCTAATCGCGTTCGGTAGTTTTTACCGAAATCTCAACCGCTAAGCGTTCGGTAATGGATTTTAACCGAAATTCTGTAGAAAAATAACAAATTTCGGTAAAATGTTATCGTTTATCTGTCAAACTCTAACGAACTTCGGTAAAAGTTACTACCTTTACCGATTTTTTCCTGTAAAACAAACTTAACGGTTGAGATTTCGGTAAAACATTACCGAAGTCGGTGATATTTTCTAACTGTGTAGCCTTTGCGGGATGCGTTGAGCTTCTGGTAGAACTTACGTGTTTCCTGTGAACGGCACAGCAGTTCCATTTCCTCGCACTCCGCTTCTTCCAGGCGGCACTTTTTCTCCCGGAAGAGACGGGTCTGCTGCTTCCGCTTCTGTCTGTATCGCTCCACATTCTGTCGGGTTCCATGCTGCAGCATTACCGCCCGCGCTGCATCCTTCTCCTCCATAACCGCTCTGCACTCCAAACGGAGTAAACCTCATTGCATCATTCCACGCGCGTACTCATACTCCGGGTTTAAGTTGTTATGAAATTAAGTTTTAACGATCGCGGATTAAGGGATGATCGTCAGGAATCAATCACGACGACCCCACACGATGCTCCCCTAGATATAAAAGGTGCCAACTGGAGAACTACATTGCCTCGAGAATCTGCGCGTATGCGGTGGCGACATCCGGTTGCTTCAGTCGCTCTAGATCGTACCGGGGCGGCCGCCGGTAATATACGTTGTTAATAATGGAGAGTTTTGGGCGCAGTTTAACCATCACCAGGTAGTGATCAGAGTCGATATTAGCGCCACGATAGGTCCTGACGTCGATAATGTCGGAGAAGTGCCGTCCATCAATCAGAACGTGGTCGATTTGCGATTCCGTTTGTTGTGGTGATCTCCAGGTGTAACGATACGGGTGGCTGTGCTGGAAGAAGGTGCTACGAATGGCCATGTTCTTGGAGGCGGTGAAATCGATGAGGCGTAGGCCATTTTCGTTCGTCAGCTGGTGGGCTTTCCAATCGTCGGTCTGAATTCCTCCTCCTCCTACCTGAGCGTTTAGATCCCCTATGATGATCTTGACGTCGTGGTTTGGGCAGCGGTCGTACTCGCGTTCGAGCTGCGCATAAAATGCGTCTTTGCCATCATCAGTGCTTCCTCTGTGCATAAGTCCACGAATAAATTCACGGAAGGCACAAATTTCCCAAAAGGAGAAGAACATACCCCTGGAGCAAACCTGCTGATGAATAAGTTCAGCGATTTTCCTAGGGATTTTTTTTCAAAAATTCCTCTTAGGATTCCTTCGGGGATCCTTCGAGGCATTTCTTAAAATGTTTCTCTATTAAGGTGAATATATGACGAAGCCAAACCTCGAATTTTCAAGAGCACAAATCTGAAGAACCGAATGTCGGTTTGAGCTGAAAAGTTGATCGATTGATTACCCGCTGGTAGTGACCAATCGATCAACTTTTCAGCGCAAACCGACATTCGGTTCTTCAGATTTGTGCTCTTGAAAATTCGAGGTGTGGCTTCGTCATATATTCACCTTAATGTCTTCAATTATTACTCATATAGGAATTCCTCTTGAGATCTCACTATGATTCCTCTGTTAGATTTCCCAATTGGATTTCCCGAAGGTCCTTTTTGAGATTTTTCCTGGATTACCTCTTGGTATTCGTATACGAAAATCTCTTGGTATTGCTTCTGAAATTCCTTCAGAAAATCTGAATGAAAATTCTCCTGGCATTCATGCTAGAATTTATCAACCCATTTCTGCTGTGATTTCTTCTTATACTGCTCCAGATATTTCCCCAGTACTTTTTTCAGGAATTCCTCCATGGATTTCTCAAGGAGATTTCCTCCAGTGATGCCTCTTGGGATTTCTACGGAGATCGGATTCTTTCAGAAATTACTTAAGTGGTTTAGCCGGAGCTCCTTCAAAGTATTTTTGCAGAATCTACCTACGGGATTCCTTCCGGAATGTTTTGAGGGTTACGTTCCGTTACTCCTCGGGTATTAATTACTCCAGAAATTCTTCAAAGATGTTTCCAGAGATTTTTTAGAGATTAGGCTCTGAAAATTGAAGTGGCAAGGCAGCGGAAATGTAACCAATTCGGGCGGTATGAGTGTATATACTTGTCAATCATATGTTGGTTCATTTTCGCTGGTAAGCTGCGCTAACCAGTGTCAACTGTCTTCTGCAGCCCACAATTGATAGGAGCTAGGAGAAGGCTGTGTTCCAGTAGGGATGTTATAACAAGAAGAAAAAGAAATAGAAGATTTGATACTTCTGCTCTAAAAAGCACTGCATGTTAACTTTACCAAACACCATTTTTTTCTGTGCTGTCTACACCCATTCGACTTTATTCTACCACAAAAGATTCGTACAAATATTACGTAATGCAAAATTTAGTAATATTAGACCCTATCCGCTATCCCTTCCCCGCGCACTATTTTTTAAGAGAAATTTTGAAATTTTGTACGAAGCGTAACACAAACCCCCTTCCCTCATTGGCGTTATGTAATATTTGAACAAACCCAATGCACACCCTCCACACCTATCTCCGTCCCTGACATGCTCAGAACAATTTTTCATAAATTAAAAAAAAAATGAAAAATATCCCGATTTCGTCAGCCCAAAATGCTAGCAGGGGCTGACAAAATTAGGTCCTTACTATACCAGGTAAACACCAACTAATATAATAACCCCAGATCAGAGGTTCAGTTCCCGTTCCGATCAGAAAAAAATGTCGACTTCTTGGATATAGTGTGTTATTATGCTTATTATGCAATATACAAGTACAATACAATGGAAAGCAAAAGAAACCATTTAATAATTATGGAAGTGCTAAAAGAACTCTAAGTTGAAGAAATGCAGGTCAAGTTGCAGTGAGAACATAAAGCAGGATAAAAGATGCTCGCATCGGCATTGTTTCTCTTCTTTATGTTGTTAATTCAACATTCGTCCTTCTGTCCTTTCAACCTTTTATACTATTTATTTATTTTTGTTTCGACCTCTTGTCCATTCGACCTTTTATCCATTCGACTTTTTGTCCATTCGACCTTTTGTCCATTCGACCTATAGTCCATTCGTCCTTCTGTCCTTTTGACCTTTTGTCCTAGTTATTTTATTCATTTCGACCTTTCGACCTTCGACCTTCGACCTTATGATCTTTGACCTTTTGTCCTACAACCCCCTATTTTACTACATTTTTCTATTCATTCGACCTTTTGTCTATTCGGCCTTTTGTCTTTCGGCCTTTTGTCCATGTGACCATTTGTTCTTTCGACCTTTTGTCCATTAAGGGGCTATCCATTAATTACGTAAAGGTTTATAAGGGAAGGGGGGTTTGAGAAATCTTACGCGCCATACAAAAACATTTGGGCTCCCATACAAAAAAATCTTACAAGGGAGGGTGGAGATGTCGAAAAATCGTGAAAATCCCCTTACGTAATAAATAAACAGCCCCTTTGACCTTCGACCTTTTGTCTCTAGGAGCATTGATTTCATTTTGGACGACGAATATTCGACGCTGTGTACTGGGATCTTAAGAGTGATCCGAATATAACGGTCAAAATAAATAATTGAAGCGGCTGATATAAGTACAAAAAACTATTTTGTTCGAGAAATATAACCCTGGAATGTTTTGTTGACTAATTTTATTCATGTACATCATCCCATAAATGTCCATCCCAAGCCACACACACATTCGGTAATAATAGGAAAACATCATCAATATGATCCAGCTTCTGTTTAAACTCCTAAGCCGAATGAATGACACTTGACGTAATGAGTGTGTTTTACCCATTTACTTCTGCTTGCATCCACAACGAACTTACTGTTATACTCAAACTTCAATCTCACACGTGTAACAACCTTTGTTTATCATCCGATTTTCCTCTTGTTCTGCACAATACTGCCTACAATTATGAATCATGAAGCATTATGGATAAATAATGTTTTAAGTTATTTTACAATCGTTATATTAAGATGCCTGTTCGTATGCATCAAAAAATGCTAGAGAAGATTGTGGTATGTCGGTTGGTACGTTGTTGATGGTATGCCTAACACTGAATGATTCACAATTGCGGAATCAACTTTCTACCTTCACGAGACCGACACAGCTCAAAAGCATGAGGCCATTACAACAGACTTCTGCTGCGATGAGAAGCCGACTTACACACTAGCCGACCACTTTGCTCCGTTCGAAGAAGAGTTTACTCCGCAGCCGCCGGGCTGAACCGACCTAGAAACCGGGATTTCCCCATCATTCAAGTTTTTTGGAGCCGACAGTGCAGTCGTAGGTTGGTACCTACCTAGCCTATTGTTGGCATTAGGACTAGCTGGGGCAGCAGTGAAGTCAGTGCCAGCCAGTGTGTAGAAGCATCATCGTTTGTTCAACAGTGTCTATTGGGCTTCTCCATGCTACCAAGGGGAACTAATTCTCGCACTCCAAGGTGTACGCAGTTCAACTGGCGAAGACTCTTGAGATTGGCTGTTTGCAGATGGGTGGTCTTTATGAAATCAATCTGAGTTTCATTCTATTACACATAGGGAAGGTAATCTCATAAGAGATTGTGGAATATTTTGAAAACGCATTACCTTTGATAGCAATGCTTTAACGATTTTAAGAAAATATTTTGACTGCTTGTCAAAAAAAGGCTAAATAGTAATTCTAATGGGATTGTTCAGGAGCGAAATGCCATCTCATTATTATGACAATAACTCACTCCCCCCCACCAACAATTTTGAATTCTACATTTAATATCAGAAATTAAATTGATATGCAACGAAAAAAAAAGCATCACAAAATTGTTTACTACACCCGGCAGCTAATGTAGGCTGTAATTGCAAATGCGGTGCCGCAATTTGTTTCCCATATCCCTCGTTCATTCGTACAAAAATATTATGAACCGCACCAACAACAATATCCTGGGGGGCCACGAAAAAACCCAGACTTCATTTGGGCGTTAAATTGATTGCCGCCATGCATTCCAAAAACATAATAATGCGGGTTGCTAATTAATTATCGCGCGCGCGAGATGAATCCGCCAAACCAACCACAACGCGTACGTCAAGCAAATAAATAAATTGTCCAAAAATATTATTTTGATTGGATTGTAGGAATATGAACTGTCATGGATTGTAGGCGCAGAAGAGGCACACCATTTGACAAGGGTAGATTTTGGAAAGTTTTAATGAGGCAACTACTAGAACGTGTATTGTTTGAAATTAACCTGTGGAATGGGATGTGATTCACAGTTACCTTAAATGTTAAATTCTGTAATGAAGTTAGGTCTGTATATCCGAAAACTAGTTTTCTCTGTTCAGCTAGCACAGAGCATTTCACTCATTCAAGATCACTGTAGTAACTAAGATTCAAGAGTTTGATCATCGAACTGTGGTCTCTTCCCAAACATGTATGGTCACATTCTCTAGAATGGAAAAGCCATTTGCGAAAATTAATGTATCAAATACAAATCCGAAGAAACGTTTTCTTGCATTGGTACACGGGCTACATCAGACAGCAGCATGTTGTCACATCAAATCTTCATCGTTGTCGACGGCCCCATTCGGTTGTTAGGCATTAATACCAAATTCAATAACATTAAGAATCGATTCTTGCTTTCTATCGTTTGAGGTGGAAGTCATTAATCGGAAAATTATTGCAAATTGATGCGACAATCCCCGTCATGGGAGACCAAGATAGTCTCAAAATATTAGAAAACTGGTTAAATGATCGAAAGGGAGAAACGGGTGCATGACAAAGCCACGGTGTGCCAAAAACCGTTATCTATATCTATCTATCTATCTATATATATAAAAATGAATTTCCGTCTGTCTGTCTGTCTGTCTGTCTGTCTGTCTGACCGCTATGCATTCGGAAACTACTGAACCGATCGGTGTGAAATTTTGTATGTGGGTACTGTTGGGACCGGGGCAGGTTCTTAGCTTGGTGCGGGACCTCTCCGGTCTCGGGAACGGGGGGCTCCCATACAGATGACTTTGCGGGGGACGTCCCTTTGATGCTGCATGTCAAAAAACACAGTAGGCAGGCAGTACGACGTTTTCCCGGAAGTACTAATGAGCGTTCAAAACAAATATGTCAACAGTGTAAGTGCTCGAGCAAGGCTGTTTTGGCCTCGGAATCCGGTTTTCTCTGGGGGAGATTCAACATAATTAATTGTCCAAACAGACAATATTTTTCCACTTCGCTAAGAGCGTAAGGCGAGGTGAGGTTAACGATGCGCTTGAAATTCAATCAATCGTAAGAATAACAATCTTATTTCCGAAATAGGAGTACGTTCGCAATGATGATGGTGAGGATATTCTTCGGCCCAGCAGGATACAGGCGATCTTAGCACAGGTATATATTAGCCCGCAAGGACAAGTCCGACGATAATGGGACGCACTGGCATTCACCGACCGAGAGTTCACAATTCACCCACGGGTTACGTATTCCTGAACGAGAAAAACTCTACACTGTTGCGGCATTTCAATGTTTTTGTGCAATTAGACGAAGACCAACAATGACATAGAACTCCGATCTATACGTTTATTCCCGATCAAAAACGTAGGGTCACCTCCTCAAAAGAATGTAATTTTTTAAATCCCATATCCCCGCCGAGTTACATTAAAAAAAAAATCAAAGTTTCATTCAAAAAAAAATAAGCCAAATAAACATTGAACATGATTTTGGCAAGACCTTTCTGAAAATATTTGTCTGTGAAAGAAACGGAAAGACTAACCAAACAAACCCCCCCCCCACTTATTCTTCCAAATAAGTAATACAGGCAGGTTGAAAGTTCCAACATGATCCAAACCGAACTTGGGAAACTAACGACTTCTCTCATGAACTAAACCACCATGTTGGCAACCGACAGATGTCACACGCCATAAAACCATAGGAACTAAATTAATGACCAGAGACCGGCATGGTACAGAAAGGCATTGTAAACTTGAACTCCATTCAACTTGATTTATGACGCTCAAAACTATAAAAATATTTATAAAAAATAATTTCTGTCTGTTTGACCCTTATTTATTCGGAAACTACTGGACCGATTGGTATGGAAATTTGGAAAAACCTTCTATACAAATGAAATGAACATTTCTGCATAACTTGAGAACCAATCAAGCAAGTGGAACCAAAATTGCCGTGAGGAGGATTCAGAAGGTAACGAATGTTTCATGATTACACACAACTCCTCTACATTTGAAAAGGGGAGCTCTCATACAAATTAATAGGATTTTTTTTGTATTACATGAAAACCAATCCAGCAAATACAACAAAATTTGTCATGTAGAGAACTCAGAAGATTAAGAATGTTTTTACGATGATGTAAGACGCTTTCTTCCTTTGGAAAGGGGTCGGACATTTCTGCATGACTCAAGAACCAAGAATATGAAAATAAATTTGCTATGCGGAGGTTTCAGAAGGCAAAAATTGTTACTATGGTGTGTGAGACCCCTCCCCCCTTTGAAAAGGGGGATTCCCACACAAATGCAACGGAAATTTCTGCATAACTCGAGAACTAATGAAGCAAATGTTACCAAGTTTGCCATGCGGAGGTTTTGAAAGGCACAAACAATGTGTTCATGATGGCATGAGATCACTCCACTCTCTGAAAAAGGGGGCTGCATAACTTGAGAATCAATCAATCAAATGGAACCAAATATGACATACGGATATATTAGAAGGCAAAAAATGTTTATATTATTAAACAAATGGAACCTGATTTGGAATGTGGAGATTCAAGAGAAATGTTTTTATGATGGCTTGAGACCCACCCCTCTTTGGAAGGAGAGGCTCCTATACAAACGAATCAAAACATTACTAAATATTATTAGAATAAATCAAGTTAATAGCAAGGCAAGGGAAGTTTCTATGTAAGTGTGAGATCCCTTTTTTTTTGAATACTTCTGCATAGATAGAAAATTAATCAAGCAAATGGAGCAAAACTATGAATGTGGCGGGTTTTGAAGGCAAGACATGTTTCAAAAGTCGTGTGCAACCTGTCGTGTGCCTTTTTATCTCGCAGGACTAGGGGTACAAATATTAAAACAGAAAAATTAGCCGTACGTCATACAACCGAATGCACAAAAGGTGAACCAGGTTGTACTTCCTGCTGCTACAGATAAAACATGACTTATAACTGAAAAATCAAATAATCAAGCAAATAAAACAAAATTTGACATTTGGAGGGTTTTGAAGGCAAGGAACGTTTAAAAAGTTGAGGGTCTGGGACCCCTCCTTCACCTGGGAGCTGAATGAGGAATAGCCCGAATGGACATCAGGCCGAATGTTTATTGAATCCACAGGCAGAATGATCACCATACCCTCTTTGTCACACAGGTTGTACTTCCTGCTGCTAATAATGCTCACTCCATCTGTGATTTTTCCTTCTTTTAGTAATAGGCTGTTCCTTCAAGTCTCAATTTAGCATTTTGTTTATGGACCAACTGCTAAAATTCACAACATACCTAAATGTTTCCTTATTTTTATTGAAGGTTTTTCCTTCGAGTGGCACTGTTGTGTAGTTTATGGCAGTTGAACTGCTAACTCTATGGTCGGTTTGTCCCTTTAAGTAACATTGATAAAGAGTTGGTTAGCAACCAAACCACCAAACAGCATTCTTTATCTGAGTTTTTCCTTCTTTTAAAATTGGCTGTTCTATTGCACTGTTATGAATAAGTGGGCCTTCACATAAAAAATCAACCAAAGATAAAAAAAAATCATAATAAAACACGAACTATGTGTTTCTCAGGTAACATGCATGTTTTAAAAGAAGTAAAAACTTCTACTTAGTCCAGAATATTGGATTATGAAAACGGAAGGGGACAAATGTACTAAAGGGAACGTGCCTCTGGAGCCGACGTTCCAATGTATAATATACAAGTTGTATATTATACAAGTTTGTTTACCTACCCTTTGAAGCCATACAACTAATACATGAATTAAATGATCAACAAGATTTTTGAACGGTTCAATTTGTGATCATGGTGGCTATGTTCGGTTGTATACCATTTCACCGAAAACCATTTCGCGGAATTTTTTTTCGCGGTGTAACATTTCGCAGAATGAACCATTTCGCCGAATACCATTTCGCGGAATGACTTTTCGCGGAATGTACTGTTTCGCGGAATGCCATTTCGCGGAATTTAATATTTTGCATATAATAATGGAATAACAAATTATTTGCTCTGCTAAACATTACTAGCCCCATCATTGATGCGTATTCATTATTACCTTAGCTCTGCGATTGTATTTGTTCCGTACGGAACGAAAGACCAATTAACGAGAATTTAATCAATCGCCTAACCTAGCTACTGCGACCCACGAATGCGAAACATTTACCGATTTGTCGCCCCAACACGACCCACCCTTGCTACGTCTTTGAGAACGTGAGTACCGACAGCCACCGTGAGTACCCGCAGTGAGCGCAAATGACAGGTTCCCACCGTCGTCGCCGACTCCGAAGTGTGGTGACTAACGCCAAACTCACCACAGCAGCACCCCGAGAGTGACAGCCATCGAGAGAGTTCCACCCGCGTCTGGAACCAGCGTCGCGATATTGCGCGAACATTCCAGATTGCGGGTGCGCACATATAAATATGCGAATGATTCGCCGCAGTTTTCAGTTATTGTTTTACCGCCGCGTGATATACCTCGTTCGAGTGCAAAAGTAAAAGTGTTAAATTCTAAGTAGTGTTAAGTAGTGTAGTAAGGTGCAGAGTAAAATAAAGTGTAGTGAGTAGTGTAACCAGTGGTGTTGTGCCTTTCATTTCCGAAATCCCGACCAAGTAATTACAGTCCACCCCGACCCGTGGCTCCGTTGCCAGAACATAGTGGTCCTTCGAGCCGGATCCAGTGCCGCCCTCGCCGTAGGAAAGGATACAACACCATCATCGCCGCCCGACACGTTTCCGTGGCTCCGTTGCCAAAACGTGCACCGACCGAAGAGAAGATTATTCGCTACTATCGCCGCCGCTTGTGAAGTGTTCCATACCGACCACCGATCGCTCGAGGAGTACTCTGCACCACAGTTCCGACCCGAAACGAATTCGTAGCGTGTTTTGTCCGAAAGAGTTTCACCATGTCGCAGGTACAAACGCCGATGACCAGATCAGCTACCAAGGCTGCAGCTGAAGCCGCGAAGCAGAAGCAGCAACTAATCGACAACGCAAGCAGCTGGGAGATCAATACCGATGCAGAGACGATAAAAGAAGTATCGTCACTGTCCCGTCAGCGTGATCAGGTAAGCCTCAAGCTAGCACGAGTGCAAAGGGCACTTGCCACTGCCAAGCATGAGGTGAGCCTCCCGCAACTCAAGACATTCCTGAAGAAGGTGGATGACGCGTACGCCGAATTCAGTACAATTCATACGAAGCTGGTTGCCGTTATCCCGGATGAAGCTTTCCGACAGCAGGAGGAGATTTACATCACTTTCGAAGAACGATACGACTACGTCCGCACAGTCATCGAGGAGCTCATGTTAGCACACGAGACGAACACCACCAAGGCTCAAACTCTGCAACCGCAGGTGATCCTGCAGCAACAGCCATTGAAGGTCCCGATCCCCACTTTCGATGGATCGTACGCTAGCTGGCCAAAGTTTAAGGCTATATTCCAGGACCTGATGGCTGGCTCGGGAGATTCCGACGCCATCAAGCTTTATCACCTTGATAAAGCGCTTGTTGGTGAAGCGGCTGGAGTTCTTGATGCCAAGGTGATGAGCGAAGGGAACTACCAGCAAGCATGGGCTATCCTCACCGAACGATACGAGAACAAAAGGATCATCGTGGAGACCCACATCCGTGGACTGTTCGACATCCAGAAGATGGCTTCTGGATCCTGCAAAGAGCTGCGACGACTTCACGACGAATGTGTCCGCCATGTCGAGAGTCTGAAGTACCTCGAGCAGGAGTTCCTTGGTATTTCTGACTTGTTCCTGGTCCACATTCTAGCTTCCGCGATGGATCAAGCGACAAGGATGGCTTGGGAGGCCACCCAAAAGAAAGGTGAGTTGCCAACGTACGCACAGACCATTTCGTTCCTCCAGACAAGGTGCCAGATGTTGGAGAATTGTGAAATGGCTTTTCCGACAACCAACACCGAGCATTCATCACAACCAAATACAAAGCGAGAAGTTTCTACGAACGAATCCACCGTGAAAATCTACACCGCTACATCCGAGTCGAGGAAAGACATTTGTGACTTCTGCGAAGGTCTACATCGCAATTACCAATGCAACGTGATCAGTTCCATACCATTCGACAAAAGGATCGAGAAAGTACGAGCTTCTGGCGTCTGCTTCAACTGTCTCCGGAAGGGCCACAGCGTCAGAGATTGCTCGTCAACAAAATCGTGCCAGAAATGCCAGAAGCGTCATCACACTCAACTCCACAACGAAGAGGTTGAACAAGTGTCAAGCCCCAACGTCCCAGTACCAGCACCAGAGACTCGCCATGCAATCGCCGAAAATGTGGAATCTACTGCAACTTCAACCCGAGAATCACCGAACATTCCGCTTTCTTGCAACTTTGCCGACTCTACGAAGACTGTGTTCCTGTTAACAGCTGTTGTGAACGTATTGGACGCAAACAACGAATCACATCCCTGCCGTGTGCTGCTAGACAGTGGATCCCAAGTGAACTTTGTCACAGCCGATTTTGCGAGTCGTATTGGAAGTACGAAACACCGTGTCAACATCCCAATCAGAGGAATCAACGATGTACAGACCACTGTCTACGACAAGGTAGTGGTGAAATTCCGATCCCGTGTCTCCGATTACGAAGCGCAGGTGCAGTGCCTCGTAACACCAAGCGTAACGGGAGTCATCCCAGCATCAAGAATCGATGTTTCATCTTGGAGTATTCCCTTCGGAGTTCAACTCGCCGACCCCGAATTCTACAAACCGGAGAAGATCGACATGTTGCTTGGCGCCGAACTGTTTTTGAAATTACTACGCCCAGGTTACATCAAACTTGATAACGACTTCCCCGAGTTACGTGAGACCACACTAGGATGGGTAGTAGCCGGAGTATTCAAGGAAAGACCCATCTCCAAGCGTGTTCAGCATTCGCACATCACATTGGTTGACCACAACGAGAAGATCAACCAGCGTTTTCGTAGCACCCAGGAGTTATTCAGCCCAAGATCGACTTCCAGTAATCCACAGAATGGGAGATACCGCCGAGGAATGCAAGAGAATAATCCAAATCAATCAACGCGTCGTGCCGTGTACCGCCCTACGAAATCGACTGCCAATAGTCCAGTGCTTTGCTGTAGTGCCTGGACTGTGAAGGATAAACAATGTCAAATCCCGTCCTCTGCAAAGGTTTCAACGATGATGTTTAGGTGCAACCGGCCACCTGACCGCCTCCGAGTGCAGCAACCACCGATTCCGACAGATATCCAGGACCAGTTCTCACCTTTGCAAAATAAGCCGAATGAATCGCTTCGAACTTTGTGGAATCCCAACACCAACGACATACGCAGTAGAGCTTCAACATCGAGCAATGGACGACAGAGAAATGGCAACCCATCGCTCAGCTCAAGAGTATTCCGACCCAAAGCAGACAACATGCGCAACCGATGGACTTCAATCGCCTACGACAAGTCAGTAAAATCAACGATGAAACCTGTTGAACTTCGTGTCAACCGGGGGGAGTATGTTCCGTACGGAACGAAAGACCAATTAACGAGAATTTAATCAATCGCCTAACCTAGCTACTGCGACCCACGAATGCGAAACATTTACCGATTTGTCGCCCCAACACGACCCACCCTTGCTACGTCTTTGAGAACGTGAGTACCGACAGCCACCGTGAGTACCCGCAGTGAGCGCAAATGACAGGTTCCCACCGTCGTCGCCGACTCCGAAGTGTGGTGACTAACGCCAAACTCACCACAGCAGCACCCCGAGAGTGACAGCCATCGAGAGAGTTCCACCCGCGTCTGGAACCAGCGTCGCGATATTGCGCGAACATTCCAGATTGCGGGTGCGCACATATAAATATGCGAATGATTCGCCGCAGTTTTCAGTTATTGTTTTACCGCCGCGTGATATACCTCGTTCGAGTGCAAAAGTAAAAGTGTTAAATTCTAAGTAGTGTTAAGTAGTGTAGTAAGGTGCAGAGTAAAATAAAGTGTAGTGAGTAGTGTAACCAGTGGTGTTGTGCCTTTCATTTCCGAAATCCCGACCAAGTAATTACAGTCCACCCCGACCCGCCGGAGTTGGCCCCGGATACGCGCCAACAGTATTAAATAATGTTAAATCTGATACCTTTTTGGAAAATATTTACCTTCTTTAATTCATTGCCTGTTCTTAAGGGTTCTGAAAGTCAGGCCCTAGGACATTAGAACGAATGTCATTAGGTCAACTGTAAATAAGAGCGAATAGACATTAGGAGTAATGACCATCATCTTGTCACATAGATTGTACCTTTAAGCGTTAGCAACATCCGAAAATATTCCTTCTTTAAAATAATACTGTTCTTTCCAGTAACATTGTTGTTTGGCGACCGAATTTATTAATTTATCATCATTTACCTTCTTTTTATCAAGCGCTGTGCATGTGTTGTACAGTTTGCGGCGATCAAAGTTACTCTGTTGAAAATTTTGGCTGGCGATCAAACTGCTAATTTCATCTGAGAAAGTTTTTTTTCTAAGCTAACTTTTGTGAGTGAGTTTTTTGATAACTAGGCTGTTGACCCTACAGTAAGAAATTTATCCTTCTTTAAATCAATGGCTATTCTTTCGAGTTGCACTGTTAAGTTGTTTATAGGCGATCCTACTGCTAACTCCGCAGGAGATTTGTTCTCCTTCTTTAAATAAGTTGTCCTTTCTAATAAAACTTGCTGGTGATGAAACTGATACCTACATCTAAGAATTTTCCTTCTTTTAAGAATAGGTTGTTAATTTTTAAGTTATAGTGCTGCAGTGTTGTTTGGTGATACAGCAACTAAGTCATTCTTCTAAGATTTTTCCTACTTCTAATAATAGGCAGATCTTTCAAGGCCTATTATCCAAATGGTCTTACATCTATTCAACCCAATGATTGCTCGACTCAATGTCCACTCAGCGTAATGTCCTTTGACCTAATAACTCAGCATCATGATTCTGGATTTGCTTTTCAGCTTCCACACATTTACCCTTATTGATCGAAAGCGTTACACGTCAAAATTTCGTTATTTGTCAACCGGGTAACCACGTAATTCTTGAGCTAAGTAGCAATCCTTTGTGATAACTTTACCAGCTTTCTCTGTTTTGGTATCTAACTAGCTATACTTGTACAATGGCTATAAAAACAAATCTCATTTTTCTGTCACAGGTTTATAAGTCTCCCAAACATACACTGTTTTTTTTTAACAAATACCTATGATGTTATTTTTAATCAGAAACTTTTCATCTTCTGACCAATTCCTGCTCTTTCATAAATGTTTTGTATTACTCTTTTTATAGAACAACTGCTAAATTAATATTGTAAGAGAATTTCCCTTCGTTTATTAATAGGCTATTCTTTCAAACTTTTTGGTTCAGAATTTTGAATCTTATAATAATGTTTTCTCTCGATCAGTTATTTTTTTCTCTTTTATTAACGATTTTCCGCGTAACGGTACATTCCGCCAAATGGTTTTCGGCGAAATGGTGCATTCCGCGAAATGGTTCATTCCGCCAAATGTCATTCCGCGAAATGTTACACCGCGAAAAGGAATTCCGCGAAATGGTTTTCGGCGTAATGTTATACAATCAAAATAGGCAATACAAGGTTTGCCGGGTCAGCTAGTTAACAAATAAAAATGTCCACCCAAGTGGCACCCGGCATTCGAAAGATATACTATTCTAGTATCTCCTCCGAAAATTTGAAAATATTTTATCGAGGGAAACCAAAGTTTTTACTGTTTGAAGATATTCCTCTATTTTCATAGAATAAGCTCATATATGGCAATATTGTCATAGGATGTTTCATTGGCTCTTCAAATCATAAACAAATATTAATATGTTTCACAAGCACCATTCCAAAGATACAATATTCAAACAACTTCTCTGAAAATTTGACTACATTTCATAAACGATCGCAAATTACAGTGGTTTCAAAATATAAGATATAATAAAGTATATTGAAAATGTAGTAATATCATAGAATATTATTTTAATTTCTCATGTTAATCATTCCTTGTAATGAATATATATTTTGTAACTCATCTAAAACTTTGATTATATATCACATTTTTTGCGACACTATTACAAAAATCAGTAGGTGTTTTTAACGAGTTTATAGAAATTGAAATCAAAGCTTAAAATTGTTGTTACTGATGATCATTTATATGTAAAATTTCTAAATTCACGGGAGACACGTTAGTAACATGACGTATAAAAGCTGGGTAGTAAAATGATTAGCGTTAGGTTTACTTTAAAAGCTTCAATATCTTAAACATTATACCAATGATTTACTAAGCTTCCTAGGAATACCAAAACATTGGATTGTTAATTCAGTTTAACTCTCGTTTTACCATGAAACGTTTTCAAATTCACCGACAAGATACCAACATATTTATAACGTGCTTAAAAACAGAAAAAAAAAAACCGGTGCCAAACGCTTAGAAAGTTTATGTAATCAACGCTCACGGCGCCACATTTTTATTTGTATTCGAGTAGCAGGTAGAACTATGAAATATTAATTAGATTCTCAAACTACGGTAATTGACGTTCCTCTCAATGAAATGTTGCCAAATGTGAAGCGGACCTGGTGTGATGGTTAGAATACTTGACTATCACGCCGAGGACCTAGGATAGAGTCCCACACCCGACAAACTCACAAAATGTGAGTTTTTCCTTTGGAAGGGAAGTAAAGTGTGGGTCCGAAGATGAACTAGCCTATGGCTAAAAATCTCGTTAATACAGATAAAAAAAAAATGATGCCAAATTTTCAGAGAAGTTGCTTGAATATTTATTGTACTTTTGGAATTTTTGAAACTCATGACACCGTCCAACACTAGTTCGCATTATGGGATGAAAAAAAGTAATAGGGGTTTGGGACCCTAGAAACTCTAATGTGTACATCAATCGAACACCCCAAGTTCTCAATTCAAACTTCGATCTTGAGCTGTAAAGTCCCGTTCCAATATTTTTCGAAATTTTTTCACTATGACACTTATATGGTTCCAAAACCCTGTTCTCTTTTTCTCATCTCATAATACGAAGTTTTTTTTAAATTTTGTTTAGCGATGTTATTATTTGTTTAAGTTATGAAGAGCACCGTATGACAATATTCCCATATATGAGCAAATTCTATGAAAATATAGGAAAATCTTCAAACAGTCAAAACTTTGGTTTCCCACGATAAAACATTTTCAAATTTTCGAAAGAGATACTAGAAAAGTATATCTTTCAAACGCCGGGTGTGAGTTTGGAGTACATTTTTATTTGTTAATAGTGGTATCAGGCACACCGTGGCGTGCATATTTACTCATATAAGAAAATCCTATAGAAATGGATCAAAATCTTCAAATCACAAAAACTTTGATTTCCCTCGATGAAATATTTTCAAATTTTCAGAGGAGATACTAGAATAGTATATCTTTCGAATGTCGGGTGCCACTTGGGTGGACATTTTTATTTGTTAATAACGGTTTTTGGCACACCGTGAAAGCTGTTCTTGAAATGCCTTACTTGTGGTACCTTCGATGGACGAGTAAATCTACCCAAGTAGCACCTGCAACTAAAATGGAAATGATCATCGTTGCAAACATGTTGCAACTGAGTTTTCATGAAACAAACAAAATTAAAACCTCTGAAAATCCTGTTGGTAATGCCAAACTGAGGTATAACATTTTTATAACAACTAGCAAAATAAAAACAAACGTCATCATTAGTCGAAACTTGCGAAACCAATTTGTAACTGAAGTATAATATTATTGTTTCGACGAATCTTAGTTACAACCGTTGACCCGGCTGTTCGGGTTCGTTTGGAAGTTGACCATCAATGTTAACTTCTTTTCCCGATCAGCCTAGATAGCTGTGTAGTGTCGGTAGCGGTTGTCTCAATTGGCTAAGAATAACACTACGGATCGCCTGATCCAGTGGTAAGAGTCCACTAAACAGGTGACCCCTAATTCATGGTGTTATGCGGCTTTATGCTTACCGTGCCAAAGAATGAATGGTTAGGGGGGTCTAATAAAAACCTAACCACAAACGGAGCCTGTGGAGAGTTAGGGCGTCCTCCACAGAATTACGCCCTTACTGCGCTAACCGGAGCAATGGTGCAGCGGACCTTGCGTTTCTCCGAGATAATCAGTTGCCCTTCTTAAGTCTCAAATTTGAGGCTAAATAAGGGCGGGGTTATTCAAATGTTGTTAATTAGCTTACATTACTACCTCTATGGGTTCGCTTAATGCGTTTTCGCCATTGGCGTTTTTCAATTGACACCGATTTGGTTCGTCGTTGATGTTTCCTTTTTGTGCTGTGATTGTGAAGAGTGTAATCCTGTCTAGTTTGGGTAGTGGCTACGGCAAGGAAACGTCAGATCAATTTTCAGCGTAAAAAGCGTATGTAGCCCAAGTGGATCTACTTCGTTAACAGTATGTTTCAACCTTTCCTTATGGATGCCTTGAAGCAAGCTCTTGTTTTCAGCATATTTCCGCTGATTTTTGGCATCTGAAGTAGCTCAAACATTGATTTGAGATGCTTCAGTTTGATGGAATTCTTAGGTAGTACAGTTCATAGTTAACTTAACATAGAATTGCACCTAACCCAACTCTGCATGAGCAAAATTTGTCATGAGTTGACTGATTGGCATGTGTCAGATAAGGAATGTCCATTTGACCTTCTTTGCACTTTTGAGTGTTCCTTCGCAAACTTTGCGTATTCAGGCGTCCCTGTTCAACAAACTAGGGAACCTAATTGGTTGCGATCACATTTTACGGATAACTCGCTTCTATTGCTACTCCAAGAGAGTTTCATTGTGGTTTTGTTATCACAACGCCCTTCATTGTGGTATACCATAGCTACTGCTTTGAAAGAAGCTTGTTCTCTGCGGTCTGTGCGGACCGCAAGAGGTATTCCTGAACGGAACTCGGACCTGTTCAAGTTCTACATATCTTCGGATAAACCAGTCTTTTGTATAGCTACGAATCTTTGCTTCTACCCCGAGGATTGTAGCTGTAGAATCGATTTAGTGGGCACTAAAAAGCTCTGCTTACTTCAAATCTTCTGGAGCAAATGAGGCTTTGTCCTATTTTTCTCCAGAGGGCTTTGAGTTTTTCAAACATGTTTTGAACTCTTGTAGTTTTCTACTGGGTATTTTCATGGCGTGAAATTACTCTGTAGTTTCATCCCGAAAGAGTGCGTGCGTTGTAAAAAGAAGGAATAAGTTCCAGATTTATCGGTTACCTTGTTCTTTCTGAAATGCTTGAAACGCATTGTCGATTATCACATCTGTGATGTTCGTCTGGCTAACATGCCTGTTCATGTGAACTCACATGTCTCCCAATTTGGGATGTCCACAGTGACTCTTTTACACAAAGTTGTATACGTTTTCAAGAAAGCACTCGCTCAAACGTAGTTTTTGCTTGGATGATTTCTTGAATATCGAGGATGCTTTTGATGACGTGCCTTTCTATGTCATATTGAAAGTCGCATGGCGTCGCAAGCTACCTCCAATGAGCTATAGGCTATTTTTACGCTTATGCGTTTTACAGTGTCCACTTTCAGGGCACTGATTAACCCCGTTGTGGTATGGGCTATGAGCTCTCGTTGCGCTTAGGCGTTCATTCCCTCTTCTAGGGCACCCCTTCCTATTTCATCACCTTTCCCTTTCCCAATTCCCATCCCTTGTCCCATTCTCCCTCAGGTAAATGATGAAATAGGCTCATATGTATGGCGGTGGCACAAATGTCCCAAATGGAGGATAACGTGCCTCTGGAGCCGGCCTTCTGATACCTGATATCTTTCGAATGTCGGGTGCCACTTGGGTGGACATTTTTATTTGTTAATAACGGTTTTTGGCACACCGTGAAAGCTGTTCTTGAAATGCCTTACTTGTGGTACCTTCGATGGACGAGTAAATCTACCCAAGTAGCACCTGCAACTAAAATGGAAATGATCATCGTTGCAAACATGTTGCAACTGAGTTTTCATGAAACAAACAAAATTAAAACCTCTGAAAATCCTGTTGGTAATGCCAAACTGAGGTATAACATTTTTATAACAACTAGCAAAATAAAAACAAACGTCATCATTAGTCGAAACTTGCGAAACCAATTTGTAACTGAAGTATAATATTATTGTTTCGACGAATCTTAGTTACAACCGTTTACAAACCAAATCAACCAAAACATTGATTCTGATTGTTATAAACATGTTGCGCCTGGAACTTATTTAGAACATAACGAACAATTTTGACAGGAGAGGTAGACGTTCCAAAATGTGCGGCAAAATGTTTTTGTGATCATGAAAAATATAAAATGCACTATAAAAAACCAAAATGTTTCAAAAATTATGAAATCATGTACAAATAAAATGTAATTTTTTCTTCATAAATTTATCGACATATTCCAAATTTTATAAAGTTAAAGTGGTAAAATAGAAAAAAAAAATCTGATTGGAAGTATAATAATGACTCAATAAAAAAGCCTCATTTCCGCAGTACTGAACGACTGGTACACCCTTAAATGAAACAACACATCGCACGAGTAACTTTCACGCAGCGAGCAAAAAGACAAAGGATTTTTCACTCATATCTGCGTACGACTGGATCAACACAAAAAATGTGCTGATCCGGTGTTACACAAATCTGCGTGAAAATTCTTTTGTCTTTTCGATCGCTGCGTGAAAGTTACTCGTTGCTCTGTGTACATCGAGTTCTGCGTGTACCTACCACTGGGAAAATATGGGGGTTTGAGAAATCTAACGTAACGTACAAACATATTAGGAGTTTCCTACGACAAATTCTACAATGGGTTAACATTTTTTACAAAAAACGTTAAATTTTCCTTACGTAATATATGGACAGCCTCTTGTCTACGTAAATGGGAAGCAATTTACCTAGCATAAGTTTAATCGATTCACGCAAATGTTGACTTATTGGGCCGAACTATGGGATTGCGTTAAAAGAATCCAATTTTGGGTAGTTTGGCGGTTCCGTGTACCGCGTGCAACATTGTTGTACTTTGTCAATACGGATTCCCATAGGCATGATTTAGCAAATATGTAGTATCTTTCTAAATTCTAAAATTAATTTTCAGCATTTTACGGGTGCATTAAATAAGCTGCTGAAATGTACTCCGTCAAAGCAATATGGCGAGTTAATTTTTACCACAAATGCCTAAAGTTTCACTCGCAAAATGATAGGTAGACTGAGGCGCGTTGGGAATACGGAGCCAACATGTGTGACTTACCGATAAATCTGGAGCGGCATACAAATTGACGTTCTCGGTCAGACTTTTTTGCGGCATATTTGTGCACATAATTATTGATCACTTGAACGAAACTGTGGGTGCATAGTCACTGGCAGTGACGAATGTGGTGACTAGTTGACTAGTCGAACCGGTCACAGTTTGTAAGTCGACTATACGTTGTATCTTGGTTATAATTCGATTGCGTATTAAAACCGTTTATATCACGCATGAATGTTTTATATTGGCTCCACCTCTTGCGCTTTTTTAGTTGTAATTTAGTCGTTAACATGACGATTGGTTCAAATGGCATAACTTTCAATATAGTTGCATACAAATTACAGGAACTTGTTAATGTCCAAGTGTGTTGCTTGGGTATTACATATCTGTGGTGTAACATTGCTTCGACTGTGTCCAAACGGTTAAATTTGTTTCCTGTCAACTATTCATACTTGGCAATAAGAATGCAAACTGAGATAATTCGCCAATTATTGACGGTTAGTACTGGATTTTTTGTTTTTTTTTTCTTTCTTATTCCTTGCATAGTTCCACAGTAGTTGTAAAATGCCCAGGGAACATCTATATCTTATCATAATGTTGACTCATTTTCACTTATTGTTGAACTAACTCTAGTACATTAGACGACATTCAAAATTATCTATTACAAATTTCTCAGATTTTTATTTTCAAGTTTCATGGGAGTTTCAGAAGAGTTTCGGAGGGCTTTCCGGGGATTACTTGATGTTACTTGGGACTAATAAGGGGCTTTCAGGGATTTTCAGAAGAGTTTTAAAGCGTATCAAGGTTTTTCATTGTTCCAGGTCACATAAGGAATACTTGGAACAACATTGAACCCCATGGAATCCAATATACCACCGAATCAACCTTGAACTCTCTTGAGACCCTTAGTATACCTCTGGAACGCTTCTGAAACCCTTTGAAACTCCTTGGAACTTAAATCTCTTGAACATCCCTGGAACGCTCCTGAAAGTCGTGAAAACTCCTGGAACGCCCCTTGGACACTCTGAAACCCATTAAAATCTACTGAAAGACCCCTGAGAGCCATTGAAAATCTTTTAAACACGCCTTAAATCCTTCTAAAACCTCCTGAAACCCCATGACACAACCCTGCAAATCCCTGGCACCCCCTATCACAGTCCTGGAACGCCTCTGAAACCTCCTGGAGCCCCCTGAAATCCCCTGAAACTTCATGGAATTCCATGAAACCCCTGGATCGTCCCTGGGAACCCCTGAAACACCATGCCCATGAATCTCCCGGAAATACCTTTGAAACACCGCTGAAACGCTCCTGAAATTCCGTGAAATCCACTGGAACACCTTGGTGCTCCCAATAATGAGGTTGAGAGATCCAAACTTTCACTTTTCCATAGAGCTTCCAAACGCAAGTTTCTTTTTGGTGCTGAAGTCGTTATCATTATGGATCTGTTTGCATTCTTCTCTGAAATTTTCCCAGATTGGGTTATTACGACCGGCTTGAAAAGTCCTGCTGACAAACTAACTGCTGACTGACTAGAGGGTCTCATTTGTCCTTTGAACAAGAAGGGGTACATGGCTGAGTGCGCCAGTGACCGTAACACTCCTCGATTCGGTATACAAATCTATGTACCGTATTCAGATCAACAGACTGAAAGGGTGTCTACTACCTGTTAAAACCTGCAAAACCAGGAATCCTCAGCGAATTTTATTCAACGGGGAAAAAAATCGGGAATCCTCAGAGAATATCTTAGAGAAGTTTTGCTCCAATAAAAATGAAACATTGGGACGTCTGAATAAAAAACAGTGAACTTCGCGGATTCGTGGCTTCGTGGCCGTGCGGCTAGTATCACCAAGCATTTAGTCACATCGTGCTGGGCAGCGTGGATTCGATTTCCGCCGCAGTTGTCAGGAAAAGTTTTTGGCTGTGCCATTGGACGCTGCATGCTGGCTGTTATCTAGTGTCGTGCCTACTTCAATGAGCAATTATCTAACTGGAAGCATTGAACGAGTCCGTGTCTATTTACTTTACTTGTAGATTTACACAGAAGAAAAGTTTGCAGAGGTTTTTATATTGTTGACATGAACGAAAAAAGTTTCGAAAATACACTACAGAAATCACTTCTTTTGAACATGGTTGCAACAAGAACGGTCAAACCAATATTATTCCGCATGATTGAGGGTTCTTACTGGAAGCTGTGGTTCCATGAAGACCCTGAAAATTATCCCGGATAACTATTCGATAAACAAGTTCAATCCAGAAGGAGTCTGGATAATTTCTCTAGAAAAGCTTCCATGATTTCTTTAAGAATAACCCATAGATTATTTTTTCAGGAATCAGAACGAGAATTCATTCAGAAAATCATTCACGGATTCTTTCAGAAATGCATGCCGCGATTTTTTAAGATAACCAAAGATTCATTCAGAAATTTCTCCAAGAAGTTCTTTAGAAATTCTAACAAAGATTAGCACGCGTCGCTCAAAAACTCCGAGTGCTTGCAGGTCCTCCTCGAGCATCGTCCACCTCATTACCGGTCAGTCCCACCTACTAGAATGTACTTTGTTTTAGCCGCATTCACCACCAGTCCGACCTTTGCTGCTTCATGTTTCAGGCGAGTGTACAGTTCCGCCACCGTTCCAAATGTTCTAGCAATAATATCCATGTCATCCGCAAACAGACAAATTGGCCGGATTTCATGAAGATCGTACACCCGCTGTTAAGCCCGGCTCGTCGCATAACACCTTCCAGGGCGATGTTGAATAGTAGGCAGGAAAGTCCATCACCTTGTCGCAGTCCCCGTCGAGATTCGAATGAACCGGATAGTTCACCCGAAATCCTTACGCCAGTGGCGTAGCCAGAAATTGTCTCTGGGAGGGGTTTTCAACAGTCAATGATACCTTTTTTGATTTGACACTTACATTTTGTAAACAGTACTGAGCAACTGTATTCGTAGTTTGAAAATAGCGGCGCAGCCGAAAATTTTTTTCGTCGCCGTACGCTTTATACTGAAAATTTGTTAAACAAATGTTGGCTCTGGGGGGGGGATTTAGCCCTAACCCCCCCCCCCCCCCCCGTGGCTACGCCAGTGCCTTACCCTGTTGTGCACACCGTCCATCGTTGCTCTTATAAGTCTGGTGAGCTTCCCTGGAAAGCTGTTCTCGTCCATGATTTTCCAAAGCTCTGTGCAATCGATACTGTCGTATGCCGCTTTGAGTCGATGAACAGGTGGTGTGTTGGGACCTGGTATTCACGGCATTTCTGGAGGATTTGCCGTACGGTGAAGATCTGGTCCGTTGTCGACCGGCCGTCGATGAAACCGGCTTGGTAACTTCCCACGAACTAATTTACTTTAGGTGAAAGACGACGGAAGATGATCTGGGATAGCACTTTGTAGGCGGCATTCAAAATGGTGATCGCTCTGAAGTTCTCACATTCGATATGGTCGCCTTTCTTGTGAATGGGACAGATTACCTCTTCCTTCCACTCCTCCGGTAGCTGTTCGGTTTCCCAGATCTTGACTATCAGCCGATGCAGACAGGTGGCCAACTTTTCTAGGCCCATCTTGATGAGTTCAGCTGCAATACCATCCTTACCAGCTGCTTTGTTGGTTTTGAGCTGGTGAATGGCATCCTTAACTTCCCTCAGCTTGAGAGTTGGTTCATTTCCGTCCTCCGCTGCACTGGCGTCTGTAGTGACTAGATAAGACCATTTGGTATGAAACCGCTAAACGATATATCTCTGATCTCTCTTTCGAACATGGAGAGGATTTGTAAAATGAGAGTGTGTAGCTTGTAATGATCGAAATGTAAATAAATAAATCAGTATTACTTTTCTACTGAACCTCAACTGACGTGTCTTTATCATGCATGACAAGAAGCCTTATCCGTAATAGACCTGTGCGCCGCCGCGCCACGCCGCCGCCGCCGACACTTTTTGTCTCACGCCGACGCCGACCGAGGTATCGGCGGCGCGCCATAAGCCGCTGATTGTCACGCCGCCGATTTTCATTTTTCACGCCGGTGATCAGCGCACGGACAAAATTAAGCTTACATAAAGTTGAGATAAAAAAAAATCTCACGATCACTATCATAAAAGTTTGATTACTATAACTGATTTCTCAACTCTTAGAACACACATTCAAATCTCTCCAGAAGTTTTTTCTTCCAGAAGCATTCAGTGATGCCTCCAGGAGATCCTCCTAGGATTCCTCCAGAAAATTCTACAAGGATGCCTCCAAGATAATTTTTTTAGAAGATCTCAGGAAGGTCTCGACAGAAGTAACTTCAGAAATTTATTTAGAGAATTCAAAGATGCCTCCTAGAGATACATCAGAGATTCATCCAGAAGAAGATCCTTCAGGGATTCTCATAGGAGGTCCTTCAGAGATTAGTCTGAGAGTTCCTTCATGGATTCCTTCAGAAGTTCCTTCAGGAGTTTCTACAGGGGTTTCAAGCACACTCTAACATTCCTTTCCCTTCCCAACTGACTATAAGGACGTGGCCGGCGCCATTATTGATCCAAAATGTATGAGCTGCTTAAATTGCACTTTGAGAATAAGTGGAGTGTCCCAGCCCTTATTCATTTGAATCTCAGTGCAATTGGAACCAGCTCAGATCAATCACGGAGTAGCAACCATTGACATGTATAGTCAGATTTGATCGTTTGATCGTGATCGTGATCGAGTTTCTTTGGGAACCAGTCCAGAAGTTTCCTCCAGGAGATCCTTCAGGAGTTTCCTCCAGGAGATACCTCCAAGAGATCCTTTAGAAATTCCTGGAATTTGTTCAAGAGTCTCTCCTGAAATTTCTTCGGAGATTCCTCTTGAAAATACTTCGGGATGTCTAGAGATTTTTTTCTTCAGAGATTCTTTCGGGAGTTCTTTTAAGGATTGCTCTACAAGTTCCTTCGGTGATCTCTCAGGGATCACCCTAATAGCTCCAGGAGGATTCAGGGATGCCCCCAGGTGTTTATTAGGAATTACTTCAGAAGTTACCTAAGCTATTTCAACGGAAGTTCGTTCATGTATCCTTCCAGAAGTCCCTTTAAAGATTATTTTAGGAGGATTCATAACCTGGAGATCCATGAAGATTCTTAGTTCCTGCAGGAGGTCTTTAGAAATTAGTCCCCCATTCCATCAGAGATTTCTCCAGAAGTTTCAGGGATTCTTGCAGATGTTTCTTCAGAGATCCCTCCTGAATTTCTTCAGGGATTCCTACAGAAGTTCCTTTAGAGAATCTTATACGAAGATCCAAGGATACCTCCAGGGGAATTCAGGCATTACCCCGGAAGTTTATTCAGGGATTCCTATATAAAAGTTCCTTCCAAGATGCCTTAGGGGATTTCACGAGAAGTTCCTTTAGGAATTCTTCCAGGGATCGCTCCTGGGGTTCCTTCAGATTGTTGGTTGAGATTGAGATTTTTCGAGGAAGACTCACGGATGCCTCCAGCAGAGATTTCTTCAGAAGCTCAATCAGAAATTCTTACAGGAATTGCTAGGAGTTTCTTCATTAATTCCCTTAGGATTATAACTAGGCATATCTGCAGGATATTCTTGAGGGATCGTTCATGGAGTTTCCACAAGAATTCCTCAAGGATTCCCTTCTGGAAATCTTTAAAAGAATTCTTTAGAGAATATCTCCTGTAAATCCTTCCCCCTACTCGGAAAGATCCGCTGAAAATCCTTCGAGGACTCTGCCTGGAAATCCTTTGGATATCCTTGCCGGAATACTTTCGAGCATTCTCCTGGAATCCCTGCAAGGATTTTTCCTGCAATTTTTTCGGGGATTCCTCCTAGACTTCCTTCAGTGGTTCCCCTAGACTTCCTTCGTGGATTCCTCCTGCAATTTTTTCGGGGATTCCTTCTAATATTCCGTCAAATTTCTTTGGTGATTCCTCTTAGAATTCCTTCGGAGATTCCACCTGGATTCCTTATGGAGTTTCTCCAGGGATTTTTCCTCCATTTCATTTAGGGATTCCTCTTGGACTTCATTCGGGGCTTCCTCCTAGAATTCATTCTGGAATGCCTTCGGGTATTCCTCCTGGATATCCTTCATGGATCCATCCTGAAATTTCTTCGGGGTTTCCTCCTGGAATTTCTTTGATGGTTTCTCTTAGAATTCCTTCGGAGATTCCTTCTGGATTGGTTCAGGTATTCATCATGGAATTCCTTCAGGAGCCTTTCTGAAATCCCTTTGGAGTTTTCTTCTGGAATTGCTTCATTGATTTCTTCTAGAATTCCTTCGGGGATTCCTCCTGGACTTCCTATGGGAATTCCTCCTGAAAATCCTTCGAGTATTCCTCTTGGAAATGCTGCGGAAATTCCTCCCAGAATTTTTGCAGGCGCTCCTCCTGGGATTTCTGCAGGGATTTCTCCTGTAATTTCTTCGGGGATTTCTGCTGGAATTCCTTCAGGAATTCTTCCAGGGATTCCTTCGGGTATTCCTGCTGGACTTCCTTCAGGGATTTCTCCTGGGCTTCCCTCGGGGACTCCTCCTGAAACTCCTTCAGGGATTCCTCCTGGATTTCATTCGAAGATTCTTCCTTAAAACCCTTCGGGGATTCCTCCTAGAGTTCCTTCGAGGATTTCTCCTGGAATTCTTTCGGGAATTCCTCCGGAACTTTCCTCGAGTATTCCTTCTGAAATTTCTTCGGGGATTCCTGCTAATATTCCGTTGGGGATTCCTCCTTCGAATTTCTTCGGGGATTCTTCCTGGAATTCTTTCGGGTTCTCCCCTTGGAATTCCTGCGGGAACTCCTCCTAGAATTATATCAGGGGTTTCTCATGGAATTCCTATGATGGTTCCTACGAGAATTCCACCTGGATATATTTCGATGATTCCTCCCAGAAATACTTTGAGGATTTCTTCTCGAATTAAAAAAAATCTGGAATTTCTTTGGGGCTTCCTCCTGGACTTCCTTCATCAAATCCTTCTGGGATTTTTCGGGGATTCCTCTTGATATTCCGTCGAGGATTCCTCCCTGAATTCCTCCGGGATTTCCTTCTGGAATTCCTTTGGTGATTCCTCTTTGATTTCCTTCGGAGATTCTTTCTGAAATTCCTTCAAAAGTTCCTCATGGAATAACTCCAAGATTCCTCCTGGAATTCTGTCGGTATTTCCTTCTTTAATTTCTTCTGTGATTTCTCCTATAACTCCTTCGGAAATTTTTCCTAGTATTCGACGATTCTTCCTTCTTGAATCTCTTTGGAGATTCCTCCTGGACTTCCTATGGGGATTCTTCTTAGAATTCCTCCAGAGTTCCACTTTGAAAAATCAGCTTGTAATTCCTCCGAATATTCCTCCCGGAATACCTTCAGAGGTGCTCTCTCGGATTCCTGCAAGGATTTCTCCTGTAATTTCTTCGGGGATTCTTTCTAGACTTCCTTCGAGGGTTCCTCCTAAAATTCATTGCAAGGTTTCCTCCTGGAATTCCTCCGGTTATTCTTCCTAAAATTCCTTCGAGAAGTTCTCCTGAAATTCTATCGGGGATTTCTCTTGGAATTCCTTTGGAGATTCCTCCTATAGTTATTTCGGGGATTCCTCTTAAAATTCCTTTCGATGTTTCTCTTGAGGGGTTCTTCCTTCGAGGATACTTCTTAAAATTCCTTAGAAATTCCTTCTCGGGATTCCTTTAGTGATTCCTCTTTGAATTTCTTCGGAGATTCCTCCTAGATTTTTTTCGGGAATCCTTCACGGATTTCCTCCGGGAATTCCTGTTAGAATTCCTCCGGGGGTTCTTCCTAAAATTCCTTCAGAGTTTCCTGCTGGAATACCTCATGGGCTTATCCTGGAATTCCTTTGAGATTTCCCCATGGAATTCATTCGGAAATTCCTCTTAGTAGTCTTAGTCTCTCAGAAATTTCTTCTGGAATTTCTTCTCGCTATTTTTCGTTGATTTCTCCTAGAAATCCGTTGGGGATTCCTCTCGAATTTCTTTTGAAATTCCCGCTGGGATTACGTAGGAGATTACTCTTGGAATTCCTTTGGAGATTCCTGCTGTAATTTCCTTGGGATTCCCGCTTGAATTAATTTGGGGAATCTTCCTGGATTTCCTTCTGAAGTTCCTCGAATACTTCAATCAGGGATTTGTTCAGAATTTTCTGCAGGAAACTCTAAAAGAGATTCTTGAACCGCCAGAGATTGCTGCAGAAGTTTCTTCAGGGTTTCAAACAGCAGATTCTGCAGAGATTAGTTCAGAATTTTCTTCATGGATTGCTTCAGGAGTTTCTTTCAGGCTCCTCCTAGGATTCCATCCCCTCCATCAGGGAGATTCCTCCCTTAAATCATTAGGAGATTCCTCAGTGTAAATAGTGTGACCTTATTGTCAAGTTTGATTGCTTCTGAAGGTTCTGAGACAACCAAACAAAAAAAACTGTAGCAAAATCAATATTTTATTGCCCTTCAGTCGCATTGGAGTAATTCAATATGCATTACATTTGGGATACCGGTAATGTATCAATATTCCCTTCCAATTATAAATATTTGTTATCCCTAACCTCGAAACAGCCGCGAGTACTTCGGCTCCCCAAACTATTAGTATTATGGCTGTTGACAATTTCAAAAATGTAAACAACGTAAAAACAAAAATGTATAAATCATTTCGGCTCTGTTATGTCCATGTGGCTCCCGAGCCTTCCAAATAAACGAATAAGTAAAAAAATGTCTCAGTAGGTCTGACCCGTACAGAAATAAAAAAGGTAGTCATTCTAACGTAAAAGTTAATGTCATCAATAATGGTCATGTTCTTTGCTTTACCTAATATGGTCAAATTTTGGTCACACCGATTCACGCCGCCGCCGCCGCCGCCGAAAGCTGCCACCGGCGTGACGCCGATGACGCCGCCGCCGCCGGCCAAAAATGGCCCTCACGCCGCCGCCGAGCAAAATATAGTCGGCGCACAGGTCTAATCCGTAATCATTTGGTCCACAGTTCCGTCGTTCTTAATCATAGCTCATCTCGTTTATTAGCATCAGTCATCAGTGATTAATCACTGATTATTACAGCGTCGTCGTTTCTTCCATTGCCGTGGGCTCCCGTGCCTACGTTCTCCACGCCGTTCAGGTGATGATCGAAGTGCTGCTTCCACCTTTCGATCACCTCACGTCCGTCCGTCAAGAGGCCTCCGTTTTTATCCCAGCATATTCCGGCTCGCGGCACGAAGCCGGAATGCGTTGAGCTTCTGATAGAACTTACGTGTTTCTTGGGAACGCCACAGCAGTTCTATTTCTTCACACTCCGCTTCTTCTATGGATATCTTCCACAACAATTCCATGGAGTCAAGCCCGTACACAAGGAGTGGATTCGTAGGTCAAACCTCTCCCTTTGCCCAAACTCATGTACTAGGTGCCTCTCCGACTTTTGCCGAAAATGCATAAAAGCCTTTCCTTTTGCCTTGCCTGTGCATTCTCCTGCATGGATTCGTTCAGAAATTACGCCGGGAATTCGATCTTAAATTCTACCAAAGTTTCTTTTAAGAACTCCTTCGGCTTTTTTTTTTCAAGTATTCTTCCACGGATTCTTTACAAAAATTCTAGAGCTTTCATCAGATATTCGCTCTCCAAGAATTATTTTAGTTAGATTTTCATGAGTTCCTTTTGAAACTCCACCAGGAATTACTTGAACAATTCTTCATTGAATTCGTTTTAAAAAATCATCAGAAATCTCTCTAAGAATTTCTATGGAGTTTTCTAGGATTGCTGCTGAAATTCTTGTATAGATAACTTAATAGCAAGGATTATTCGAACTTCTTCAGAAATTTTTCCAGATATTCCTTTAGAAACGCTGAATCTCAGGAATTTCACCAGAGATTGGTTCAGGAATTGTTTTGTGGATTCCATTGAAAATTCCCACAAAATTGTAAGATTTATCCAGAAATTACTGCAAAAATTTCGCCAGAGGTTCGTACTAATTATTCTTTCAGTGATTCAGGCAGGATTTCCTTTGGAGATTTTTGCAGGAGTTCATACAATAATTTTTAAGGTCCACCTTTCTCAAACTATGGTTCGTGACCCACTAGTTTCCATAAGAAATACACGCGCTGGCAAAGAAGTTTGAGAAAGGCTACTTTAAGATATTCATTCAAAAATATTTCCTAGGAACTTCAACGAAAATTTCTTTGGAAATATCTCAATATTTTTTCCTAAGAATTGTTGAAAAACACTTATCCATCCCGGGCAGAAAAGAATTACAAAATAATTGCAAGTTTTACCATTCAAAAAAAAATACTGAATTGTAAAATTTGCCATTGCTTTATTTGGAATAAGTGTTGTCATTATGTTGTTCTTTATAAGTGCCAAAACTGGGATGGTTCATCAAACTTGTAAGAGGTCAACAATATCTCAACAATTGCAAAATTTGTTATGATAGCAAAATAAGACATTCAGTAGTTATTCTTCCAAATTTGATAGATAACAAGCGAATGGCATATTTTTATATGATAGCATATTATGCTATACATGTTGTTTCAAACTCTTCATGAAGAGCTCATGAATGACAAAATAAGTTATGACAATGAAATTTGTTATTCTTTTGTTTTTGGTTTGCCATTCACCTCTACCCGGGATGCTTTTCTCCAGGTATACAGGATTTCTTTTTTTTTTTTTCGCAAAGACGTCAACCGATTTCTCCAAGAAAAATACTTTCAGAAAATTCTCTTAGAGTTTCTTTAAAGGATTTCTCCAGAAGTTTTTTGTACACATTCCTCCAAATTTTTTTCCTAGGAATTCCCGCAAAGGGTTTACCGAGAAGTTTCCCCAGGAAATTCTGAAGAGATATCTCCTGCGGTTCCATCTAGATTTTTTTTTCTGAGATTTCTTCGGTTATTCCTCCAGAGAGTCATTGAAACGTGCTTCCAAAGATTTCCACGGGATTTTCTGAAAATCCTTAAACGAGAATGTGGAATTCTTATACGTATCTAGAATGAGAGGTCCACTGACACTTCATGGAAGAGCCCGCCTTCCTGATCAAGGAACTCCTCAGGGTTTTTTTTTTCAGAAATTCCTGCTGGGACTCCTGAAATTTATGTGAGGAGATATTTTTATCTCCAGAGACTTCTTGACAATTTTAGAAATTTCTTCATAAATTTCAACAAGGGATTTCTTGAAGTTATTTCAATGATTTTTTTGGAAATAATTCTTCTTCTTCTACGGCGGAAATTCTTTTTACCCAAGTATTTTTACAAATGTCACAGAAAAGTCACGGCAGCGCAGGATTTTGTGTCACAGAAGCCACTGCTACATAGTTCTAACAAACAAATACTTACTTGTTAGAAGTAAGTCACAGTTACTTCTGCGCTATCAAAAGTTGCACTAACGTGACATTTCTATGACAAGCTGTGATACTTGGGTAGGGTTTCCTCACAAATTCTTTGAAATTTTCTTCAGTGATTTCCGCAGAAATTCCTACAAGATTTATTTTATGAATTGTTCTTCCGCTCCCATCAGAAATCACCTGGGATGACTTTAGAGATCCCTACAGAATTTGTTCAGAAATTCCTCCAGAGATTTTCGAGAAGTTTTTCCAGAGGTTGCACATAAATCGCTGAAGAAATCTTTATTGAATTTCTGAAGGAATTTCTTAGAATTGTCTCGGAAGATTGCCTCACGAAATGCTTCAGAAAACTCCTGGAGATACCTTAGAAAACTCCAAGAAGCAATCCCAGTTTTGGAGGAGTTCTTGGACAAAAAATCCTGAAGCTAGACAAACGCCTAGGGGAAAGTTTTCTGCAGAAATCTCAGACAAAGGTACTGATAAAATTCTTGAAGAAATCCTTGAATACATTTTTGACTGATCCCAGGAGGATTTTCTGAAGGATTCCTTTAAAATCTCTGGGAGATAGCTCTGAAGGAATTCGCAGATTTTTTTCTTTACAATTTCTCGAGGGATTTGTGCACAAAAACCTGAGAAATTTCTGAAGGATATCCCGCAGGAACAATGGAAAATCCTGGAGCAAAAAAACTGCTGAAGACAATGAAAAAATGGGTGTTTGAAATAATACCTGAAAAAAAAACTAGAGAACCTTCTGTAGGTATTGATAAAAAAATGTCTTGAAAAAATCATAGAAAAATGCCAAGGAACAGATTCTGGGGTAATTGCTGCATGAATTTTAGAGAAAATCTTCAAATAAAAACTCTGATAGAATCCCTGAAGGAAGGTCTCAATAGTTCCAAAACAATGATTGGATCAATAACTGAAGAAACTATTAGAGAAACCTTTGGAAAAACTTCCAGAAGTATCTGTTTAGAATTTAATACAGGAGTTTTAAAATAAATGTTCGAAAGAATCCCTGAATAAATGGAGTAATACTGGGCAAAACCTGGAAATTAAAAGCCACAAAATGTTGATTGATCAACATATTAAGAGGTCGGAAGATCTGATGAGGCTGTACCAAACAACCATTCTGTCGGTTTTAGAATACGGTAGCTTCTGTTTTCAATCCGCGGCGAAAACACACTTGCTGAAGCTTCAACGGGTTCAGTACCGTTGTCTTCGGATCGCGTAAGGTTGCATGAACTCAACTCACACTATGAGTTTAGAGGTACTCGCTGGTGTATAGCCTCAGACAGACCGCTTTGCGGAGTTATCGTTCCGGTTCCTCATCCGATGCGAGGTTGTGAATCCATTGGTCATAGAAAATTTCGAAAAGCTTCTCGAACAGAACCCTCAAACTCGTTTTATGACTGTGTACTACTGGTACATGACGCTGGAGGTAAGCCCATCTCCGGTTAACACCAATCGTGACAATTTCTCAAACTTCGACAGTTGCTCTGTGGATTTTGATCTGCCCATGAAGGATGAGATCACCGGAATACCAGAATCTTTTCGATCCGTGTGTATTCCACAAATTTTTGCAAGTAAGTTCGGGCATGTTAGCAGTCACAGACAGTTCTTCACAGACTGTTCGAAAACCGATGATTCGACTGGTTTCGGTGTCTACAACGAATTTCATAGCGCCACCTACATGCTTCAAAAGCCAGATTCGGAATACATTGCTGAGCTAGCGGCTATATACTACACCTTGGAGTACATTCGCACTCTTCTACCTGAGCACTATTTCATTTTTACCGACAGTCTAAGCTCTCTGGAGGCTGTTCGGTCAATGAAACCGATGAAGCACTCAGCGGACTTCCTAAAAGGAATACGCCAAGTATTGAGTGCTTTGTCCAAACGCTCATACCCGGGTAGAGGCTAATGGCAAACAAAGGACAAAATAATAACTGGTTTTGCCATCATATCTCGTTTTGCCATTCTTCTGTTATTATGAAAAACTTAAAATGGCTAATCAATAGCAAAATATACAATCATAGCAAATCTTGTCATTGATATGTTATTCATGAATAATGCTAAATAACACATCAATAACAAAAATTACTATCATGGTAAAACTTGCAATTTAGCACCTTTTATAATGAATTGTATAAAATATCAAAACAATAACATAATTTAGATTCCTAGCTAAATTTACCATTATTTTGATATTGTGAGAAAGTGAGCATGAGCATGAGCATGATTGACCGCCCGCGGTTGCTCCTCTGTTATTGCAAGGACAACTGCATTTACACAAAGAACCAACTGATGATGCTTGGAATTAGCTTTCTCTTCATTGTGTAAATGCTGGAATCCCAATACTTTTCAATAAGCAATACCAGCGCCGGCCGCGTCCGAATGCAGGTCAATTGAGGATAGGGAAGGAAGTGATGACGTGATTCTCGCTTAGGCCAATAACCGAGGAATTCTCTGCGTTACTACAAGAAATCACTAGGAGTTTGGACAAGGGAAATTGAGATGTGTTGAGGATTTTGTCGTGGTAATCGAGTGTAATGTTTTGAATCGCGATTAATAATGCGCTCGCGAAGAAATACCCTTCTAAACCTTGGACGACGAACGCGATCTTTTGTGCCTCAAAACTCACCCTACATAAGTTATTCATTCGCAACTAAGGAGAACACAATGCTAAACACCGACGCATCTGTAGTTTGCGTTTCCGCGCGAGACCATGCTGAACGCGATCAATTCACAAGTATTAACCAAATAACACGTGATAAATAAATCAGAAAGATCTTACCGCATGGTTCGCCGTCTATCTTTTACCGACCCTCTCTTTTTCCAGAAATTCATTCAACCTTTATTTGAGTCAAAACATTTATTCATTTGGACTAAAATATTACAAATGTCGACACCGAAGATGACGAACCATTCAAATTTTTGTGTTCATGCAAAAAATTAAAGGAAATTATTTATTATCAACTAAATGTGCATTTGGAACTAGCGCCGACACATGACGTGACGAACTTTTCAATATTTGTTAGATAAATACACAAAAACCAGAGCTGCAGCATCTTCCACTAACTGGCCTCGAAATTACACTGAACTGCTACAACAACACACGGGTACGACGATGTGCACATTCAAATTGTCGACGACAACGCGCCCGATCCAAATGAAAAAAGCGGCACTTCCTTTGCCTCCAAAAACACACTAAACCGCCTCGTACGAAGATGAGTACGCACACAGGACGACGAAGCGATGCAACGACGAACCAAGGCGGGCTGAAATGTCATCCGCTGCTGGCATCACACGACCGACTTGCACAAAAACTATTTTTTGTTCTCTAAAAGCACGCACACAGAACGACGACGCGATGCAACGACGAACCAAGACGGACTCTCATGCAACCTTTACTATTGAGTCAAAACATTTATTCATTTTGACTAAAATATTACAAATGTCGACACCGAAGATGACAAACCATTCAAATTTTTGTGTAAATGCCAAAAATGAAAGAAACATATTTATTATCAACTGATTGTGCATTGGGTACTAACGCCGACACATGACGTGACGAACTTTTCAATATTTGTTAGATAAATACACAAAAACCAGAGCTGCAGCATCTTCCACTAACTGGCCTCGAAATTACACTGAACTGCTACAACAACACACGGGTACGACGATGTGCACATTCAAATTGTCGACGACAACGCGCCCGATCCAAATGAAAAAAGCGGCACTTCCTTTGCCTCCAAAAACACACTAAACCGCCTCGTACGAAGATGAGTACGCACACAGGACGACGAAGCGATGCAACGACGAACCAAGGCGGGCTGAAATGTCATCCGCTGCTGGCATCACACGACCGACTTGCACAAAAACTATTTTTTGTTCTCTAAAAGCACGCACACAGAACGACGACGCGATGCAACGACGAACCAAGACGGACTCTCATGCAACCTTTACTATTGAGTCAAAACATTTATTCATTTTGACTAAAATATTACAAATGTCGACACCGAAGATGACAAACCATTCAAATTTTTGTGTAAATGCCAAAAATGAAAGAAACATATTTATTATCAACTGATTGTGCATTGGGTACTAACGCCGACACATGACGTGACGAACTTTTCAATATTTGTTAGATAAATACACATAAACCAGAGCAGAATAGTATAAATCCTTTAGCATTAATTATTATTATTATTATTATTATGATAAAATGGAAAGAGCTCACCAATAAACATCCTTCGAAGTGTCCAGTGCGTATGTGCTACAGCATCTTCCACTAACTGGCCTCTTCCCCGAAATCACACTGAACCGCTACAACTACACACGGGTACGACGATGTGGACATTCCTATTTTGATATTGTGAGAAAGTATTTATAAACATTAGGCACCATAACATATCTCTTAATATACCATTAACTATTATATTGTATATTTTAAGCATAACGGTGGCTACGTTCATCAAAGTGAATTTGATTTTTAAATTCGTTTCGTTTTGAGTTTTTAAATTCCACAAAATAAAACTGTTTTTACATTGATTGATGAACTTAAATTTTATTGAAGAAAAAAAAAGAAATAGCTCATTTTACCTTTCTTCTGCTACTTTGAAATAATAACTGAATCTACCATTATTTTAAAATTGAATTTGAACAACTAAACCTACCATTATTTTGATCGCCACATAAACAGCTAAATTAGTTCTTATTTTGTTATCAATAACTCAAGAATGTCATATTTTGTTATTCACCAATAACAGTTAATTTGGGTCTTATTTTGTTATCAATATCTCAATAATAACTTATTTTGTTCTTCAATTTAATCCGCATGCTTTACCATTACTTTGTTATTACAATGGCAAAATAAGTTATTTTTATGTTTTTCTGCTACCAAAATTTTGTTATTATTTTTGTTATTTTAACTCTTATTTCAAACAAACAAATAACACATTTTGCCATTCAAACATTCTGTTTTAATGGTAAAATTTGCCATTCTTTTGCCATTAAGCTCTACCCGGGTACACCATCACCATAGCTTGGGTCCCTTCACATTGCTCGATTCCGAGAAAGCGGACTCTCTGGCTAAAGTGGACGCTAGCGAAGGCGATATTTAAGAGCGTCAAATCGCCTTCGACGAATTTTTTGCATTGGCCCGTCAGGAGACCTTGATCAGCTGGCAACACAAATGGAGAGATGGAGAGATGGGTAGATGGTTGCACTCCATCATTCCACAGGTGTCGAAGAAGTCATGGTTGAAATGGTTGGATTTAAGCCGCGATTTCATTCGCGTGATGTGTCGGCTAATGTCCAACCACTATTTGTTGAACGCACATACCTTCCGTATTGGTCTCTCAGAAAGCAATCTCTGTGTCTGTGGCGTGGCTTACCAGGGTATCGAACATATCGTGTGGGGATGCAATGAGTATCGCGAGGTCAGATCTGAGCTGCATGAAATTCTCCGGGTCCGAGGAAAACAACAGAATCCTGTTTTTCAATCCTTAACCTCGAAAAAGCTGCGAGTACTTCGGCTTCCCGAGCTAACATAGTTTTAAGGTAGTAATAAATTGTAAAATGTAAAATCAATGTAAAAACAAAAGATTTCGGCTCAGTTATGCCCATGTGGCGCCCGAGCCTTCCAAATAAACGAATAAGTAAAAAAAAATATATTAAGAGATAAAATTGTGAAAAAAAATCGCGTTCTAGTGGGATTAGAACCCACGACTTCGTGTTCGCTAGGACGGCGCTTCAATTAAGGACAGACTTGTTATAATCCCAAAATGGCCGCCACAATAGCCGACTTTGACACCTACTCACGATTTCGAGGGCACAAATCTCTTCGTAAACAAAACCAGCGCACCTGAGCTTCTTATTTTAAGCTTATTACAAGTGAGCAAGAACAGAATAATAAAATGCACTGTTGTTTGAAACTTGCTTCGAGAGATTCGTGCGTTCTAAGTTCTGACGCACTGTTGAAGCGGGATTTCATGACGTTTGTCCTTAATTAAGCCACAGAACAGGTTACAATTCTGTGGAATTGAAAGCCAAACTGACTCCGAGCCCACACCAGAAACACTCTAAATTTCTGGAGAAAAAGTTGTTATTTTCGGATCTTTTGCCATTTTTCTAAGATTATTTGGGGTTGATGACAATCTTTGTTATCTCCCATGTCCAGCAGGTGGGAGACGGTCGATGAGGGTACATGTGCTGCTCCGGGAAGTAGGTGTTGAGGTTCAGAATCTTCTCCTACAACCTATTGAGTAGCTGATCTTCGGAGAGGCCAAACTGACTGGCTAAACTGAGTATTCTCCGCTTGGTTTTCACACGAAAGAGAGGGGCAGTTGTCATGTTGAAGGCTGTTTGTTGAATTTATACTCATTTTTGATGCCAAGAGTAGCTACACTGATAAAAATCCAAACTTTAAGTTTATAAGGCTAATTTTTATACAACTTATAAGACATTGCCATCGTTATTTTTAATTGTGTGTATATAATAATCATGAAAGCCTCTTTAGCTTTGATGAGGTGATACATGAGGTCTATGCACCCTATTTATAGCTTTTATGTGTGTTCAAACATAACAGTTATAATTTTCTTGTTATAGTTAAAAATTATATCTCTTCACACATAGTTTCAAAGTTTAGCCGATTCAGTTTCCAACGGCCAACAAAACCGCCATTATACCCATCACGGACTTCCCAGCTTTTCATCGAACGACAAAATCTCAATTCTTCGGAATTTTTTCTTCGGTTCACCTGCGGAACTTTCAAGGTAAGCTTGCATCGTAGTAATACAAAAGTTATATATATTTATCAAACTTTGTTTTTTTTTAGTGGCACTTCAATTGATCGGAAACTTCTGGAACACAATACTCCAAAGCAACGGTCGTACCCAGATGTTCAAAACCTCGCACAAAAACCAGGCATTTTCACTCGCATGTCCAGCGAAACGCAGTGGTCCTCGGTGACCGGGAGTCGATTGGCTGGATCCATTGTCGGACACTTTCGGTTCCCTGCTGAAAAGCAACTCGAAAGGTTGCTGGAGCAGCTAGAGAAGAAGCTGAAAAAAGATGAACGAGGATCGTAAGAAGAATTTGTTCCGACGTGTCGTCGGACTTTGAACGGCTTTGTCGAAGGAGAAGGACTTACAACGAGGAGAGTGACGCTGCTTCCGCCATGGAAACCGGGTCATGAACATCCGGCGACTATCCCAAAACTTCTTCGGCTGGTCACCGCCGATATACCACAATGAACTCACAGTGCAGTTTTTTTATTAGTACAATGCAATCGGAGTGGAGCAAGCCCGTTGTACTTGTTAATATTATAGTAAAAGAAAATTTATCGAACAAATTGTAAGATGTATGTGCAATAAATAAATTGAAAATAAAATGAGTATTTTATAACAAAACAATCAAAAGTTAATCTTGATAAATGGAATAATAAATATTATTTAAATATATAACATAATTCCTATAAAAACCATAATATAGAAGTTATAAGGCTCACACATAAATTTTATTTGTCAGGGTAAATTAATTTCATAAGATTCCAAACATAAACTTTAAAATTGCTAATCGTTATAATAAGTATGTTTGCCTCTTTTATTATTTATAAGTGAATTCAAATTGCAAAAAAATATGTAGTTTCACACATAATAGTTATACGGATAATCGTCTCAGTGTAGGGAAGTTACCCGACTAGGCGATCATAACAAAATTATATCAAAATATGTTATTATGTTATACAGATTTTTTCTAACATAGGCAGTTATAATTTAGATGCAGGATGTTGTTAAAATAACAAAAATTCTAACTAAAAATCATAAGGGTTCTAACAAAAGTGTATCAGAGTTTGTTACAAATACATCAAAAATATATCAAGCCCTGTTCTAAATTTTTGATAAAATATATCAAAATTATAATACAGTTTGATATTTTCAATTAGGGTAAAAATCAAATAGGGTAAAAACTAGTGTTTTTAACTCATTTTTGGGTAATTGCTTTAAGTGTGTTATTCTATTTTTAGAAAATGATAGGTCACATAAAAAAACTTTCGAGTTCAATATAAAACTTACAAACATGGACGGGATTTGATCCATCAATCCTGCCATCGTAAATTTTCAGTCGCCTTTACCAATGAGGCTATCACAGCACTTGAAGTGGGGACGAAAGAAGCTTTACTGGTTCTACGTATTGCCAGTTTCCCTATTCCCCCATCTCTTGTTTGTCAGTCGCAGGACAAAAATAGACAAAGATTTGAATGCAAGATCAAACAATGAACCTCTCTCTCTTACCAACAGCGCTATCGCGGTCATCGCGGTGCGCAGACATGCGCACTGAAATACTAATAACAGTGGTGGCGTTCGCATGGCCCGTCGTCGGCTATTTCCATCATGGTACAAAGAGAACGACGAAAAAGTTGCTAGTCGACTATTTATGGTTGAGGTTCGTCATGGGGTGGCAACGACAAAGATTCTTTCCGGACGGAGATGATTTTTATTTTATTTTTTTTTGTTCGCGCTGCGAGAACGGCGATCATACACGTACCTACGTGAGCGAAGGTAAAATGTGGCTTTGTTTTAATTGATCACAATTATATCATATGCCGATATGATTATTTCTGCAGATGCTGTTTAGTTTTATTCTGTTTAAGATTATTTTTAGTAATGAAAAAAGATTTTTATGATATAATATCAAACAATATATTGTCGAACAATAATAGATCGAAAGAAAAAAAGTTATAATAGACATAATAACATTCAGTACTTCATAATACATTGTCTGTTCGGTACTTTTTGACGTTATAATTAGAAGTTAGAATAGCAGTACTGTTAAAATGACATATAAATCCAATTATAATTATAACTTATAAGTTTACTCAATTTTGAGATTAAAAAAAAACTCATGTGCAGATGTATCACTTTTTGAAGCTAAAATTTTACTTAACGTATAAGAATTGGGAATCGTAGAAAAGTGATAATATTTTGGCACCGTAACGGGACTGGGATATTGGAAGAAGGAAATAAATACTTAGATAAACATATCAATAGCTATGATGCTATATTTACCCAAAAACTCAAAATAAAGCAATGAATAAAATAAAAAAAAAAGAAGAATCTGATGAAATTTCTAGAAGTTGCAATGCCTTTATTTTTTACTTCATAATATGAAACAGCAGTCAATTAACGAAAGAAAGTATACTATGTAATGGTTATATCTGCGATAAATTTTCTTCGATTTTGACAATATTGATCTCATTTAATCCAGAATTATTTTTTCCATCTAAAACAAATCCGACTGAACCGATCTGGTCATCGTGGGTTAAAGAAACCCCAAATTGCCATACGCGTGGAATTTTCCATAGACCAGCTGCAATAGCATATCTGCCCAGCCTAGGCCCAAAGTATTGACTTCAAAGTAATCATTACGAAGCATGTTTCACGAGAGACCATGTCTTTTCAATACGCTAACTCCAACAATGACGATATTAAAATAGTGGAGCTTAGAAGCAAAGGGGTGTAAGTTACAAAAACACACTTTCGAGTAAATGAGCTTTGAAGTTTTTCACCAGTTTTTCATCCCATTCAAAATGTATGGAGTTTCAATATCAACCCAATTTTCTCTGATTACTGTATTTTTTCTAATCATCATAAAAATAATCTTTAAAATGTTCCTGAAAGCTTGAAATCTGAAGACTTTTTGAAATGCTCAGCTCAAACTCGACAAAATGGTCACTTACACCTCTTTGCATCAAATCGGTTCAAAGTTGAAAAAATATGAGTACTTTTCAGTTTTGAGGGTAGCCGGATACGCTTCCGAAATTCTACGCAATAAAAAACAAGCAAATCTGCAGCCCCTCAACAGCAATTGAATGTTTTTTCATAAATTTTTCAATTGCATAGAATAAAGCTGTTTCCTTATAAGCATTTTATGATATTTTACCTGCATCCATCGACCCTATTGCTCCACAAGCAATGAAAAAAACGAATACATAATCAAATTTCTCATTTTTTGTAATATAGCTAAAAATTAAAATTATTTCATATTCTGATATAATTATGTTATTTTTTCAACTGATCATTTTGTTCAGTTGCTAAAATAACAAAGTTATAACAGAGTTTGTTCTGATTTATTTGTAACAAAACTAGTTACAAAAGATTATAATATATTTTGTTATAATTTAGTTTGAAAAAGTTATAAACAGTCCATGTCATAACAAAATTATAACATAATTTGTTAGTTATATCACATTAAGATATAATTATGATATATTCTTGTTATGTTCATCTAGTCGGGAAGGTCCGCTGCAGCAGTTCCCCGCCGTAGTGCATTAAATGTCCCTCGAATGTTTGCCCCAGGCTTCGTTCACGGTTGAGCATGTTTAGAACCCACTCAACCAGTCAGTCCTGCATGGATCGGACTGGGGCTTATCCATTTTTGCCATTAATAACAGCCTTCACAGGACAACTTGCTCAAGTTCTCAATATTCTCTATAGATTAACGGCTACGCAGTCTTAGGGTTCAAAAAACGTGTTTTATTATTCAACTCGTTTATTGAACACTAAGACTGCGTAGCCGTTAATCTATAGAGTCAAGATTACAGTCGATTTCCAACAGCAATGTTCTCAATAGTTTCATAATCTTTCGGACATGCAACTACGCAGAACCTTCACTGCTAGGGGAGTTCATTATTTGTTGCACTCATGACCGAAAAACTCGTTATATTACAAACCATCTATCATAACCCACCAACAATGCGTTCCTATTGCAATTTTGTTTCGTTCTTATTCAATCAAACCTCCATAATGGGCCATCGAAAAATTCCAATAATCCAAACTTCTTTCATTCACTGGGGAGCTTGTTGATTGAATGTATCTGCGTCTTCATCGTCGTCGTCGTCATCGTCGTCGCCGTCAACGTCAACCGACGTCATCGCGTCAGTCAAGAACAGAAATGCTTCACCCGCATTGGATGGAATATAGATTGCGTTTTCCTCACGGACTGCATTATCGTTGTCGTCGTCGTCGTATCGCTCCGGTGCTATTCCGATATAAAATTTATATCGCTGCAGGCATAATCCATTCCTTAGTGGTACACACAGCTGTCGTCGTTTTCGTCGTCACCATTATCAACTCCGCACAAGGCATCTTTGTCATCGTCTTCGTCAGCATCCCGGTTCTTATACTGACTTTGAGGATGTGGCGAAGTTGGTGGTGCCGGTGGCACATCGCAGTGAATAATCACCAGAGCCATTCTTCTCGTTGCTAACGATAATAATCCCGAATATATGTTGAAGGTATTTTCTCCACTAGTTCCACCGACCCTTCTTCCCGGTGGGAAACGACTTTCCCGAAGTTGAAGGTCATGCGATTGTGATAACCTAAGGAACGCAATCCCCAATCATCAATCCATTCTGCGCAAAATGCCAATAGACTGATCCTATACGAAACTTATTTTCAATTTTGTTCCCAACCGGAAACGTGCAAAGCCCAAGATGGATGGCATAGGGAATGAAATTCGTGAGGACTATTTCTCTACGTCGACGTCGTCGTCGTCGGACGAATTTCCCCTTCCTCGCGCCGCCGGATCGAAAATAACCATCCATTGTTATGCTCATTTCCCACGTCTTCGATTTCAAATCGGTTGCGCTACGGTATACAGCTGATGCTGCAGTAGAACACATGAACAAAACCGAGCTTAAGAAAACGAGCAGAGCGGTACGAAGAATTTGCACTTCGCCGCAGGCCATCCGAAGGAAGCGATTCGCACTTCATCACCACGAGATTCCGCCTTTATTATGTACATGCATAATACATACAAGCGAACAATCAATATGAACGGAATGCGTTGGTGGTGGGAGGCTGAGGGATAAGATCCTGCAGGGAAGAATGAAATCGACTTCGAGAGACCAATAATAATAACGATGATAATCGCCGTTGCTGATCTTCGCGGCAATAGCTAACAGGAGAGCTTTCTTGAGATTGTCATTTATTGGGTTTATGGATTTTTCAATTGGACAGACAGTCTTGGCGGACTTATGGCTACCGTTTGAAATGTGTATGAATGAGCTTCTCAAAGGGTTACAGGGACATTTCAGAGAGTCTCATGGGTGATTATGTCGCTTTCAAGGAGGTACCAGGATATCTCAAGGGCATTTCAGAGTTTTCCAGGGGGTTCCAAGAGGTACCATGTGAACTCAGGTGCGTTTAAGGAATCTCAGAGTCATCTCGAGTAATTTTATGAGGTTCCAGGGGGTCTCAGGGGCGTTTCATTGTTCTCAGAGGCGTTTCAGGGGATCTCAGAATGAGTTCCAGATTGTTTCAGGGGATTTTCAGGGAGTTTTAGGTGGTACTAAGAGATCTCAGAGGCGTTTCAAGGAGGCTCCAGGGGATCCCAAAGGCACTTCAAGGGTTCTAAGGAGCGTTTCGGGAGGCTTCGAGGAGGCCTCAGTAACATTTCTCAGGGGGTGCCAGGGAAATTCCAGAGGACCATAGGGGCATTTCCGGGGTCATATGAGTACTGGGGGGGGCTTAACCTTCCTTGTGCATTAGGGTCATTTTTACCCGAACCGTGCACTACGTCAGCGAGCTGTCCCCAACGTGATGCATTAGGAAGGTTAAGGGAATCTTGGGACTGTCTCAGGTGGTTCCAGTCCCAGGAGATGTCAAGGGTGTTTCAAAGGGATCCCATGAGATTTCAGGGGTGGTTCAAGGGATCTTGGGGACGCTTCAAGGGGCTATCCATGAGCCACGTAGTCATTTTTTCTGGATATTATGAACCCCTCCCCCTGCGTGGTCTTACTAAAAGTTGTATGGATGGCCCCTCAAAGGGTCTAAGAAGTTCCAGCAGATGGACACAACGGTGTTTTGTAGGTGACAGGGTCATTTAAGGTAGTTTCAGGGGCTACCAGGTGATCTCAGAGAACTCAAACAAAGGGTTCTCATGGGATTTCATGAGATACCATGAGGTTTGACAGTGTTTAAAGGGGTCTCAGGGTTATCCCAGGAGGATTCCAGTGGATCTTAGGGACGCTTCGAAAGGTTTCAAGGGGTTCCAGAGAAGTTCCAGAGGGCCTCAGGGGTACTACCAGAACCCTCTTAAAACGCCCCTGAGACCTCCTGGTATGCTCCTGAAACACCCCTGAGACCCACCCAAATGTCCCTGAGACCCCCTTGTATGCCCCTTAAACCTAATAATACCCACTTGAAACACCCCTGAGATCTCTTGGTACCCCCTAAAACAACTTGGGTCCAACTTGAAACGCCACTGAGATATCCTTCTCCTTCTTCTTCTTCTTCTTCTTCTTCTTCTTTATGGCTCTACGTCACAACTGGGACTTGGCCCGCCTCGCTTCAACTTAGTATTCTTTGAGCACTTCCACAGTTATTAATTGAAGGGCTTTCTTTGCCTGCCATTGTATGAATTTGTATATTGTGAGGCAAGCACAATGATGCACTATACCTAGGGAGTCGAGAAAATTTCCCCGACTGGAACGGGAATCGAACCTGCCGTCTCCGGATTGGCGATTCATAGCCTTAACCACTACACTGATAAAAATCCAAACTTTAAGTTTATAAGGCTAATTTTTATACAACTTATAAGACATTGCCATCGTTATTTTTAATTGTGTGTATATAATAATCATGAAAGCCTCTTTAGCTTTGATGAGGTGATACATGAGGTCTATGCACCCTATTTATAGCTTTTATGTGTGTTCAAACATAACAGTTATAATTTTCTTGTTATAGTTAAAAATTATATCTCTTCACACATAGTTTCAAAGTTTAGCCGATTCAGTTTCCAACGGCCAACAAAACCGCCATTATACCCATCACGGACTTCCCAGCTTTTCATCGAACGACAAAATCTCAATTCTTCGGAATTTTTTCTTCGGTTCACCTGCGGAACTTTCAAGGTAAGCTTGCATCGTAGTAATACAAAAGTTATATATATTTATCAAACTTTGTTTTTTTTTAGTGGCACTTCAATTGATCGGAAACTTCTGGAACACAATACTCCAAAGCAACGGTCGTACCCAGATGTTCAAAACCTCGCACAAAAACCAGGCATTTTCACTCGCATGTCCAGCGAAACGCAGTGGTCCTCGGTGACCGGGAGTCGATTGGCTGGATCCATTGTCGGACACTTTCGGTTCCCTGCTGAAAAGCAACTCGAAAGGTTGCTGGAGCAGCTAGAGAAGAAGCTGAAAAAAGATGAACGAGGATCGTAAGAAGAATTTGTTCCGACGTGTCGTCGGACTTTGAACGGCTTTGTCGAAGGAGAAGGACTTACAACGAGGAGAGTGACGCTGCTTCCGCCATGGAAACCGGGTCATGAACATCCGGCGACTATCCCAAAACTTCTTCGGCTGGTCACCGCCGATATACCACAATGAACTCACAGTGCAGTTTTTTTATTAGTACAATGCAATCGGAGTGGAGCAAGCCCGTTGTACTTGTTAATATTATAGTAAAAGAAAATTTATCGAACAAATTGTAAGATGTATGTGCAATAAATAAATTGAAAATAAAATGAGTATTTTATAACAAAACAATCAAAAGTTAATCTTGATAAATGGAATAATAAATATTATTTAAATATATAACATAATTCCTATAAAAACCATAATATAGAAGTTATAAGGCTCACACATAAATTTTATTTGTCAGGGTAAATTAATTTCATAAGATTCCAAACATAAACTTTAAAATTGCTAATCGTTATAATAAGTATGTTTGCCTCTTTTATTATTTATAAGTGAATTCAAATTGCAAAAAAATATGTAGTTTCACACATAATAGTTATACGGATAATCGTCTCAGTGTAGGCTAACTGGAGACCCCAGTGTGACATTTACCTTAAGTATTCGAAAAAGAGCGACTTTTCCATGACTTTCTTGTAGAACTGGTCTAGCCGCACATTTTTTTTTAAATACCATATGTATTCTCAGGTTCAGCTTCTAAAATAAGCTAAAGGTGTTGATTTTAGTTAAATCTAACATATATGTTAAAATGACATTTTCAGCACTGCCTATAGGTGAATGATGTTAAGATATGTTTCCATAAAAGATCCCTCTGAAAGCCAAACAATCAAGCCCACGAAAAAACTTAAAAAAAGAAATGAAAATAGGCAAATTCCGGTTTGTCTTGCTTGCAATTAAGACTTTCTGGTGATTTTATTTTCAGACTTGTCCTTGGAAACACTTGAGATTGAGAATAACATGGAGGCGCATGGTTGTTGATACCTACGCTATCCATGTTAGAGGTCATTCAATTATGACGACCATCGTTAAGTCGTCTGTAAAAATGTAACAATCTTTGTATTGAGTATACTAAAAAGCGTGATAGAGAGGGGAATGAAAGTCTGATATGCCCAAAAAACATGGACGTAATTTTTGAATGACGAAATAAGGTATCTTACCCCATGACAGATTAGCTTTTTGCACCACTTCCGTTTACGAACCAACCTAAAAAACCACTACAAATTGATTATAGGGTAATTCGCCAATTGTTGCACACCTTAAAAACTCGCCAATTGTTGCACACCTCATAAGAAAAGCATGGAGTACAGTCATAGCACAATCATGGGTCACCCACAATTGTGGGTCCATTCCCTTTGAATAGCATGAAGAACTGACTGACTAATAATTGTGACAGAGTGATCCATAATTGTACAATGACTGTATGCAATAATTGGAGAGTTTTTAGGCGTGCAATAATTGGCTATTTACCCTAATGCATTAGTTTTGTGAATGTTTTTGTTGAAGAATAAAGTAAACGTTGTTTTGTTGCTGTTACCACTTTGAATGCTTAACAAATGAGGCTATTTATTAGTGAAAACGATGAAAGTTTGGGAAATGGCAGCTTACCCCACTGTACCCTTCAGTGTAAATCTATCATTTAATGCATACAAGTTATGCCCCCAAGCGAACTGTGGTGCTTCACAGTAATCTTCAGTAACCATCAGTAATCATTAGTAACCTGACATTCACGTCCCATGCGGGAGCCACTGTGTCATAGATTCCAATTCATATATTATTCTAACCTGGATTTTTTAACGTTCTGCTCTTTCCACTATCTCTCACTTTTTCTATTGAACTCTTTCCGACTTCGACTTTTTCCTTTAACCTTCTTTGATTTCCGAATACTTTCTTAAATCTCGTCTATACTCTTCGAGTTTTGGCTTGCAAATTATGTAGAGCAATGGCGCTTTACCAATCCAGACTCCCCGACCGAGTGTTTTCCGCTTTGCTACAATTCGCCACCCTTCATGGCCGCCGCATCCTTAAGCCTGTGATGTCTGGTGGTGGAGTAGCAGAACTTTGTGGTGTAGAAGAAAGAACTTCTTGAGGTACCTCAGAAGGAGTGTCTGGACCAATTCCAGGAAAAAAAATCTTGTAAGAATTTCTTTAGGAAATTATTATGAAATCCGTTGAGGAACTCTTGGGGAAATTTCAGAATGAGCGTTTGGATGAATCCCAGAAGGGGAATGTCAAGAGGATCTTTTTGGCAAAACCCAGCATGAATTCTTTAAGCAATTCCGATTTCAAGTAGAACTCCAGAAGGATTCACCTTAGAAAATCCAAAAAGAAATGAACAAATGTATCCACTTTAGAAAGAGCTTCTGGAGAATTCCCAGGGGTCAAGATTAAGATTTCCCTAGATTATCCCATAAGTAATTTCTAATGGAATATGTGAAAAAATTCCTGCAGGCATCTCAGAGGAAAATCACTGGGGGATTCATGGTATTCATGAAAGTTACAGTAGAATCCCCGGAGGAGCTCCTGGTACATTTTCTGGAGCAATTGCTGGAGGGATAACAAAAAACGACTTTAAGAATTCCCGAAAATGTTCTACAGAATACGCATGGATGAACTCCAGATGAAAATTATGGAAGAAGCTCAAAGATAGCAAAAGTATTACATGACAACTTAGAAGAATCCTTAACAAGTACGGAAAGCATTAAAAAAAGCTTTTTAAATTTGAGAAAAAATAGAAAGAATCCCTAGAAAGTTTTTCAATGTATTGCAAGAGGTAGTCAAGTCGAATCGTAAAAGATTATCTTCAGGAATCCTAAATAGATAGTTGGAGAAAATTGAGCATTCTTAAAAGTACTTCCGAAAGAACTACAAGAAATTATTGAGAAACACATCATAAGATTACATGACAACAAAAAAATTCTTGAGAAATCCCCACAAAAATACTTCCTAACCAATTTTAAGAGACATTCTAGCAAAATCCATCGATGTGTAATCCCCAAATCATCCTTGGTGGAATTCCCTCTAATAATCACATCAGTATTTAAGGAGGAATTCCTAAAATTTCCTTGGAGAATTCCATGTAGCAGTCTCAATAGGGATCACCGAAGAATTCCTTAGTAACTCCGTGAAGAATCTCTGGCAAAAACAATTGCAAAATCCTTGGAACGAAGTTCTGGAGGAATTTCCGGCCAAATTCAGACAACTGCTTTCAAACTTTTAAAATGTTGCCGAGTAGGCTTTGCTTTGTTGACTTATGTTTATTTTGGTGACGGTCCCTTAACGTGGAACAGTGGCGACAAGGTTTTGAAGGCGAAGAACGCAGTGCGGGTGGTCATGCTGCAGTATGAGAGCCGGTAGAATGTGGAACGTCTTTTTCAAGAGAAGAAACGCCGCCTGAAAGAAGCAGAGTGTAAGGAAATATAACTGCTATGCCGGGCTCCGGATCGAGAAGTATTGGACACCGGAAGGTTTCATTAGGCGTTGTTTCAACTTAAAGCGATTAAGTATGTATGAGAACCCGAGGGTAGCCTAAGGTATTTAGATGAACTGATGAACGGACTTAAGTTCGTGGAGTAGCTGAACTTTTGTCATGAGATAGCAACTTTTAGTCAGGCTTGACAGAAACTCCCTCGCGAGAAAATGAGGAAGCGATTTCGGCGTTTTTCTGAGGAGAAAAAATAAAACTCAGAAATCACAAAGCAAATCCACAACAGCAGCACCGAGCGTGAGTTTGTCGCGCAGCGGGGAGTTCGTCCAACACTCATAGTTGCTTGTTGTGTTTCTCACGTCCACTCACAGTCAAAAAGCTCTCGCGAGTTGCACTCCCATATAAAGAAAGATTCTCGAGACAAAAATCACACTCCTTTATCCGAAATCATCATCGGCTCTTGTTTTGTTCCTCTCTTCTTCGCTCAATTTTTCTTGCCCCTCTGTTTGGGGATCGATCGCTCCCTCGCGACGAGGCAGAAGCAAAACACCGCTCTAGAGCATGTTGCAAAACTCTTTTGATTTTGAGGAGAATTATCAAGCCTGCTTTTAGTTGACTACCGAAGGAATTTATGGGTTTTCATTAAACCTGCTACAACAAATCAACAGGTAGATCATTCCTTTCCGGAATGATTCTGCAGCCATTAGTATTTAATCCATGCGCTATGGGTGGGTGCACTTTCATCATCATCATCAACATTCAGCCATCCCTGTGGGTGTGTGTTCCATTTCGTGCAGAAGAACTACATTTGTTTTTATGTATAAATTTTCAGATATTTCAACAGAAACAAAAAGTGATATCATATCACTTTGATCTATTCGTGCGATATTCATTAGTTTTTTTTTTTGAATATCACATCAAAATCACATCGAGCTACACGCAGAAAAATAAATTGTAAACACAATTAAATTCTAGTTCAAATCAACCGATTTTTCAGTTCACTATAGCGACAAACTGATTTCTAGTTTAAACTGAACTATTATATTGTTTGATAATACAAATATTTTCATTTGTCGAAAAACAAACAGAAATATGGTATTTTCAACATGAAATAGGGTGATTCGCTAATTGCTGAACACTACCCAAATGTTGAACAGTTTCTGAATATTTTATTATAAATCATACTTAAGTAATTGTCATCCAACGTAAACGTATGATGTAGATGCATGTATATCCCTTTCGTGACGAACAAGCACAATTGTGCTGTTGAGCAGTAGCAGTTTTGCTTATTTTTTTCACCTGTTTATACTTTCTTTTATGTGATGTTAACTTTTTAATAATTCAGCCATTACTTATACTTGTTTGTGTGTAAACAAACTTTTGTTTACGTTGCCTGTGAAATTCACCACAACAAGATAAACAAAAAGTGGACAAAAACGGAAAACATGAAAAAGTTTTGTCTGTCGCATAATTTTGATTTCCGATCTGTTTAGGTTGTCAAAGCTAGAAATCGAAAGATAAAGAGTAGTTTTTTCAAATGAGGTAGAATACTTGTTGTATTAGTAGGGCAATCTATGAGTTCTGGAGAGCCGAAGTTGAGCCATTTGTATGGAGATTTCAATTTTTTGCGCTCCGTCACGAAAGGGATATATGTGTCACGATATTGCTCTAATTAAGTTACAAAATTATACATATTTTACGTCAAAAAAATTGATTGAAAGTTTTGTACCGCTGATGACACGAAAACTGCACATTTTTAAGAAATTGCTGTTACGAAATAAGCTTTGCGGGAAAATCGACCACAAATATCATAGGCACACCATAGTTACAAGAACTGGAAGGATGTCATTAACAGTTTAACATTGTTTAAAATCACATTTTCATTGTAATTTAATTTGAAAAAATATTTTTCTTTTCACACTATCATTATGCATCCATGATCCAATTGTTGAACACTGGCATAACCTACGATGTTAGCATGACTGCTAGAATTTTTTTTTTCACTTTACTTAACAGTGCATTTCATGGGGTTCCAAGGGCGTTCCAGGGTTCGTGTTCTAGGGGTGTTCCAGTGGGCTTCAGAAAGATTCCAGTGGTTTTCAATGGGTTTCAAGGGCGTTCCAAAGGTGTTCAAGAGGAATTCAGAGTGTTAAGGGGGTCCCAGGAGTATTTCAAGGCGTTCCAGGAGGCTCAGGAGCAACCCACGGGTTTTCAAGGGATTTAAGGTTCGTTCGTCCTTGGGGGTTGAGTGGGTCCCGTGGGTTTCCAGGAGAGTTTCAGGGGCTTTTAAAGGCGTACTTTCCTTCTGTCGTTTTCGCTTCTAATCAAATCTTTTCAGCCATTCTTGTATCTAGTCATGTTTAAAACGATTCCAGTCCACTAGAACTCCCTTCAAATGCTTGATTCCTTGATATTCAAATGAATTGTTACTAGCTCGGACCAGCTGGGCACAAAACACGAAAAACCCGGAAAACATCCGCCAGAGTGAAAAAATATCGGATGTCGGGTCAAAGTAGGGTCAAGTTTTATCAAATGTTGGACCACTGTTAGACCCACAGCGGGTAACTGTCGTGTCTATGTTGGGTTTGGTGGCCAAAATAAAAACAGGTGAATGATAGGTTGATGTCGGGTTATACGTCATCAATTACGAACAAAGCTTCAATCGTTCAACAATTGGCGAGAACCGTCCAACATTAGGATGAGCTAGCTTAAGGAAGCGTTCAACATTTGGGTTACAGACTTCCCATACAAATGTTCTATTTTCTCTTAGAAAATGGAATTTAAGGGAATACAAATTCAATGGGCAGTATAAGGGATAAGTAGAACTAGACGTTCACTGGATATTTTTCAACTAAAGTGGAATTATGCACGGAAAAACAAACGAAAACCAAAATGCCGGTACTAACCGTTCAACAATTGGCAAATTACCCTAATGGATTGATTCAAACGACTGCACTTTTGCCTCTAACAAACCCGGAATGTGATTGTGTTGGTGACGACAGCAACTGCGGCATCTCGGAAATCTATTTTTAGACATTTCGGTAAGTGGATGGGGAGGAGAACGACTAAAAAAAGACAAAAAAGGCGAATCCGATCAACTTTTTGTGGATGCTGTCGTGAGTACCTGCGCGTTATCCATCACGGCCAAAGTTGCACTTGGAAGTTGGCGTGATGAATTTGCTGCACCTTCTTCGTTGTGGCGATGTTGGGGTAAGCATTTTATAGATGTGTGAATGCTTTCGGACCATGTTTATGGTTTATATTTTGTTGAAACAAATGAAATTCTTGTCATTATATGAAATGATGGTAATCGGTTGTTTTTATCGATAAACTCTAAATGAAAACAATTAAATATAACTTTGGAATAAGTAAATTCTCAGTTTGAAAATCAACCTTGCGTTTTATTGTTTTAAACAAGCGCCATTTTTCTGCGTGTATGACAGCAAAAATTGAACGATTTGAGATATGATTTTGATATTCTCGTCTACCCGGGAAGTAATGCACATAGTAAGCGTTGCAGTGAAGTAAAACAAAAATTTGTAAAAAAATATAAATGCATTCAAGTTCTATAAAGGAAGAGTGCACCTTAAGAAGAATATAAGAATTTTTCAAAGCGAATCTTGAAATGTCATCAAAACACTTTAAACATCACAATTCTCCGGAAAATCCTCTCACGTACTTCCCATTACAGAAGAGTCATAGCTCATCCCCAATGATGGTGGATACAGTTGCTTACTTCCTGACAGTTGATCCCGTCAGCCTTACTGCCAACACACATTCACGGTAAGTAGACCCATCCCTGACTCGCTCCGAGTGAATGCCTACATCATCACAGCCATCAACAGCTGTGAAGCAGAAAATATGGACAAAATTGCCGAATCCACGCCATTTTTACGATCCGTCCCAAGTGCGTCACACCCAAAAAATCATCATCAACGTTTGTATTGTATACCATCACATCCGGTTTTGGTGGCTATCGCTTTCTTGTGGAACTGTTGGGGTGTGCTGCGAAGGACATCAAAATCATAAAACCTGGAGTGGCACGAAAAATGCTGTATGCGGCATATCATCATTGGGTATTTTGCATCGATTTTACTTCCTTTTCGGTTTTATTTTGTTGCTAAGGGCTAATCAAATTGGCATTTTTGCGAATAGTGCTTCTTTGAAATTCGATTATTTCAAGCTCTATGATTGAACATTATTTTCGAAAAAAATGATGAAATCACATGCTGTTTTTAACAAATATTTACGATTCGATGAATATCAGAACACTTTTCTCCTAAACCCCGCTTTCCTTCTGATTACCGAATTTCCATACACAGAAAAACAGATTCCAGACTGCTGTCTTTTTCTTCGGTCCATCGCTCCTGCTTCGTCCGGGTCATTCGTATGATAATTCTAAGGATTTTTATCAGGATTTACGATCATCGGTTCGACGTTGTCGTTGTCGGCCACTTCGCCGCACTGCAGACTTCCGCCACTCACTCGACGTGGTTCCTTCCCAACGTATCCAAGGGAGAGTCGTTCCGTTTTCCGTGTAACGTTGATAACAAATAAATTATATGGAGTCCTGTTCCCGTTAGTTGAAAAGCAGATACCTAAAAAGGTTTTCTGCTCAAGAAACGTTGGCTGTGGAGAGGTTCTGAAAAATGGAATTGTATTTTTCGACTTCCAATTCCAAATCTATTTTGCATTTGCATCGTAAATCAAACGCAAGAACGAGTCCTCCTGTTTGTTTTTCAGATACGACTTCTACAAAAATAGTAGGAGTTGAAGGGGGGTTGAGATCCACCTGTTTGGTAAAGTATTACTGAAAAAGTTCCATGTTTTTGGTCAAATGTAACATGAATGGTGAATATTTTTACTATATCCTGAAAAAAGGGAAAATTACCACCGCATGGCCAGATGACCACAACGTAGTCCACAGTGTGTCAGGATGACTGCAACCTAGTCTGCAGCGCATCTGGATGGCCATAATTTAGTCCACAGCGTGTCAGACTGACCGCATTCTGTTCTACAACGTGTCTGGATGACCGTGACCTAGTCAACAGTGTATTCAGATGACCAGACCCTTGTCTACAGCTTATCGGGTTACCGTACTCCAGTCCGCAGGGCGACCGCAACCTAATGCACAACGTGTTCGATCGGCCGCAACCTAGTCTACAGTAGTGAGTTCAGATGACCGCACTCTAGTCCACAGCGTGTCCGGGTGACTACATCTTAACGATTGACCCGTGGAAGCATGAGTAGTAGAAACTTGAGAAAAGCAGAGCTATGTTGGACGCTCTTTGCTGCTCTCCTTACGTCTGGCCGGTCACCAACTCTCTAACATTTCGAATGACACTTCTGAAAAGTAAAGGCACGTGCAGGTAGACGAATTTAAATAATGATTCGATTAATGATCTTCTCACTATAATTCACATTTCCTTTTGCTAACCACAGGAGCAATCATTCAAATCAATCAGCACAATTCCCTCCGTAACCGGCTCCGAAATATAACCTCATACTATATTTGCCATCCAATCAGCAACTACTTATCGTTCATTATACGGAATTGACATATTCAATCATCCCCGCGGCGGCAGTCAAAGCTCTCGCGATACTGTCTTTCCCCAGGAAGACGAAACAAAAAAAATAATAATACAGCAGAAAAGGATTACCGATCGTCCCGAGGGCAACGCATATCAACCGCTCTCTGACAAAATTAGCTTGGGCTTGATTTAATTTGTCTCCAGCCCCAACGTTCGTTCATACATTCGTCGTTGTTCTCTTGCCGGTTTCCTACACAGCCAGTCAGTTAAGTTGGGAAGGATGAGTTGAGTCAACTCAACTGCAGGAGCACTGGCATCAGTAGCAGCAGCAGCAGAAGTTTTTATTGAGTCGAACTCCACGGCCACCGATCGGGGGTTCGTTGCGATGCAAATTGATTGGAGATACAATGAAAATCGAAATGGAGAAATCAAATCATCGTCCCCGGAGAGTGTAGGGACAGTCGACGGCGACGACGACGATGAGTTAGTTTATTTTTTGTTTCACGGGCAGGGATGTCAGATCATTATTTTCTGGAACATTATTGTTATTATTCCAAGAATCATCGCTTCAAGGATGCTGTTCATGTCCTTATTTAATTCCAGTCATCCCTGGAGTAAATCAAAGTTTCTAAGAGTCTCTCTGTCTGCCGTTCATTGATAACGAAAATGCTTTCGTCCGTCTTAATCACGAAAATATGTGGGGAGCTCAGGGTGTCCCTGAGAAAATCATCGGCCTCATTGAAGCACAGTGCAAGGCATTTTCGTGCAGAGTACTACACAACGGTGTCTTGTCCGATCCCATCCGGGTCGTTGCTGGAGTGAGGTAAGGATGTATCCTATCACCGCTACCTACTGTTCCTCATCGTAATCAACGAGATCCTTGTAGGGACTGGGTGGGTTACTGTGGCAGCCCCTTACCATGGAGCACCTAAATTACTTTGAATTGACTGATGACGTTGATCTCCTAGCTCAACGGCGCTTTGATATGCAGGGCAGGATCGACGATCTTGTCAATCGCTCCTCGGCGGCAGGTCTTACCATCAACGTCAACAAGACCAAATCGTTGGATGTAAAGATGGTGAACCCCTGTGAACCCTACCAGCTTTACGGTAGCTGGGCAATCAGTGGAGAATGTTGAAAGCTTCTAATATCTTGATAGAAAAATGGCGGCCGATGGTGGCACCAAGTTCGACATAAAAGACGCGGACACCGTCTTCAGCCAGAGGCTGCACAGACTGAATGAAACTTAACACTAGACAAGGGACACACGGAGCATGCACCAGTGGATACGGGGAAGAAACTAGTCTCACGAAAAGTTTCATCGCCCGGAGCGGGAATCGAACCCTCACCCCATACATGGTGCGATTAGAAGCTTGGTGACCCTAACCGCACGGCTACGAGGCTCCACCACGGATCAAGAAGGCGAGGGCTGCTTTTGCGAGGTTATGAAATGTATGAAAAAAAAACAACCCAATTTTAGTGAGTCGACCAAATTCGAAGTTTTAACTCGAAACTTGTGAAATGTGTGCTGCTGTACGCCAGTGAAACTTGGTGTGTATCAGTGGAGAATACTCAAGGGCTGCAGGTCTTCATCATTAGATGTCTGTGGTATATTGTTCGTGAATGGTGGCCTCACAATTGGATCTCCAACGTGGAGCTCCATCGTCGATGCCGATAGCGACAGAAATTCGGGAGCGAAAGTGGAGGTGGGTCGGTTTAGTAAAAATACGTGTTATCTCTTTGAACGTTTATTACGGTATGAACGGCTTAAGTCAACTGTCAAAGTCTTTCCTAAGTCATGGCCTACTTAAGATTGGGAGTAGCTTAGTAATTAATGTAGGTACTTAACATTGTACACTTCTTCATACTACATTCGGTCATCCTGACTCGTCGATGTCCTCATCGACGTTATAATTAGAGAGTAATCTGGTATCTGTGAGCCGTTTTCTCATATTATTCGGTGAACAAACGGAGCTGAATGGAAGATTTGAAACTTGAAACCCGTCAATGTCAACAACAAGATATCGATCATTTGGCAAAATTTTCTTTATAACATAAGGACCTTTAAACTTCTTAGACAATTTATTAGCAACATTACATTTTATAACGACAAAGTCGCCTTCTTTATAATCTGAAACTGCTTTCCGTTTTCTGTCCACCATTCCTTTATTATAAGCCTGCAGTTTTAGAATATTATCTTTAGCTTGTGCTCTTATTTCTGATAGACCTAAATTTTCTGAAGGAAGCTGATTATTTTTACAAATACTTCTAAGTTATTGGTTTCATTACACAAGTTTACAAAATAAAACGAAAGTCGTGAACTTCTGTCAACGACCAAAATTTTTGAAGCACAATTTAGTGCCGATTTCGAAACCGACCTCCAAAAATTTTTAAGTAGAACAGTTTTTGAGTTTTAGCTCAATATCGAGTTTTGCAACTTTTCAAAATATATAATTAACTAAAATTCAAATATATTGGGTTTTGTTCAACCACTTTTAAATCTTTTTCCATAAATTAAAAGCTGAATACAATACCATTCGATCATCCGAATACAGGATTTGCGTCAGATTGATGAAACTCAAGATATTGGCGAGTTATAGGGACAATCTCCTTAAATTTTAGCAAAATTCCCCATTTTTTTTGAAGAAATGTATTTTTTTCAATAAGAAAAAACCAACTTAAAAATTCTCTCTCGACGTTTATTTGACATATCATATGTAGGCAAGTTACAGTAAAAATTTCAGCTCAATCGGAGCATTGATTACGGAGAATGAGATGTTTGAAGTGAGCGACTTTGCTTAAAAATAGAACAAAAATCGATTTCAATTCATCAACCTTGTATGGAAAGTCGAAAAAATTTCCGCTCTACTGTAATTTTTTTCCCTCGCGTTTTCAAACTCAGGGCATGATTCTACACCAAAAATGATCATCAGCTTACCTAGTTCAAAAATGCTGTAAACTAGTGTTATTAATATTGTTCTGATGTGTACCAAAAAGCAATATACTTGGAAAGTTTTTGATTGCTCTGTTATACGTATTGTTATAAACATATTCTAAATTTGGAAGCAAATTATCCCATTTGAGTTTTGTATCATCAATTAACTTAGCTAGCATCGGAGTAAGAGTTCTATTCATTCTTTCAGCTTGGCCATTAGCTTCAGGAGTATATGATGCTGTTTTAATGTGCTCAATATATCTGTCCGCACAAAACTTTTTGAAACTTGTAGACGTAAAACAACTACCTCTATCTGTTATGATCCTCAATGGTTTACTGTAGTGATTCATATATAAAAGAATATTATCAATAACTTCCTTAGTATTGGTTGTTTTAGTAGGGTAAAATTTGACATATTTTGTAAACGCATCAACAATAACTAGAATAAATTTGACATTTTTTGATGATTGCAGCTGAATTGGGCCATAATGATCTATATGAATTGTGTGAAATGGATTTTGTCCTTTGTCAATATTTTTTAGATATCCTTCCTTCTTTGAATCTAACGGACTATAAAATATGCAACTCAAGCAGTTACTTATATATTTCTTAACTATTTTTCTCATACCCGAAAACCAGTAAAATTTCCTTATTTCTATCATGGTTTTTTCAATTCCAATATGGCCTAGCTTATCATGACAAATTCGCAAAATATTTTCATACATTGTTTTTGGTACAACCAATAAAAGCTTTCTATTATCGTTTCTAAATAATATTCCATTCTTTAGTTCAAAATTTGGAAATGTATTAGATTCTAAATGAATTTTGATGTTTCTTATCTTTTCGTCTTGTTCTTGTGCCAAAATTACATTCCTTTCAATGTACTCTGTATCTAGCAAACATACTTCATTTTGGTTAGTTTGCATTGGCTTTTGTGTTATTGTATGCTTTTCAGCCTCACTCATTGCCAATCTGCTCAAAGCATCAACATGCTGCATTTTAACTCCATCCCTGTATTCTAAACTGTAATTATAATTTTCCAAAAACATTGCCCAACAACTAATTTTGGGATTTATTTCTTTTTTAGCTAACGTTTGTGCCAAAGCATTACAATCTGTAAAAATTTTGAATTTTATACCTGACAAATATACATGGAATCGCTTTATGGAATGAACTACTGCTAAAGTCTCTAGCTCAAAGCTATGTAGCTTGCTCTCATACTCATCTGTTTTCTTGCTAAAGAAACTAACTGGATGATAACTTCCACTTTTTTGTTTTTGTAGCAAAATTGCGCCAAATCCGTAAGAGCTCGCATCGCAATGTAATTGAGTTTCAGCTTTTGGATCATAAATCGCCAAAACTGGAGCTGATAACAATTTATCTCTAAGAAGTTCAAAAGCATTGATTTCAGTTTCATTAAAAATAAACTCAACATCTTTTCTTAACAAATTGTACATTGGTCTAGCAATCGATGCAAAATTTTGGATAAATTTTCTGAAATAGCTTGTTAATCCTAAGAACCGTTGAACATCCTTTGAATTTTTCGGTAATGGAAAATTTTAAATGGATTCGATGTGTGACTTACTTGGCTTTCTGCCAAATTCATTAATCGTATAACCTAAGTAATCTATTTCATTCAAACAAAATTTACACTTTTCAAGATTTAATTCCAATAAATTGTTACTCAAAATTTTCAGTACTCTACCTAATGTTTCAAAATGTTCTTCCATTGTTTCTGAAGCAATTAAAATATCATCAATATAAACAACAATTTTGCCTTCATCAATAAGAGGTTTGAAAATTTTATTAACGTACCTTTGAAATACAGCTGGTGCATTGCACAGACCGAAAGGAACTCGCAAATATTCATATTGCCCACTTGGTGTCACGAAGGAAGTATATTTGGTACATTCAGAAGCAATTTTAATTTGATGAAAACCAGATTTCAAATCCAAAATGGTAAATACTGACTTATGTTTTAGTCTATCAAATATGTCTTCCATTAACGGTAAAGGATAATTGTCGCGATAAGTATCTTTATTTAATTTTCGGTAATCCACACATAATCTTATATCATCGCCTTTCTTTGGAATAACTACTATGGGGCTAGCAAAAGGTGAATCACTTTCTCTAATAATTCCTGATTTAAGCAATTTATCAACTTCCTTGTTAACTTTAGTTTTATCATTATGTGAAAGCCGTCTTGGTTTAAAGTGAAATGGTGCGCCAGACTTTAACATAATTTTCATTTCATAATCAATTTCAGGACGGGTTGGTCGATTAAAGTCAAAATAATTCTTTTTCAAAATATTATTCAAAGTTGCCAAATGAGCGTTACCGATGTCACCTACATTTTCAATTGATTTCAAATTGCAAATAGTATCCATAATTTTTACCTTATTTTCAGCTCCACTTGAATCACTTTCCATAGCATTGATTGAAGGAGATTGAAATATGTGAATTTGGCTATTTTCAATAATCGTTTTCATACCAGGATCGAAAATAACATCTCTGCCAATTATTGCGTCATATGAGAGAACCGTCGAATCAGGAACCACCAAAAATTGAAATCTGAAAAATAGATTTTGAATTTTTACATTAGAAACAAATCTACCCACAATCTTTAGTCCAGATCCTCCTATACCCTTGAAAGATCTATTAGAATTATAAGGAAAAATATTTCCATGTTTTACCAAACCAAGGCGTATAAGACAAACTGGACTGCCTGTGTCGAAAAGTGCTTTCAAATCAATGTTTAAATCTGTTAATTTAATAGCTACTAGTCCGTCGTGCTCTACGTCTGTAGTCCTTTTTGTTAATTTTTGATTAGTTTCAACTATTGAAATTTCCGTCGATTTCTCTTTGCCAGTTGTTTTCTTATGAATAGGGATCCTTCCGAATGCTTCTCCTCTAAAGGTCTCTGAACGTTGATTTCTCGACTTCCGGCAGTTTGTTGCGATATGCCCAGGAAAACCACAGTTATAACAAACAGGAGCATGGACGAATCTTCGTTTTGGCAGATGAATTGCTTGAAAGGCTTTCAGAAGACTTGCAACTGTCGAAAATCCACATATTTTGGCTTGATTCTTTAAACGTTCATCTGGAATCCCATCTATTACGTAGTCAATCAATTCAGTTTCATGTAGCTTCAACGGCATGGCTAGATTCCTTTTTGACACAAAATATTCCAGAAATGTTTCTCCAGGGCTCCATTTGCGAAATTCTAGTTGTTTTCTTGTTTCAAACGAGCTTGTGTACACCATGAACGTCAACTTCAATTGATTGATAACTTCTCGGTAACTCATCTTGAACAACTCTGGTTTCGTCGATAACCAAGTTTTCGCATTACATCGTAGGTGTTTGAAGATCAATAGTTTCATTATTTCTCCTTCAATGTTGAATGTTCTTCGCGTTTGCTCCACAATGTTGGAAAAATATTGGACATCTTCATTTGGTGATCCCGAAAAAATAGGTAAAATGGCGGACAGTTCTTCTAACTTGATCGATCGATTTTTTTCTTCATCCAGTTCTTCTACTCCATTACAGCACAGACTTTCTGCTCCAGAATCTCCTCTTCGAACGGTATTTCCATTCACAACTTCCAGTAATCCTGAGCTCAACGTATCGGGCTTGTTATTGATATCTTGAGAAGGAAGACCTCTTCCGATATTCTCCAGTATTTCAATTTCCGACTGCGAGCGACTCCTCAGGATCATGGTTGTATCCCACTTCTGATGTTTTAGTAAAAATACGTGTTATCTCTTTGAACGTTTATTACGGTATGAACGGCTTAAGTCAACTGTCAAAGTCTTTCCTAAGTCATGGCCTACTTAAGATTGGGAGTAGCTTAGTAATTAATGTAGGTACTTAACATTGTACACTTCTTCATACTACAGTCGGCCACACTCTACGCAGGGGTGGAAACGAAATCTGCAAACAAGCGTTAGACTGGAACCCAGCAGGATATCGCAGCAGAGGCACACCCAGAGGCTCATGGCGGCGCAGCCTCAATAACGAAATCAAGCAAGTCGACAGAAATTTGATCTGGCCACAGGTCAAGGCGATGGCTGGCAATCGGCCAGGATGGAAATCTTTCTATTCGGCTCTCTGCACCCCCGTGGGTGCCTAGGACTGAAAGTCAAGTCAGTCCTTTTGAAGATCTTTTCAGGACTTTCGTACTAGGATTCCTCTAGAAGTAACTCTTGAGAAATACTCCTGGAGTTAATGTCTCCAGGAGTTATTAACCAGGGAACGCTTCAGAGGTTTCTGTCAGAGATTTCCATTGAATTTCTTGGAAAAATTGTAAGAGGAATCCGCAAATACACCACAAAAATCTCCATACATTCTTCCAAGGTTTACTTCGAAAAGAAAATCCTTTTTTTTTCAATGATTTCTTCTGTATTTATTTTTTTTTTCAGAAATTCTTTACATTTTTTCTATCAGATATTTCACCATGGATTCCGTTCAAGTGTTCATTCGGATATTTTTTTTAATGATGTCCATAATTCTTACAGATATCTCTGCAGAAGTAATTTAAAAAAATCTTGGTAAGATTTCCAAAACTGTCCTTGGGTGAACTAATGGAGGAATCTTTGGAAAAAATTCTGTAGGTCTTGGAGGTTTTCCCGGGGGCTTGTTGAAATAATTCTCGATAGAACACTTGGAAGATGCATAAAAAGAAGCAGTTGAAGATAATTCTGGAGGAATCCTTGAGAAAATCTCTGAGGTTATCCCTTTTGCATTTCTTGTAGAAATTCATGAAGATATTCTTGAAAGAATTCCCGGATAAAGAAATCACGAGTAGTTTTTGGAAGTATTCCTGTAGGAACTCTCTCCATCTTTAAAGAATTTGAAACTCCTGGAGACACGGTTGAAGAATTTCTGGAAGAGTAATACTAATACACGAAGGAATTCTTAGAACAGGAAGGAATCCTTGAAAAATACTTGGATGCACCATAAAAAATCCTAGAGAACCCATGCAAGAATGCCTGAATAAGTTCTTAAAGGTTTTTAGAATCAATTTTCAAAAATGTCTGCCTCTTTTCTAGATTAATCCTGAAAATTTCCCGAGTAATTCTTTAAGAGATTCTTGAAAAAATCTTTGCGAGAATTTCTGTGTCATCCTTGGAAGAAATTTTGGAGTAGTTGTTGTAAGGAATCCAAAAAGAATGCCCAAGGGATTTCCGAAAGAATCTTGAAGATGTCCTAGGAAGTAAGATTCCTGGCGAAATCCTTGAAAGAGTTCTTGCATCTCTGAAAGGAATTTCAGAAGTATCCCTGGAGAATCTCCAGAATTTTTTAGAAGAATTCATGTAGGAATCCAAACAGAAATTTTTGGAAATAAAAATCGGAAGGAATCTTTGCAGTAAATTTTAGGAAAAAGTTGTCTGGGATTCCGCAGAAAATGTTTCTAGAAGGATTGCACAATATGGAGAAATATATTTGTGTAGCAGTTGTTGGATAATCTTGAAGAAATCTTTAGATCCGTTATAGTAATCCTCGGTAATGTACTGAAAGTAGCTTTGGAGAAGGCGTCTAAAGAAATTCAAGGAAGAATCTACGAAGAACTCCGTTGGAGAATCATTGGAAAAAAATGCTTAAGAAATATCAGATGTCATTGATTAAAATCCTGAAGAAATCCTTGCAGAAACTCATGGAACATTCCTTGGACAATTTCTTAAAAAAAATTCTCGAAGAACTCTCAGGAGCAATCGTTGAAATAATTTTGCAAGGAGTTCATGGCATTAATACTTGGTGAAATTTTCTGAAAAATTCTGATCAAATCGAATCGATTTCGAAGAATTTCAGAGAAAAATGGACGAAACCTCCTATGAACATTCTGAAGGAATTCTTGGTGGAATTCGTATATTTTTTCTTGATTTTTTTAGAGTTTCTCGGGTTGGATTTCCTGGAGCAGTCCTTAGAGAATTTATAAAAAATATCAGAGGAACTCCTACATGGTTTCCAGAAAGAACTCTCAAAAGAAGAATCAAAGAAACTCTCCAGAAAGAACTACACAATAAATTCCTTGTGATATTGTTGAAATTGCGTACACCCCTGAGAAAGTTTCTGGGCGAACTCCCTAGAAAATCCTGGAAGACCTTCCGAAGGAATTAATAGATGAATTTCCGGAAGAACATCAATAAGTAATTGTGGAAATTTTTCTGAAGATTGTTTTTTGAAGAACACCTGGGAACATTTCCAAGAAGAACTTCTCAAAGATGTTCCATAGCAATTTCTGTTAAGATTCCCGGAACAACAATCTAAAAAATTTAAAAAAGAACTGCTGAAAGAATTATCAGAATCACTTCAGAAATAACTTGACGAGGAACTTCCGGAAGATTTTCAGGTGGAACATCTTGTAGAGCATTTGAAACAACTTTCCAAAGAATTGCCAGAGGCAGATGAATTTCTGGAAAAAACCTCTACAATGCACTTTTTACAGAACTGAATGAGAATCTCGGTGGGATTTCCAGAAGAATACACAGAAGAACTTGTGGAAGAATGTTCAGAAGCTGTAAAGTAATCAACTGAGGCAAGTCCGTGCACAAGGGGGGGGGTGAGGTGGGTTTTGGTTGTTACACATCCCCCCCCCTCATTACCGACGCTCAATATACTAGGCGCCCCTCCGCCTTTTGCCGAAATTGGGAAAAATACCTTCCTTGGCACCAATCCCGTGCACAGGCCTGAACTGAGGAGATTTTTCGGAAAAAAAAATTCTCGAAGAATTCCTAAATTCTAAAAGAGTTTATGGGAAAAACATTCTCGGAGGATCGTCAGGACCTCCAGTAGCGCTATTGAAAATATCGAAAGAAGGGTTCTCACAACTCTACAGGAAGACTTTTTCAGAGAAATTCTGGAAGCAGCGCCGGTAAAACTTTTGTAAGAAAAACCTTATAATTTCCAGAAAAAATCCCAGAAGAACTATTGAATTATTTTCCTTCTGCGAGAACTCTCGGAGGAATTCCTGGGAAAAATCTTGGAAGAAATCCTGGAAGAGCTTCTGGAATGCTGGAAGATACATCTGGAAAAAAATATTCCGAGGAGCACGCTGAAGAAAATTTCCGAAGAAATTTGGGAAAAACTCCCGGAAAAAGCTTCAATAAGAACCTCTGGTACTCTGAGGCCTTTGGGGTCTCCTGCCTTGAGAATAAGGCTGTGGATCGCCAATCCGGAGACGATGGGTTCGATTCCCGCGCTGGTCCGGAACTTTTCTCGACTTCTTCGGGCATACTGTATCAATGTCCTTGCATCACAGTGTACAGATTGATGCAATTGCAATCAAAGAAAGTCCTTCAATTAATAATTGTGGAACTGCTCAAAGAACACTAAGTTGAAGATAAGGCAGGCCAAGCTCCAGTGAGAATGTAGAGCCACAAAGAAGAAGAAGAACCCATGATTGAATTCCCAGAGGAACTCTTGAAATATATTTTTTGTGGAAAACTTTTAGAATAATTCCAGAAGACACTTCCTGTCTATTGCTTGTTTTTGCATCCAACGGAAGCATTAAATACGATCAACTCAGCGTTTATGGTCGCTAAAAATGCCGATTCAAAATTTGGGTCGACTAAAAAAAGAGAACAAACAAATCTATAAAATTGAACCACTGTCAAGTAAAATAAAAAATAAGAACTTCGAGTTCAACAATCAACTACGAGAAGCTTGTGATCAAGTTCATCTGGCATCTCTGCTGCCAATCACCCAGACTGAGCAAAAAAAAAGTCAGTGGCAAACGAACTAAGATACAGTATTAGATTCGCTGTTGTTGAGATAGTGCACTCTGTCATTTCTCCAGACTGGGACGATCGGCCCGTGTTGTTGTGCGGTAGCAGCATCGAAGCATCGCTCATCCAGCGGCAACGTTTAATTTCACAATAATTCAATAATTCATGCTAATGAATATAAATTATGATACGCTCCAGTTTATGTGCTCTGGTATACTTCTTTCCAGTCAGTGTACCTAGTTGGTAGTCACCAAACGAGAGAACCGAGGGTACGTAACTATCCAAAGCTTGGAGCGTAGAAAATCTGTGATGCACCTAGTTCTGACCGTGTTCCTCCGGATAGTTTAAACAAATTTTCCACGATCCAATCATTTTCCACCAAGGTTTGTCGCCATCGACGACGACGGCGACGGCGATGACTACGCAACCGCTCCAAAGCTGAGCGGATTGAAGTTTTACCGCAAAAAGTAGATCAGGCTTTGGAGCACGTCTGCTTCCATTAGGTACCTACCTGCTGCACAGCTCCCGACTGAGCTGTTGTTGTGGAGAGCTAGCGCGGAGCTTCATCATAAAGGTTCCGATGAGATATGGAAGTGTACGCGAGGACGACAAACGACACATTACGTAGCGTGCGCTGGCTGGCTGGCTGGCTGACTGGCGGGGTGTATATGGATGGTACGGACTGGATGGTTGCATGTTGCACGTGCCATTACCACCGACGAGGGAAGCCCAGAACAGTAGAGAGTAGAGCATCCACAACAACAAACAGAGCTGGGCTGGGCTGGGCTGCACACAATGCTCGTTGGTGGTGTACCACATTCATCATGCGAGGCTAAAACCTAAACCCAGAGCTGTACGATACGGGCTGCGGTAGTTGCGGTGTTCTGAATGTGGGATGTTGAGCCAAAAAGGGAACAAATTACTCACAATAGATGTGATTGCTTCATATTGCTTCAAATTGATCTTCGGTGTTCAACACATTTCTCTTACCTAAAAAAGGCAACAAGTTGAATTGCAGGAGCTATCACGCGATCACACGACTGAGCGCTGCTTACAACTCTCTCAATTTTTTTGCCACCGTCTGCGTCTATCACTTATTGCAAGAGAGTTCATGGGGAAACATCAGGCTGAATTCATGGGTGAACGTCTACAACGGACCAGGTGTTGCAGAAATGCCGCGAATACAACGTGCCCACACGTAGCAGCTTCTATGCCACCAAGTCATAGCTCTTTTCTCGGCTGCAAAGTAACCACTAACTGAATTACATCTTGAGAATGCGCTATTTCAGCCTTTCCACAGTTGTTAAATAATAGTTATACACTGAAACCTCCATTTAGGTATAGTCTATTTATGTCCCTCTATTTAGGTATAGTTACCCAAATGAAATTTGATTGTGTTCAAAGCAGTTGGAGTACTCAACATTACAGATAAAGTAGGTTTACGAAAAAAAGCAGAAATAAGAGTTAAGAGACGTTTACGGAGTATTTAAGGGTTAAATGTTTAAGAGTATCGGAAACTCCCTGGAGTTTAGGTTATCTGATCTACAAGCGTAATCAGTGATCTATTGAAGCATTAAGAATGAAATTAAAACTTACAAAGCCTCTCATGTTGGTATACCAACGTCCAACCAAGGATCTCCGAAAATTTACTTGCGTATAGGTCATCAGATTCACCAATGATTCTTTAAGGTTCTACAAGAGATCCCTTGAGTATAGGTCATCGAATCTACGAGGGCTACTAGTTGTATCTAAGAGCATTAGGAATGAGGTTTATACTCACACAGCCCCAGGCATCTATGTTCTATCAAGTAGTGGGTTCTATGATTGTATAGCATATCTGAGAACTCCCTCGAGTTAAGGTCATCTGATTTACAAGCGTTATTATTGAGGTATTGGAGTATTATGAATGAATTTTATGCTTGCAAAGCCTCATGCAACTATGTGCTGTCAAATGGTGAGTTCGTTGTCAGTTTGAGGGTCTCCAATAAGTTCCTTGAGTATAGGTCATCAGATTCACCAATGATTCTTTAGGGTTCTCCAAGAACTCTTTTGAGTATAGGTCATCGAATTTACGAGGGCTACTAGTTGTATCTAAGAGAATTAAGAATGAGGTTTATGCTCATACTGCCCCAGGCATCTACTGGGGATAGACAAAATGATCGGGATAGGCAAAATTTTCATTTTTCAAAAAATGTCCAATTAAGGTACACCGGGGCAAGTTGAAACGGGTGGGGCAAGATGAAACACGAAGTTTTGAAATAGATTTCAATACAATTTGTTCTTCACTAGAAGATTGTTTGAATCAAAAACTATGTGTTATGGCGATCAAACTGTTTATCATCATTCGAAAACATTACATTAACCCACTGTTTCATCTTGCTCCACCCGTTTCAACTTGCACCGGTGTACCTTAGCTGTAACTTTTCGAAAAAAGCATCAAATATTCTCAAATTTTCACTGTAAGTTAATCAGCTAGTTGTGTATCAGTGGACAAAATTTGGAAAAGATCTCTGATCTCTGAAAAACGTTTGACTCAACTTGAAATTATTGACAAGAGAAAAAGTTATAGCGATTTCATTAATATTATGATTTTTCAGTAAATTGGTCTATTTTTAATATGCATCCCATTACTTTTTCAAAGAATTGCTGCCTATGTTGTTACTTTCCTTCAAAGCATATCTGTATTCAAAACAATCACAGGGAATTTAAATGCATTATAATTAGCATCTTGAATTTTGAAACGATGTTGAAATTTAAGAAAACTTGGTGTTTTATTAGAAAAATAATCTAATCGTTTTAATTTTCTTCCGTGTTAAGAATTTTAAGTTATGTCAAAAGTTTCTCAAAGCTCATTATATATGTCATAAATGGTCAAAATTTCATTGCATTCGGTTCATTGAATCCGGAGATATAACATCTCAAAGTTGTCTATCGGGTAATGCTAGCTTTTTCTAAAATGCTTATAACTTCATGCAGTATAGCCCGATCTTTTTCAAATTTTGTCCTTTGATACACAAATAATTGATCAACTACCAGTAAAAATTTTTGAATATTCGATGCACTTTTCGAAAAGTTACAGCTATTTGATTTTTTTTGAGAAGGGAAAATTTTGCCTGTCCCGATCATTTTGTCTATCCCCTGTATGTTCTATTCCAAGTGGTGGGTTCTACGATTATATAGCATATCCAAGAATTCCCTAGAGTTAAGATCATCTGATCTACAAGCGTAATTAGTGATGTATTGGAGTAATAAGGATGGATTTTATGCTTGCAAAGCCTCATGCACCTATGTGCTGTCAAGTGGTAAGTTCGTTGTCAGTTTGAGGATCTCCAATAACTTCCTTGAGTATAGATCATCGGATCTACTAACGTATTTGGTTTTTCTCTAAGAGATTTACACCATAAAGAAAACGTTAAATAGTCTATATTCCCCAAAAACCGCTCTGAAGACCTATGAGATGCCTTGAAACGCCTCTGAAACCCCCATGAAACCTCCGTGAAGTTCACCTGTGAGCCTCTAAAGCCCCATTAAGGCCCCCTAAATCACCTGAAACACCATGAAACGCCCGAAAACGCCTTGAAGCACATTGAAACGCTTTAAAATGCCTTAAAAACCCCTTTTAAACTTCCGTGAAATTCACCTGAGAGCCTGTAACGCCACCTAAAACCCCTGTAAATGCTCTGATTCAAGCTGTCTACACCTGTTCCACTTCACCTATAAAAATGTATTGATTTTGATATTTGGCTCTGTTTGACATGCAGATTCAGAATATCGGATTATCTCAACATCGTTGAAGAAGCCAATTATTATAAGCTCCGAGAAAACTGTGTAGAATCAGAACCTTTTTATTCAGTTCAAAATTCACAAAAAAAAAACTATGTCAATTTTGTCAGCCTAAAATACAATCAAGATCCCACTGTATACAGTATTCTAAAGGAACGCCTATAACTTACATCACGCTTTACGAGGAGAAGAGGAATTCAACATTGTGTGATGACCAATTCGAAAACTTCAGAGGTCTCATTAAAGCAGTATAACTAGGAGGAAAAAAATAAAAAAATATGTTACGTAATTTATGGACGTCCCCTAATTTAAATTTCTGGCAACGTCACAGCTTCAGGCACATGAAATAGCAAAAACATATACTTTTTAAATTAAAATTATTTTTTTTTTCGTGATTCGATTATCCGGAGAATTCGATTATTCGGAGTTAAATAAAAATCAATACTCCGGATAATCGAGTCCGACCTGTACCACAATTCACAATTAATAATTACTCATAACTTCGGTGTTTTATACACAGGAACGAAGACTTTAGTTCCTTTGCACCCGTGCCGTTGCTTTATTTATGACTTTCTAGTGCACGGGGACAAAACAAAAACATCCAAAGAATGACATTTTCAAACAAAAGGTACATCGACAATTTACAGAGGTTCACACATCATTTCTCACGTTACAAACGGTTAGCGAAAAAATTGGCTCAGACCGCATTCAAAACTACCAGTAGTGTTCAGGATTGGGTTATCCTACCGAATGTGGCCGAATACAAAAGTGAACCAAACCTATGCATGCGACACATCAAACCACTGTCTTTTTCAATAACCTGAGGAACGATTAGCAAGAAAATAGGCTCAGACCACATTGGAGGCTACCAATAGTGATGCAGAACCAGAATTGGGTGGAACAGGAGCTACAAAAGTGAACAAAGTCAATGCAAGCGATAAATATGTGTAAGAGAACAAAATCTTGACTGAACTAAGGCCACATATATACAGACGTCTCACTCTACTCACTACCCATCGTGCTTGTTTCAACGGTTGAATCAAATATAGATCAAGCCTTACTTTACCAAACACCGTATGTAACATAGAGTAATGCGGGGCAAAAGTTCACACCTAACAGTATATATCAAATAACTATTAAACAAAAAGAAAACAATATCGTTGTTTCTCGTCAAACGAATCCCTATCATGTTACCATCGAAACGTATTACTAGATTTTTTTCACGTTCCTTTTGTAGTTCTAGTAATAAAAATTTCAATACAAGTACTTAAATGCGAACTTTTGCCCCATAGTGGGGGCAAAAGTTCGCACATTGTGAAAGATAGTTTATTAGTGTGAAGTTCATTTATTTCATGTTAATTCATGTTCACCATTTCACTCTATGCACGAAATGTGTTTCTTTCAATTCATGGCATTACATGCCAATTGGAACACGGCCTAGTAATTAGCTTTAGTATACAGTGTATTTTATGAACACTTCCAAAACTTATAACAGAGAGCATTCTTTTCCAGCGTTACTGAAGTTGTCAAAATACATTGTAACTATATTGATGCTCTAGATTCAGAAATATAGTGTGAACTTTTGCCCCACTGTCGAGGTTTTAACAATGTTCCTTCCTACAAGAAGCACTAGAAGCTTTTTGTTTATTCGAGTGCACCTCTCGAACTTCTATGGAATTACGATTCTACGACATCAAGAGATTTTGTAAATCTTCTTCTTTCGATCATTTCATTTTCATTTATTTAGTTCACATCAAATTCATGATAATACTGAATCAACAATTTGTAACAGGATAAATACGGGACAGGCCCGGTTCGACTGCGAAACTAAAAGAAACGATACGATACCTACGTCTCCGGTACGCCTGTGCCGTGGGTATCCTGGTCCCCGGGTTCGGTAACAGAAGAGAAGCGGATCTCAACAGCTTACTAAAACGGAACTGAACCTAAACAGGACTACTTTTCTGGCACGAACAGATTGACCAATGCCCTAGAAGTTAAAGTTACAAATCCGCTTAAGCGCCAACACGCCTTTCAGCGTGATGCGGAAATGCGCGTTGTAAGGTCTGCCCGGCTAACTTGCTCAGGGCGGGTCTATCGATCACGGTACCTAACTCAAAAGACTCCCAATCCAATATACTTGACGTCACCAAACGCCTAACGATACAAATCGAGTTTGGTTGTTTAAAAAAATGATATTGCTTTGTATTCGTACAAATGGTGTTAGGTTAGAGGGTTAGTTTGTGTTCTACAAAGGTTTGATTAAAAACTAACTTCTTTCTGACCTTATTGTAGTTGGTAACTGCTGCTGATGCTATGCTGCTGACGCTGGAGGCGAGCGGTTCGAGGGAGGCGCACGATGCTTTACGCCGATGGGATCGGCAGGCTGAGGAGGTGGGTCTAGCCGCAGGCGGCGTGCGATGCTTGACACCGATTGGCTCGGCGGGCTCTTGGAAGCTCTAGACGGCGGTTCACGCACTGATTCACACTTCACGCGACGGCCACACAACTCACGTGACGTTGAATGGTTTTCAGAAAATCGCTTGTTTGGCTTCGGTGATCACCTATTCACACTTCACACTGCACAACGTGGTGCGTTGCAGCGGGGCTAGCGCGATGGCGCCGGTGAATACTCGCGACCGGAGGGTCACGTGAGGTTCGAAGGTGCAGCGGGGAATCACTTACACGAGTACGGGCGAGTCCCCACTTGCTCAGGGTGATGGCTTGGGCCCCTACGGGGAGCGCGTCTTACGATACTCGTGGGACGCGTGGCAGGACGATGGCGCCACCGACTCGGAGATGGACCTATCCGCTGGGCTTCCGGTTTCTCGTGACCGTCTCGAACCTGTCCGGGATAAAAACCTTCGTTTCGAAGGTTTTCGCCTTCGAATCGAAATCGTGCTTTAGGATCACTTCAGCCTACACCTACATCACACAAGCATCGCGTTTAATTACCTTGCGCTTCAACCGCTCGATATTCACTCGGTTGAATTCTATTCCTTTTTCTTTGGATGGTATAGCACTACCTAAGAAGAGTTGGCAATTTAAACAATTGGAAAGATGATGCCACTTTCTACTAAATTACCCTGAAACTGACTATGCTTCACTTCTTCTTCCACTATCTTCGACTACTATTGATCACTTTGTATTCTGCGAACTTGCACACTTGCTGGTTGATTTTGGAATGATCAGCTTTACTAAAGCAAGTATTGAGTAGACCTCTGATGATAATGGGGAGGAATGGCATCAGCATGTGGCGCATTCCTATTGGCTAAGCCAGTAAATTAATTTGGGAGAAATTTGAGCGAAGTGTTTTCAATTCCACAAAATTTGCAGCAAACGATCCGCGTACATTGGTTCGTGTTCGAGCTAAAAATGCAGTCGGACTAAATCGGACGTTACGCTGAGTAACGCCTTCTTAATACTGATTCAACTAAGAAGCGATTCAAGCTAGCTAGCTTCGAACAACTTCTACGCTTCGCTAAGCGATCGGTTACAAATTTGCCGCCATAATACTCGATTTGCAGCAGCAGCTCTCCAATAGACTGGCCGAAACACAAAAATGTCGAAAAATTTCACGGGGCACCCTCTAGAATCGTGCCTTTGGATGAGAAGAGCAATCTGTGAAAGATTCAGCTCAATCGGTTTAAAACTGAGCTGGCGCAAATGAGTTGAAGGTTTGTATGGGATTTTCAGTCCAAATATATGGGAAATTGGATGACCTCCAGTCTCTCACTCAGTACGCCGGTTCAGCGAATTCGATTTAGCTCAGAATTGAAAGAATGGTAGTTGATACCCTAAGGAACAACTTTGTAGAAGACCATATCATGATAAAACTTAATATAGTTGCGGTTTCAGCTAACGAAAGCAGGATGAGGACATCTTCCCCTGTTTACTCTCGGTTGTTACATGCAGCTCTCCAACGTCGGTCACGCCCAACACTCGCCAGATCACGCTCCACCTGGTCCGCCCATCGTGCTCTCTGCGCTCCACGCCTTCTTGTCCCAACCGGATGGTTAGCAAACACCAACTTTGTAGGGTTGTTGTCCGGCATTCTTGCAACATGCCCACCGTATCCTTCCAACATTGGCCACTTTCTGGATACTGTGTTCGCCGTAAAGTGCAGCGAGCTCGTGGTTCATCCTTCTCCGCCACACACCGTTCTCCTGCACACCGCCGAAGATCGTCCTTAGCACCCGTCGCTCGAAAACTCCGAGTGCTTGCAGGTCCTCCTCGAGCATCGTCCATGTCTCGTGTCCGTAGAGAACCACCGGTCTTGTTAACGTCTTGTACATGGTACATTTGGTGCGGGGGTGAATCTTTTTTGACCGCAGTTTCTTCTGGAGCCCATAGTAGGCACGACTTCCACTGATGATGCGCCTTCGTATTTCACGGCTCAAGTTATTGTCAGCCGTTAGCAAGGAACCGAGGTAGACGAATTCTTCTACCACCTCGAAAGTATCCCCGTCTATCGAAACATTGCTGCCAAGGCTTGTCCTGTCTCGCTCAGTCCCACCTACCAGCATGTACTTTGTCTTAGCCGCATTCACCACCAGTCCGACCTTTGCTGCTTCACGTTTCAGGCGGGTGTACTGTTCTGCCACCGTTCCAAATGTTCTGGCAATAATATCCATGTCATCCGCAAAACAGACAAATTGGCGGGATGGGGCTGTCCATAAACCACGTGGTCATTTTTTTGTGACTTTTCAACCCCCCCCCCCCCTCCCCCACGTGGTCATTTGTCCATACAAAATGGTCAATGGCCGAACCCCCACCCCCCCACCTCCCCAATGACCACGTGGTTTATGGACAGCCCCGATTTCGTGAAGATCGTACCCCGGCTGTTGAGCCCGGCTCGTCGCATAACACCTTCCAGGGCGATGTTGAAGAGTAGGCAAGAAAGTCCATCACCTTGTCGTAGTCCCCGTCGAGATTCAAATGAACTGGATAGCTCACCCGAAATCCTTACGCTGTTCTGCACACCGTCCATCGTTGCTCTTATCAGTCTAGTCAGCTTCCCGGGAAAGCTCTTATTACAAAAGATCCAAAAATTGCATCAAAATAGCTAGAAACACATTTGTTTCCATAACTTTGTCACTACATAACGAAATCGTTCCAGTTTTTATTGACGAGTATCTGGGCAAACTTTTGCCCCGCATTACTCTATGTAAACAAAAAAGAGATTTTCACATGAGGCGCTGAATTTCGTTAAGGACTACTTGTATTTGTATCACTTACCTTTAGGGATGATTTGTGAAAAAATACCCGGATTTTTCACGTTTTTGAAATGCTCAATGTATTAGTTGCTACGGGAACAGCGAACTTCCCCTTCGATTGTCTCCGTTCGTGGATTTTGTTAGATACGGTATGTGGTAAAGTTCCGCGTGAAATCGTTTTTGTTCGTTTGACGTTTACTCACTACCGCCATCAAGCCAGCAGCGAGTTGTGAAATGCAACCTGATTAGCATTTGGCGATTATTTTTTCGTGACGATGTTGATGATGAATATGTCCCAAATGATATGTCTGTTTGTCCGTACTAAAGCAATCTCAACAAATCACACCATTTCAGATTCCTGGGGTGTAAAAATATACAGTAGGATGGATCAACGTTACATAGGAAAATGAAAATTATCGTATCAACCCCGTATCAATCGTATCAAGGAAACGTTGACCGATTGAACCCCTGAAAAAGCCCCATACGGACCGAAACGTCGGAAAAAAATCATAAACTAGTGTTTTCGATTTCTCCAAAAGACTGCAAAGCCAAAATTCTGAAGCAAAATTATCCCAGTCGTATCCCGGCCAAAGAAAGATCATGAGTACATGTTCGACGAGAAAGGCACTATCACCACTAGGTGGATTAATCTGGGTTTTTATTAAATAACGAAGCAATATTTTTAAAATCGGTTTTCGTGCACATGTAGAGTATGGATCAAGGTATCTACTGATTTTTTTTGTAGTGAAAAATGTTGTTCGTTTTTGCAGAAACCATTTTTTAACAAAATTTCACAAAAAAATGGTTTCTGCAAAGATGGAAATCATTTTCCACCTCAGGAAAATTCAGAAGATACCTTGATCCATACTCTACATGTGCACGAAAGCCGATTTTAAAAATATTGCTTCGTTATTTAATAAAAAATCAAAAACCGAAAAAATGAGAAAATGCTTCCAGTTTCGCCTTAAGCCTAACTTGTTGAGGTAAATTAGGAGAGTCGATAATATTTAAAAATAGCTTTCCAACGAAAGTTGCCTTTGAAAGAGAACGCCTGTTCGATAACGTTTCCAAGGCCATCAGGCGGCAGCGGTCCTCATACGGTGGCAAGTTATCAGGGTCATTCCAGGAGAGGAACCGTAAAGTATGGGTCACGGAATTCCGCTGCAATCCTAAAGATGAAACCTAGATTCCTATTGGCTTTTGCTACGATCGTTGAATAGTGATCCGAGAATGACAGCTTTGAATCAAGTAACACACCGAGGTCTTTCACAACAGAAACTCGTTCCAGTTCAAATCCAGAAATTTTGTAAGTCCACTTGATTGGAGTTTTCTTTCTGGAAAACGATATTACACAGCATTTAGAAATGATCACTGTCAGCATGTTTCTAGAGCACCTGTTTTGGGAGATATCTGCTAAACGTTGAAGCTCCAGGCAATTTTCTACCGATCTGATCAGCAAAAATATTTTGAGGTCATCAGCGTAGAGCAGTCTACACCCGTCTGGGAGCACAAAACAAATGTCGTTGAAGAAAATCGAGAACAGCAATGGCCCAAGATTACTGCCTTGAGGTACTCCGGAGGAGGCTTGGTAGTTATACGATGTTGTATTGCCGAATTTAACGTAGAGAACGCGACTATCAAGGTATAACTCTAACCATGAAACGAATTTGGGTGGAGCACCTAGACACCTCATTTTTGCCAACAAGATGTCATGGTTCACCAGATCGAACGCAGATTTTAAGTCGGTATATATGGTGTCGATTTGTCCTCCTGCTTACATTTCCTTTAAAGCAAACGATGTGAATTTGACCGGCCAGGAAAGAAACCATGTTGGTCCTGCGCAATATAATTCTTCATGGCAAAAAATAGTACGCGGCTCACCAAAGTCTCCAATAGTTTAGATCCAGCGCATAACGATGTTACCCCTCTATAGTTCTGGATGTCCCGCTTATCACCTTTCTTGAAAGCAGGGAACATAACTTATAGGTAAATCCAACGGAAGCTAACGATCCCTCCGCATCTGGTGGCAGGAATGAGAACCCTATGAAAAACGTGACTCCTCCAAAATTTAACATGGCGCAGCATAGGCAAAGTGCACTTTTTTCACTTTTTTATATCGAATTCCGCATCGTAGAGAAACAAACGAGCACTTTTTGGGAAGAAAATTTAATTCTCTTTCAGTTGCGCTTAGATCCGGTATGTACGTACGAACAATTTATGTGATTAATTTGAGAAGATCTTGCTATGCCTCCGGCGGGCGATCTTCCGGATTTTTTGTTAGCTGGCCAATCCGATGTCTGTCGGCGTGGGCATCAAGAATGATGATAATGGAAGCCATTGCAAATGGAAAATAGCAACTTCTAGAGCAAAAAATGAGTAAAATTTGACGACAAAAAATTGACTTTTTTATGTAAACAAACAATTTTCTCCTTATCTCACCAAGCGCCTCTACAATTGGGGGTCATCTGGATTAGCCTATAGCTTCCAGCTTTCTGGGAATTCTCCCAGCGCTATGGATTTATTACAAATGGAAATGATTTGCAAAGGATGCCACAGCGAACTTGCACATCTCTTAAGAATGATTGGTGGAATTCCATCTGGACCAGCGGCAGTTCATGATTTCAGTTTGTTGATCGCAAAAGGGGAACAAAGCCCAAAATGCCAAGATGGGGTAAAATGGCCCAACTCATAAAATCATTCCTGAATGGGACTTGATGGTGTCAAGATATGTTTGCATCAAACATTCTTCTAGAAGCTAGGCCACCAAACCCACGAAAAATTTTTTGATTTCCCAATGAAAATTGGCAACTTCCAGTATTTCGTGCTTGCAATTAAGGTTTTCTGGTGATTTTATTACCAACCAAGTGTTTCCTACGAGATTGAGGCACACATGGAGACGCATGGTTGTTGATGTCTACGCTTGCCATGTTAGGGGTCATTCAAATATTACGATCATCGTTTTTCGGGGAGGGGGGTAACACTCCATTTATTGAGTATACGAAAAAAGCGGGACAGAGGGAGGAAAAGGATTCGGAAATGTCCGAAAAATTATGGACGTAGTTTTTGAATGTTTTCATGAAGTGGCATCTTACCCCATGGCAGATGGTCTTTTTGCACCACTTCCGTTTCACGAATCAGTTTTTAAAATCGCTAAAAATCGATGAAAATGCAATAGTTGAGTGAAGAGTTTTGCTGAAGTATCGAACAAATATTGTCTAGTTGCTGTTACCACTTTGAAAGCCCAACAAATGAGGCTAATTATCATTGAAAACGATGAATGTTTGAAAAATGGCATTTTACCCCGCTTGACCCTACAGGATATCATCTTCGTCAAAGCCAGGAAAAGACAAGGCAACTACGTCACTAGGGACATCATCAAGTGCAGCTCGAGTCAATTCTTCACCATCGAGCTGTTGTTGAAACACACTACCAAAGTGTTTCGCAAAAAGGTTACAAACTTCTTGTGGGCTGTTTGCAGTTTGCGATCCCAGAAACATGCTACAGGGAAGCCCGCTTTGCTTGCGCTTCTTATTCACAAAGAACCAAAATTGTCGAGGATTGCGCTTTAAATTAGACTGCGTTCGTCGGACAAATGTGTGGTAAAGCTTACGATTGAGAGTTTTATACTTATTGCTAGCTAGCATAAATACTAGCTTCGTGTAAACATTTCTGTTGTTTGAAAAACGTCGGAGAGCACCGGCGCACCTTCGTTTCAAATGCCGTAGTTGTCTCAACAGCTCAACAGCTGAACGTACGGTAAAAAGTTCTGTGATTTTTCATATCACCGAACGTGCTGTGAATCTCAGAAAAATGCATCTGTCAAAATCAAAATCGGTACTTTTTACAAATTTACCGTAAAAATCGTAGAACGTTCGGTATGTTTATTTACGAATGAATTGTCAATTTCACTGAAAGTACGATTAATTTTACAAATGATCCGTAAATATATCCGACCGTACGGTAGTTTTTCACAAATTTATGGCGATTTTATGCGAGCACAAGAAAACCTCTATTTTCATAATCAAGTCGATCATGGGATTGAATACACAACCTTCTAATCAGGAACCACACTTGCTGCCACTGTGCAAGTGAGTCTTGCTTGGAGATGATGCGCAAATTCTGATAGAACTGATGCTCAAAGCTGTCGGCGTGGCTGTCATACGCATTTTACAGTCCCATCACCGATCTGTTCGGTAAAATATTCACAGATCTCCTGTAAATTTGTCTAATTTCATCGGTTCTTCAATGATATCTTAGATTTCACCGATTTTCTCCTGTAATTTAATCGATTTCGCCGTAATACTGTGTTTCCTTGTTTACAGACCAGTTTTGGTGATTTTTTTTTACCGAATACTGTAATTTATGCTTAGTATGTATGATTTATATCTGACTAGCTTCCCTTTTATTCAGCGTTGACTGCTTTAGTTCGATGGTTACACAACAGAAAGCAAATGACTGAAGCTTTGGCAGCGTCTATTTATTACATAACGCTAAAATCGGCATTTTTTAAAACCAACCCCCCCCCCTTCGTAACACTTTTTTGTATAAAAATGCTATAATTTTTGTGTGGGTCGTAGGTCGGCCGTACTTCCCCTCCCTCTAGAGCGTTACGTAATTTGTGGACGGCGCTTTATAGCGCTGAAAATGTTAGTTGGGCAGGAAGGAATTACCGAGCCAGCCATGCCGAATGTCTATTGAAGGTGATGAAATTGAGGCGGTTGAAGAACTCGTGCACTTGGACTCACTGGTGACCCGCGACAACGACACCAGCAGAGAAATTCAGAGACGCATTGTGGCAGGAAATCGAGCTTACTTTGGCCTCCGCTGAACTCTATGATCGAACAAAGTTCGCCGTCACACGAAGTTAACTATCTAAAAACGCCGATTAGACCGGCAGTCCTCTATGGACACGAAGCATGGACTGTACGCCAAGAGGACCAACGCGCCCTTGAAGGTGCTGCGTACCATCTACGACGAAGTGCAGATGGAAGACGGGACTTGGAGAAGGCGAATGAACCACGAGCTGCATCAGCTGCTGAGAGAAACAATCGTCCACACCACGGAAATCAGGAGGCGACAGTGGGTGGGTCGGTTCTATAACATTTACCCGAAAACCATTTACCCGAAAGACATTTACCCGAATGACATTTACCCGAACGTCATTAACCCGAATGCGACAAATACCCGAATGCGACAAATACCCGAATGCGACATTTACCCGAATACGACATTTACCCGAATACGACATTTACCCGAATGAGACACTTACCCGAAAAATAAAAAAAATGTTAACTTGATCCCCATATGATTTGTCAATAATAAATATGTTATGGCCCGGTATAATATTGCAGGCTTTAGTTAGACCTAATAATCACCAGACTGAGTGATCATCAAGCACTCGGGTACAGGACTAACTGGCGGTCACAATGCTAATCTAATCAAAGGATTTTTGTTAATAATCTGTTTTTTCAATCAGGAGGTCGCCCAAAAAATGCTCACTGTGGATAACTTATTAAAAGTTGATGAAACTTAATCAATTAGAAAAGAGTAACCCTTGGGGTAATCTGTAACAACGTTGTCTTTCATGAACAAGAATGGTTTGTGGAAACGTAAGAAGCAAATGCAATGCATTTAAGAAAAGTATGACGAAGGGAGAGATTTCTGATTCACACAATTTCTCTAATGTGTCCTTTTAAAATGTGCTTGAACATTTGCTGTTGGCGCTGATCACAAATCATATTTAAATAATAAATTTTCCCCTCTTTTTATCATTGGCTGTTCTTTGGAGCTGTAAAATGCTGTTGCAATATTGCTGAAATTTTTTATTTAGAATTATCTTTCTGAAGATATGGCTGTACTTTCTAAACTATAGTTATTGCTATGAAAACCATAAGTATTTCAATCTGAAATGTTCCCTTCTTTCAAATGTTGACTGTTAATTTCATCATAATTCATTTGTTCCCCAGACCTTGTCAACTGGCTGACTTTTTGATGAATGAGAATGAAAAAAAAATCGTCCAGCCATTCGGTCAAAAAATATTCAGGTCGAAAGTCATGAGGATGAATGCTTAATTGTCATTAAGAATTATGGAATGTTCTTAGCATAACTGAAGAACATCTGAATGTGATGACTTTTTCATTACCAAGCTATCACATTTTTTTTAACACAGGCTGCTTTGAGCTACTTATACACACCTATATACACTGTCACAAACTAGCAGCCATACCGCAAGTATTATCCACTTCTTCTATGATTTTCCTTCTTTTAAAATAGGCTGTTCTTTCGAATTTACATTGTTCACCCGTGAACTGATGATGAGTTGGCCGGCTGATACTGACTAAACTGGTAATTTCTCCTTAGAATTTATTCCTTCTTTTCATAAGAGGCTACGTTTTCGAGTTGAAATTGAAATGTTATATAGTTTGTTGCGGACGAACTACTAACTCCATAGGAGACCCGTGAGTCCATCTTTCTACCTATATCCTTTAGAGAATTATTATACTTATTTATAGGGTGATGACCCATTCGGTGAAATGGCTTTTGGAATAATGTCTTATTCGAGGTTATGATGGCATTCGGGCCATGGCTTTTGGGGTAAGGGGGTAGAGCTTTTTTTTACAGACATAGTATCACTGTGTTGTTTGGTGACCAAAATATTACATATCCTTCGGAGATTTTCCCTTCTTCTCTTCAAAGGCTGTTCTTTCGAGTTGCACTGCTGCATATTTTGTTGACGTTCGAACTGCTAACTGCACAACAAACATTGTTGCTGTACAATAGAATAGAATAGAATAGAATACAATAAGTCATTCATAAGCTTAATTTTTGAAATTTTGATTGAATAAGCTGTTATTCAGCTACCATTGTTAGTTGGGATGCATATAAGTTTTCTTTCGATTATATGATGTTCTTTTAAATAACACTCTTACATGATTGAGTGATGGATTCCAAGTCTACATCTAAGATTTTATCCTTCTTTTAATAATAGGATGTTCTGTTTGGCGAACAATCTGCAAATTTCTCTGTCATTTTATTTTTTCAAAGATGTGTTGATTTTCCGAGGGCTGTTTTCTAATCGTTTCGAGCTAATGGCCATTTGGCCTACACACAGAGATTTCCCCTTCTTTAAATCATAAACCGTTCTTTGCTTATCGAAAGAACAGCTTATGAATCAAAGAAGGGTAAATATCTAGAGTGAAAGCTAGCAGCGTTAACACAACAAATTCAAGCTGCAGTGATGAGTTTTATTCAAGCATATGCTCTGTGAAATCCTATCGCGGATCATTTCAGAGAAAATTTGATACAATGGATTCTTGAGGAACTTGATATTCAAAAAAATGCTTTTCTGATCCACAGTACAAAACAATACATGTACTTTTTAAATTGAACAAAATAAGTGAACTTTATTCACAAAATCATAATTTGTGCATAGTAATAAACTATTCGGGTAAATGTCGCATTCGGGTAAGTGTCGCATTCGGGTAAATGTCGCGTTCGGGTAAATGTCGCATTAGGGTATTTGGCATTCGGGTATATGTTACATTCGGGTAAATGGTTTTCGGGTAAATGTCTTTCGGGTAAATGGTTTTCGGGTAAATGTTATAGAACCGGTGGGTCATGTCATCACGGTGTCGGATAGCAACCCGATTGAAATGGATCTCGAGAGCCATCCGATCGGTACAAAAAGACGTGATGCCCAGCGAGCTAGATGGGTCGATCAAGTGATGCTAGAGCTGTAGTACCACTAAATAATTTCAAAAAACATCAATGAATCTACGCACCGTCGCCACGGATTGCAAATTTAGCTCATAATGCTGCCACCAACCACACACACTCAGCCTGTTCTCCGGCCCAGTCCATAACTAGGCAAAAGCCCAGCTGGAGATGTAGGTAGCCAGATACCACACGTCCCATCGCACACTTCCAGATGCCTCACCCAACCGAACTTAGGCTAGAACACGGTCGAGAAGATGTTCCTTCCCGACACGAATGAATTATGTGAAATGAAAATTATAGATTCCATCTAGAGCGTTCCTTCCCTCTCTCGTCGTCATTGTGGACCTGGCAGGGCAGGTATACCTCTTCGTTCTCGCGGTGATGATACTGATGATGCATGCCCAAAGCATAGGTATCCTGCTCTTCGCAGTCAGCATAAGGCATTTTCCCGCCCCACACGTCGACTCGCATCCACATGCATGCATACAATAATGACAATAACGATGGATGAAATATGTATGGGATTAAGCAATCACACGGCAAAACATTGAAATTTTTGGAACGGTTGAGGCTCGTTTGGAGGGCAGCCCTAGGGTGTGATATTTAACCGGATGCCAGCAGCAGCAGGAGGGCCAGCAGTAGAATACCGAAGGTAGTGGCAAGCAAAATAAGCGCTAGCTCTAGCATACGGCGCCCCCGCGTTGGGGAAGTGTGAGAGTTAAGAAAACATCCCCATTATTATTATATCATTTTGCATAAATAAGCCCTGCGTCGACAGAGCGCTGCCTGCCACGTGAGATTTCCTTCCCTCGTAGAATCCTAGAATCAGAGGTCGTTCGTCTTTCGATGTGGAGCGAGCAGTAAGAGTCCATGCATGATGCACTGGCAGGCAACCACCGCAATCACACACGTGTTGCACCCAGCTACAGTGGTGCGGTGGTGGTTGATATGAACGTTTGAGTCAAGCTAGCTGCTGATCCGGAGCAAATTGGTGATTATGAGCTTGCTTGTCGAGTTTAGCAGGATGTGTGTACTATGTATGTGGAGCTATGCGAGATTTGTACAGATACAGATGGGACCCAAGTGACTTCATTTGAGGCAAAACGGGCCGGTTTGTTGGGTTGTTAATTTAGATAGTTGGATGGGTCGACGTTGTTGGTGTATGTTCGGTGGTGCATTTGTGCGGCGATTATGCATAATTGAATAGCATCTGTTCCAATTACGCACAACAAACGAATTGTGTCCAGGTAATTGAGAGTTTAATTGAAGCGTGTTCGAAACCCTCTGTGCTGAATATTGAATGCGTGAGTGCAATCTGTTTTCCTTGAGACAAATATAATTATTTGCTATTAGTGCAATCAATAATTTAAAACATATCCCTTTTTGACCGTTTTGACTCGCAAGTCAGAAATACCGATTGCGATACCGATTTTTTTTTCTGTATACAAAGTATACCTGAAGACTTACTGTATAGAGGAATCACCTAGAATGCCTAGAAGAAGGACACCTGGAGGAATCCCAGAGGAAGCTCCTGAAACTTCTGGGTAAATCTTAGACAGGATTCTTGGAGAAACCTTAGAAGCGACTCCTGGGTAATCTTAGATGAAAATGGAATCCCAAAAGTAATTTCTGGAGAAATCGATGAAGGAGTTTCTGTAGGAAGAACCTCTGAAGGAATCTCAGAAAAAGATTCTCGAAATAAAAAAATCCTTGATGGATTCCAGAAGCAATTCCTGGAGAAATCCCAAAAGGATCTAATGATTGATCTTAGAAGACCATCCTGATGAGGAACCCCAGGAATAGCTCCTTAAGTTGCCCCTGGTGGAATCCTGACAATCACAAAAGGAGGAATTTTTGGAGGAACTACTTCAAGACTCTAAGCAGGAAGCGTTGAAATATTCTTAAATGGAACGCATAAAGGACTCCAGGAAGAAATTCTCGGATGAATTCTAAGAAGAGCTTCTGGAGGAATCACTATAGGATCACAAAGAATTTCAGGAGCAATCTCTGAAGAAATTTCTTTAGAAATTTCTGCTCAAAATTCTGGAAAATACCGTAAGGAATTTCTGAAAAAAAAAATCTCTGAATGAAACCTGGAATTCCTCAAGATAAAATTCTTCCGAGATTTCTAACGGATTTTTTTTTAATTCCACAATATGAGAATTTCTCCAGGACATTACTCCAAGAGTTTTTTTCCTCAAGCAATTTCTCGAAGATTTCTTAAAGAGCTTGTTCTGGAATTTCTTTTTTATTGAGGATGCTCTAGGAGCAGGCCTGGTAGCGAGTCACTGTTTAGTGACTTGGTCACTATTTTCGTGTAAGTCACTAAAAAGTCACTATTTTCAGCAATTTTCAACTAAAGTCACTTTTTCTGTTAAAAAGTCACTATTTTCAACTATTTTCAATGTCCTGTGAGCCAGTGAGTAAAACAAGAGTTGATGAAGAGTTTAAAATAGTGAAAATTAAGCTTTGTGTTACTGGATACAATAAAATGTCTAGTACGTATATGTAGATCTGTTGACAAATTCATCAATCTTTGTAGACAGACTGACTTTGATTATTAGGGTTGTCTTTTTGCATATGGTTCGTTTGACTACAATTCAAACAACATTTTGTGATAACATCCTCGACAATAACAAAAAATCGTAGGTTTTTTACTACTGAAAAATTACTTAAGCATTTTTAGAATTCTTGCCGAAATTCTTGGCGAAGTTTACGTTAAAATTTTCAGTCGGCATTTTGAAAACCTTGTGTTGTTGTTATATATACATGTAGGGTAGCGAACTACTTGGGCAGCGGCCGGTATTTTTGGCACTCTTCGCTATAACTCAGTCAATTCCAAACCAATTGACTTGAAATTTTGTACACGTTGTATACTATACGTATCTCATCGCGTTCCAAAAAGTGTGTCAATTGGTTCAGAATTGGCTGAGTTATAGCAGAAAAGTGCCCAAAATAGGACCCCGGCCGAGATGGTTCCATTTCCCTATTTACTTATTTCTGAATTTCTTGCAAGATCTTCCGTATAATATTCTGGTGTAGTGCCTGGAAGAAATTATGACAGATTTCGTTAGTCTGATAATATTCTTCAAGCAATGTCTGACAAATGCAATCCTGAAAAAGAACGGTTCTTTCAGCTATCACTCCATATAATCAGGAATTCTCTCAAGCATGTATTCTGAGACTCCTCCACATAAAATCTCAAGATATTCTTTTGGAAGTTCCTCCAGCGATAACATATAATACATCCAGGTGCAACAAACTGCCCATTGTAAAAAGGCAGTTTGTTACAAGTTGGTATATTTGATTAAAAGCAGTAGTTGAGTGTTTTTGAGTGTCCAAATTTACTTTGGACCAATCAATTAGAATTGAATCGATTTGGCCTAGATCCACTCGCCACTGCGAGCATAACAAGCCACATATAGCCCTGACTTTGAATATTTTTCAAGTTCAAGGGGAGAAAACTTTGCATACACCATATGCGACAATATTTATAAACACTCTTCCTCTAGAACAACCACCGATAGTATGGCGTTTAGCTGAGAGTTGTTTATGTTTGGAGAAATATCGATCCAACTTGCAACCGCCCCAATCTCGGGCGATTGTAAAAAAAAATTAAAAAAAAATGTACTTTTCGGATGTGATATTTTGTGGATAAGCTAAATGAATCCTTAAAATAGATTATTTATTAGTTCTTATACTTAGCTGCGTTTTCCATGTGCAGATTTTCAGGATTACTCTTCCTGTTTTTCTTCTTTGTTTTTCACAAAATAAAAATGAACTTCCTAGTCTTCACTATACACTTCAATATCACTTACTAAGAACTCCCTAAATAACTCAATTCCTTAATAACAACTCTTAAAAAAATTCTAAGCACTTCCTCCATCAAGGGTCCGGCAGCGGTTTTTATATCCTAAGATTTCAACCTACACATCAACTCTCATTACAATACATATGCATTACACTTTTCAATCATCCCCACTCTGGAATCAGAAAGGAATCCTGGAGTTCCTGAGCTGGAAAGAGATGTGCATATATCCTTCTTTCATTTGTGCTGTTTCCCCATATGATGTCTTTTTGAATCAAAGAGATTCATTTGACCAATCATATTCATCATATTTCCCCTTTTGGTTGATTACATGAACTCAAACGGTTCATTTGACCAATCGCATTCCAAAATTTCCCCCCCGAACTTGCATGCGTTTCAGCCCCTGCGCCTAGAAAAAATCTTGAGCTCGGGATAAACTTTGATTTTTCATGGCGAGTTAAAAACAAATATTCAAATCTAATGAAACTTCGATTCTATTGGAACCCAACCCGTTTCTACACACCAAAAGTATATTTTCAAACCGATAGTTTTTCTCGTCCTTAAAAACTAAACATCATTCCATATCCCTTGTGTTCCCGTAAAAATCGAACCCATCATTTTATAATTTGAAGGCAAACCATCCTCATGAAGTCCGACCCTAAAGGGGCCTTTTCTATTTTTCAATCCGACCACGTCCGAGATAATTATCCATGACAAAAAAAAAAAGTTTTCGTTCAGCATCGGGATAATTCGGGTCCCTAAAAACAATGGTGGGGAGAGATCGAGTCAGCATCGGAATATTTATCCGTGACGAATGGAAGGGAGAGATCGGATCCACGATCGGTCTTGATCGGGATGCGGGTCCTACAGAATATCCCTAAAGAGTGGTGGGGAGAGTTCAGTTCAACTTCGGACTTTTTATCCGTGACGAATGGAAGGGAGAGATCGGGTTCATATTCGTTCAACTTCGGAATATTTATCCGTGATAAATGGAAGGGAGAGATCGGATCCACGATCGGTCTCGATCGGGATACGGGTCCCACAGAATATCCCTAAAGAGTGGTGGGGAGAGTTCGGTTCAACTTCGGACTTTTTATCCGTGACGAATGAAAGAGAGAGATCGGATCCATATTCGTTCAACTTCGGAATATTTATCCGTGATGAATGGAAGGGAGAGATCGGATTCATATTCGTTCAATTTCGGAATATTTATCCGTGATAAATGGAAGGGAGAGATCGGATCCACGATCGGTCTCGATCGGGATACGGGTCCCACAGAATATCCCTAAAGAGTGGTGGGGAGAGTTCGGTTCAACTTCGGACTTTTTATCCGTGACGAATGAAAGAGAGAGATCGGATCCATATTTATTCGTTCAACTTCGGAATATTTATCCGTGATGAATGGAAGGGAGAGATCGGATCCACGATCGGTCTGGATCGGGATACTACGGATCCTACAAAATATCCCTAAAGGGTGGTGGGGAGAGATCGGTTCAACTTCGGAATTTTTTATCCGTGACGAATGAAAGAGAGAGATCGGATCCACGATTATTCTTGATCGGGATAATACGGATCCTACAAAATATCCCTAAAGAGTGGTGGGGAGAGATCGGTTCACCTTCGGAAATATTTATTCGAAATATGGTGAGGGGGTATGATATTCCAAATTTGCACCCCTTTCCCATAAATAAAATTTTCACACACTATCAATATAAAGTGGTGGGGATAAGATCTAATTCGTGATAAAAATGAAGTTTTCCCAATTGATTGATTCGTACTCAAATGTATGAAGAAAATGTCTCGTACTCAAATTCGTTCGAGAACCCCTGTAGTACGAATACTCATAATCACAGTTGGATCGATTGTTCCTTACCCCAGGCTCTCGCCTTGAATAAGTGGCTGAATCTATGCCTTGTATGAATCATTGAATGGATTCCTATCTCCATCTATCGAAACATATGCCATGTTCCATAAGGGGTAATCTGTTCTAAATGGAAGAACAAAAAGAAAACCCAAGACGGACTGTCGCTTGCAACACGCATTGCGTTTTGATCGCGCGTCCGATCGATATTTCTCCAAACATAAACAACTCTCAGCTAAACGCCATACTATCGGTGGTTGTTCTAGAGGAAGAGTGTTTATAAATATTGTCGCATATGGTGTATGCAAAGTTTTCTCCCCTTGAACTTGAAAAATATTCAAAGTCAGGGCTATATGTGGCTTGTTATGCTCGCAGTGGCGAGTGGATCTAGGCCAAATCGATTCAATTCTAATTGATTGGTCCAAAGTAAATTTGGACACTCAAAAACACTCAACTACTGCTTTTAATCAAATATACCAACTTGTAACAAACTGCCTTTTTACAATGGGCAGTTTGTTGCACAGGTCGCTCTCCAAGGATTCTTTAATTTTTTTCTGGTAACTCTTCAAGATTTTTTCCAAATATTATTTCAGCAAGTCAGAATAGAATCGCTGGCATTTATCAAAAAAGGCAAGAAAAGCTGTTGTGAACACCTTTAGAGAGTTTTCCTGTTCTACCAGGATTTTTTTCAAAGATTCCTTCAAAGATTTTCTCCAAAAAATTTCTCCAGAACTTTTTGTCTGTTTCTGCAGGATTTTCTTCAGAAATTTCCCAAGTACTTAAGGTTTTCTTGATTACTAATCCATTCAAAAGTTGTACAAGAATTTCTTCGAAGAAATTCTGCAGAGGTACCCAACTAACATTTTTGCTGTATAAAAGTTTAAGAGAGCTTTCGTCCAAATGCGTTTACCCTATAAGATGTTATGTAGCTACTATTGTTAGTAGGGTATCTCTAGGAGGTCTTTCCAAGATTCCTTCCGAAAATCCTCCAGCTCACAAATTTATTAAGAGATTTATTCAAGAGTTTCAATTATGCTTTTGTTTATTATTTCTGCAGAGATTCTTGCAGATATTTTTAAGAGATAGCTTCTGAAATAACTACATATTTTTTCAGAAACCCCTCCAGAAATCTCTCAAACATTTTTTCCAGGAAGTTTTTTCCAAAGTGAGAAAGAGACGAACCAGTCAAGGGCTTAAAGTCTCAATAATATAGCTACATCAATCAATCTTATAGAGTTTTTCCAGAAGCTTCACAGGTTTTTTTTTCAAAGTAGAAAAGTATCTTACGGAATTTCTTCAGAAATTCATCCAGGTATTCCTCCAGTGATAACGCCAGAAATTGCTCCAGAAATGTTTGTCCAGGAATCCCACCAGCAACTTTCCAAGAACTTCTTTTGGGAATATTCAAACAAAACACCAGATGTTATTATGATATATTTCTTCAGATAACCCTCCCGGGATTATTTATTCCAATATTGTTTACGCATCATCTGAAAAAACTTCACAAAAACCATTGGAGGAATATCTGGAACACTACCTGCAAAAATCACTGAAGGAATCCTACGAAATATTTCTGACGATATTTCTCAAAAGAATCCTTGAATAAATTTCTGTAATTTTTTTTCAGGGAATTAATAGACGAACCCTTGGAAAATGTTCCGAAAGAATTTATGAAGGATTTTCAAATCAATTTTTAACCCTCGAGTGATCGCGCTGTTGAACACAACTCGTTGAAGACTTCTCGTTTTTTGTACTCAGACTCTGGTGGTAGCCAACCACGCGATTTCTGAAAATTTAATGGAAGGCCTTTGAAGGAATCGCTTGCTGAAATTCCTCATGAATTTCCTAAGATAAGACATAGTCTCTCGAGATGTTTTTGAAAAAATTCTGGAAGCAAGAATTCCAGTAGAAATTTCCAGTAGAATCAACGCAAGAAGATTCCTTGAATGAATCTCTAGAGAATTTACTGAAGAAGTCCTAGAGAAATTCTTGAATTAACCCAATGAGAAATTTCTAAAAAAAAATGCCTGAAGAAAAATTTTTATAAACTCCTCGAGAAACCCTTGGTGAAATTTCTAGAATTTTTTTTTTGAAAACTTCCATAAATTTCTAGAAGAATATTCTTTAAATGTTCCTGGAGCATTCTGTGGAAGTATTTCAGAAGGAATTACTGGAAACACGTCTAAATAAGCCTCTGTAGAAATCTCTAAAAAAAAACTCTTAAAATATTTCTTAAGGATTTCCTTTAGAAATGCCTAGGAAATATTTCTGTATTGATTCTTCAACCCGTTAAAGGTGATGTTAGTATGAAGCCTCACCTAGGATTATCAAGGTCACAAGGCTTAAGAATCAAACACGATCAACTTTTCAGAGTGAACCCGTCGTTCCGTTCTTCTTGTGCTCTTGAAAATTCGGGGTTTGACTTCGTCATATCTTCACCTTTAACGGGTTGAAGAATCGATGCAGAAATATTGCCTAGGCATTTCTAAAGGAAATCCTTAAGAAAATTTTCAAGAGTTTTTTTTAGGAAACTCTACAGAAGCTCATTTAGACGTGTTCCTACTGAAATATGCACACAGAATGCTCCAGGACTACTTTCAGAAAATACTCTTACAATGTTATCAAAGGATTTTTTCAGGAAATTTCCTAAAAAATCCTCAATAAATTTTCTAGAAATTTCGCCAAAGGTTTGTCGATGAGTTTTCCAAATTTTGCTTTAGGAAACTTTTCAGATTTCTTTTTTAGTTTTTATTTATGTGTATTTTAACTTAGATGCTAATTCTACACTTTTTTCAGAAATTTCTCGATACCTCACTGGCCTCACCAGTCAACCAGTGATCAAGATGTTAAACTGGAGACGATATGCGTACATTTCGCATGTGCCTAAATGGAGACATGCACGCATATAGCCTGCACCTTGCACCTGCACCTGCACCTTCATCACATGAAACTTCTTATGCGATTACTGGTTGGCTGGGTTGAACATGTTGATCCTTCAGGACGCACGCCGTTATAAAACGTACAACACTACAAAAAAAAAAAACTCGCTCAAAGTATACAGCGCGAGTGCGGTACAGTTTACTGGAGAAGTCGCTGAAAACATGAATGATTTCTAGAAAGACTTATCGTAAGGACTTCTGAAATAACCAGTGGGATAATTCTGAAAGAATCTAAAGAAGTTTTCAAAGAGAAATTCTTTGATAATTTTCTGGAGAATCAATCCTAGAGAAGTTTTTGAAGCAGTCCATGGAAGAAGTTTTAAAGGAATCTGTTGGGAACGACTGTCGGTATTACGAAATTACGATTAGAATCGGGTAAGAAGTTTGTGAAGTCCCAAAATTGAATAGTTATAAAATTTAGATGTTCTTTTAATAAAACAGGCCCTGAAGAAGGTCCGATTCAAGGACCAAAACGTCGGCGAAGATTAAATAGAATCAACGCTTTCATTGAAGGCTGTACAGCCAAAAAGTAAAATTTCGTTCTAAAGGAATTTTCATCGTGAAGGAACCGTGGAAGACTTCGTTAATTAAAATGCCGAAGGACATTTTAAAACTATAAAGATAACAATGGAGTAAAATCGGAAGAAATCCAAGCAAGATTTTAAAATAGTAGTTTATGCAACAAGGTGCAGAATGAAGATTTTTACAGTACAAGTTGTACATTTGCCGAGGCTTGCCGAGTCGGATAATTACGATGAGTGCTGTAAGTTGCGAGTTCTGCTCCGAGTTGCGTACAACGTTTTTTGCAATTTCATAAATTACCACTTGAGGATAGTCTTAACCAAAACTTTTTCATCAAACTGCATACTGATTAGACTGTCCCAAAAAAAATCGATGTTCGAAAAGTCAAGGTGCTCAACCCTTAATTGAAAGATATGCATATTTGAAGCATTTTTGTAGAACATTTCGATTTTCTAAAAAATCATTTAGAGGTTCCGCTAGGGCGATTTTTAAAAAATGGCCTTTTTTCATGAAAAGTCTCAAAAAAATCATTTTTTCGTAATATTTTTTCAACTTCTGAATTTTTTCAATATTTTTGTATTTTTTATGGACCTCTAGGCATTCTTGAAGGGAATAACTTTTTTAAAAATTGTATTTATATTGACGGCAGAACCGTTTTTATGTTGGTAAAAAAAACTATTTTTAGAGAATTTTTCATCTAAATTTGAGAAAAAAGTACATGCACGATTTTTTATTTTCAATTTTGAAAGTTTTATCTGATAGTACTATTTGTATGCGTCATTTCTCTAAAAAAAGATTTAAAATATCTTGTTTAGAAGCTGAGATATTAGGATTTTAGTAAATAGACAATTTTTCAATTTTTTGCAAAACTTTGTATATTTGGAATATTGTAAGGTCTTTGTGACACTCCAATGTTCGTATATTAAAAAATAGTTAAAAAACAGCTTTCCTTGTTGGATGATCAAGCTAGTTTAAATATGGATATTTTATCCTGGGCTGGTTGGGCAGAAAGCTCTTAATGAATCTATTAAGAGCTTTCTGAATATCTACAAATATGACGGGTATTGTGGTTACTAGTGGCAACGCATTTAGTTCGAAATTACGTCGTGGCATTCCCGACTACTGCGCCCCTTTTTTTCTGAAATAGAAACGACCATTCCATGCAGAGATTATATAATATTGATAAAATTAATAAAAACCATAGTTAAGTCATGATTTTTACTGAAAACTTGAACTTAAAATATTATAGACAAAATTTAGCTTTCGTAGAAATACGCGAATTTCTGAATCTAATAAATTGCAGAATCAATATATATTTATTTGTTTATTATCTGGGTAATTTCTCAATTAAATATAATTGCAAATAATTTGGATAAAATATGTACATACCTATGTAATTTTAGTAAATGGACAATTTTTAAATTTTTTGCAAAACTTTGTATAATTGGAATATTGTAAGGTCTTCGTGACACTCCAATGATCGTATATTTAAAAAAAGTTCAAAAAACAGCTTTCCTTGTTGGATGGTCTAGCTAGTTTACACATGGATCTTTTAATCTGTGGTGATTGGCAGTAGATCCATGAAGAGCTTTTATCTGAATAACTACAACAATGACGGGTAGCGTGATTATTGGTAGCAACGCATAAATTTCGATATTGTGTCGTGGAATTCTCGACTATTACCTTTTCTGAAGTAGCTAAAACCATTTCATGCAGAGGTAACATAAAAGTGATGAAATCATTAAAAAATAACTAAGTTAAGTCAAGACTGATTTTTAAAAACTTAGAAGATAATAGACAATAATAGGCTTTTGGGGAAATACGCGATCTTATGATTCCTAAACGTCATGATTTTTAAACTTAACTATGTTTTTTTATTTATTACTAGCTGACCCGGCAAACTTTGTCTTGCCATCTTGTGTTGGTTTGACAACTGTTGAATTCAAAATAGCACCGCACTCTAGATCAGTTTCATTTCGATCGTGTTGATTTCCTTCCCAGCTCATGTAAAATCAGTACTTTTTCAATTTTGTTACTTTTCTAGCTGATTTTTGTAACTTTTTGTACATATAAACACAGCCGCCACGAATACGAACCAGACCGTGCAAGAGTCATCCTGATCGGTTCAGCCGTTCTTGAGTTTTGTTGCCTCAAAGGGAAATCAAACTCATTTTTATATATATAGATTTATTTATTTATTATTTATTTATTTATTATTTATTTATTTATTATTTATTTTATTTAAAAGATCCATGTTTAAACTAGCTAGACCATTCAACAAGGAAAGCTGTTTTTTTTAACTTTTTTTTTAAATATACGAACATTTGAGTGTCACAAAGACCTTACAATATTCCAAACATACAAGGTTTTGCAAAAATTTTAAAAAATTGTCCATTTACTAAAATCCTTATATCTCAGCTTATAGACAAGATATTTTAAATCTTTTTTTAGAGAAATGACGAATACAAATAGTACTATCAGATAAAATGGTCAAAATAAAAAATTAAAAATCGTGCATGTATTTTTTTCTCAAATTTAGATGAAAAATTCTCAAAAAATATTCCTTTTTTTAACATAAAAAGGGTTTTACCGTCAATATAAATACAATATTTTAAAAACTTATTCCCTTCAAGAATGCCTAGAGGTCCATAGAAAAATACAAAAATGTTGAAAAAATTCTGAAATTGAAAAAATATTACAAAAACATGATTTTTTGAGACTTTTCATGAAAAAAGGCCATTTTTCAAAAATTGCCCTAGCGGAACCTCTAAATAATTTTTTAGAAAACCGAAATGTTCTACAAAAATGCTTCAAATATGCATATCTTTCAATTAAGGGTTGAGCACCTTGATTTTTCGAACATCGATTTTTTTTGGGACAGTCTAATACTGATGTTCATAGCCATGTTTAAGAAAGTCTGATCATAGCAGGTTGTGCAGTGCAGTTGTCACAAATTTTCAAACCTGCGTGCAGAAAGCATCAAGCATAAAATTTATCAAAATTGATAACAGTCCTGTAATGGTTCATTACGCAACGCAAATCAGTGCTGTAATGAACCATTACAGCACTGCTTATTTAGTGTGAGAAAGTAAGCCTTTTCCTGACAGATTTGCGTGAGGTAAAACAGTCTATTACGATGAGAAATTGCAAAAGGAGTTTTCAAATTAACTTCTAATAAAATCTCGATAATAAAGAAACATAATAATAATAATAATAATTAACTTCTAGAGTAAACTGCATAATCTTTTGGAGAAAATTTACAGGAAACTATGGTTTCTAAAAAGAATCCTTGGAAAAATTCAAAAAAAAAATGTTTGTAGTATTTCTTAAAAATTCTCGGAAAAAAAATTTGAGAGGAGGATTTTTTACCAGAAATTCATTGAGCAACTTCTGAACATATCTATGGATGGCGTATTAAATGAATCCATTGATAAACTTCTAAAGGAATCATAAAGAATTTCTAAAGTAAGAACTAGAGGATTTCTGAAATTAATGAAGGAATATCTGAAGCAAACTATGCGAGATTTTCTAAAATATTCTTTTTTGAAATTTCGAGTGAACAGCTAGTGAATTTTGAATTTATTTCTGAAGAAATCGTGTGCTTGTAAAAGAATTTGGAATTTGAAGAATTCTCTGAAGTAACCCCTGGACGAAGTTCCAATATCACAGAGCTTTTTTGCACGCGTGATATTACAAAAAATGGGAAAACATTCGTGGGCAGTTTTCTTATATTTTGGGGAAAAAAAATTCCAATTCGTATGAAGAAACAGTTTGGTAATTGAACTCGGACCTCCTGATTTATAGTTACATTAGGACCTACTCCACACAAATTGTACACATATCCACGAAAACTTACTTTTGTTGTGTCTGAATAATAAGAAGATATGTTGAACTAAGCCTGTATTGATGCTGAAGAAGCGTTGTAGAACTACGAAAATTTGCTTGGATCAGCTGTCGAAAATTATTTGTCAATTATTGTCATTGTGTTCAACCACTGCCACCACTAACCAGCCAATATTCAGCTTATACTCAGCATTCATTGTTTCTGGAAATTATCCATGTGATTTCATTCAGTGAATTAGTATTGTCTAACAGCAGCCAGTCAATAGATTTCAGATAAAAATATATGAAACTGAATAGTCCAGCATAATAAGTTAGACAGCATATCTATCTTAAATTTCGTCTCTCGCACCATCATTGACTACAAAGTAAGTAAGAATTTTCTCGCCTCATGTTAATTGAGCCACTTACAATTGCATCTCAAAGAAAAGTGTGAATTCGCCTCTCTCTATCGAAACAAGTGCCTGTGACAATTTTCCACTATCTCCGAGCAATCATCATCGTTCTCCGTGAAGAATATGACATCAAACGCTTCCTCTAGGTAGTGCAAATGCATTTTACTCGAGCGAACAAACGGCACTCCCAGTTGGTCAAAGCAGAAGTGCTAATTAGTGTCCATTAAAATTCTTAAATGTGAATTTCTGTGCTGGGTTCTTGTCGTTCATATTTTTTACACTGTTTGGCTTCACCATTTCTTCGATCGAATGAACGAGCCAACGAGAACACCAACCAACACTGACTGGGACTGTGTACAACAGTCCAGGACGAAGCTTTACCATGACGACTACTGAACTGAAGGCAAAACCGGAAGCGTAAAGCATGGGAAAGACAAGTCCTCCATCTGCCGTCCCGAGGCACGAAGCGCTTACAAACACAATACATCTCCTCCTGGTGAACGATAGATGTGGCGTTTTAAATGCTGCTATTTGAACCAGACACAAGACGTGGTGGTATCACTTCAATGAAAAATGCTTACCCTCCGCGTCCTCAGCCTCACCTCACACGACAAACAAACTGATGATGGGAGATTGTGGAGTGCTTTCAAGAAAGCGCTTAAGCGCACAAGACAGTAGAAGCAGCAGCAACAGAAACAACAGCTGAAGTGGTAGTTAATGAGACAAAAAACAATGGATTCATTATTTTCTTTTCGTTAGACATACAATTATGCAGTGCTACAGTGCTGCGGAGAGGATTCTCTGAAAAGGGCGCATTGCTCAGCATACGAAAGGGACGCGTGAAAGGCTGGGGATCGTGGAAGAGGGAGGGTTCTATTTACATTTTTCAAGCAACATCCTTTTCTTTTAGCCCGGGAGGGTTCCCGGCGTCAAATGTAGGTTCCTGGTTCCGACGGTCGTGTGATGCTTCTTTGCATATGGATTCCGTTACCGTGCTGTGCGATAGGGTGTGACTTATTCTCACGTTTCCTGAAACAATCTCCGAGGCTAATTCAACGGGATTCCCTGGAGGAGATCCGGATGGAATTCTGGAAAAAATTCTAAGATGTAGAGACTTCTTCCAATCAGCAAATTATGTGTGAGAAATTTCTATGAGAATTCGTGAAAGACTTTCTGAAGGAATCCCTGTAGACATTTTTGAAGGAATCCCTATCAGGAGATTCCTGAGAGAGTCCCTGGAGATATTCCTTAGGAAATTTCTCGGAAATCTCTGCACAGAGACTCCTTCAGGAATCTCTGCCCAGGAATTCTATCAGGAAACTCTCTCCAGGAATTTCCTCAGGAATCTCTCCACAAGGGCTCCCTCAGGAATCTCTTCACAGAAATTCCTTCAAGAGTCTCTGCACAGGGACTTCTTCACGAATCTCTCCCTCAGGAATCTCTTCACAATGACTTCAGAATTTCTCCACAGGGATTCCCTAAGGAATCTCTCCAGCGATTCTGTCAGAAATCTTTCCTAGGATTACCTCAAGAATTTCTCCAGTATTTCACTCAGGAATCTCTCCAGGGTTTCCCTCAGAAATCTCTCCAGGGATTCCCTTAGGAATCTCTCCAGGGATTCCATCAGGAATCTCTCCAGGGATTCCATTAGGAATCTCTCCAGGGATTCCCTCAGGAATCTCTCCAGGGATTCCCTCAGGAATCTCTCCAGGGATTCCCTCAGGAATCTCTCCAGGGATTCCCTCAGGAATCTCTCCAGGGATTCCCTCAGGAATCTCTCCAGGGATTCCCTCAGGAATCTCTCCAGGGATTCCCTCAGGAATCTCTCCAGGGATTCTCTCAGGAATCTCTCCAGGGATTCCATCAGGAATCTCTCCAGGGATTCCATCAGGAATCTCTCCAGGGGTTCCCTCAGGAATCTCTCCAGGGATTTCCTCAGGAATCTCTCCAGGGATTCCCTCAGGAATCTCTCCAGGGATTCCCTCAGGAATCTCTCCAGGGATTCCCTCAGGAATCTCTCCAGGGATTCCCTCAGGAATCTCTCCAGGGATTCCCTCAGGAATCTCTCCAGAGATTCCCTCAGGAATCTCTCCAGGGATTCCCTCAGGAATCTCTCCAGGGATTCCCTCAGGAATCTCTCCAGGGATTCCCTTAGGAATCTCTCCAGGGATTCCCTTAGGAATCTCTCCAGAAATTCCCTTAGGAATCTCTCCAGGGATTCCCTTAGGCATCTCTCCAGGGATTCCCTTAGGAATCTCTCCAGGGAATCCCTTAGGAATCTCTCCAGGGATTCCCTTAGGAATCTCTCCAGGGATTCCCTTAGGAATCTCTCCAGGGATTCCCTTAGGAATCTCTCCAGGGATTCCCTTAGGAATCTCTCCAGGGATTCCCTTAGGAATCTCTCCAGGGATTCCCTTAGGAATCTCTCCAGGGATTCCCTTAGGAATCTCTCCAGGGATTCCCTTAGGAATCTCTCCAGGGATTCTCTTAGGAATCTCTCCAGGGATTCCCTTAGGAATCTCTCCAGGGATTCCCTTAGGAATCTCTCCAGGGATTCCCTTACCCAAGTAGCACCTACAACTAAAATGGAAATGATCATCGTTGCAAACATGTTCCAACTGAGTTTTCATGAAACAAACAAAATTAAAATCTATTAAAATCCCGATGTTAATGCCAAACTGAGGTGTAACAGTTTTATAACAACTAGCAAAATAAAAACAAACGGCATAATTAGTCGAAACTTGTGAAACCAATTTGTAACTGAAGTATAATCTGATTGTTTCAACGAATCTTAGTTACAACCGTTTACAAACCAAATCAACCAAAACATTGATTCTGATTGCTATAAACATGTTGCACCTGGAACTTATTTAGAATATAACGAACAATTTTGACAGGAGAGGTAGAAGTTCCAAAATGTGCGGCAAAATGTTTTTGTGATCATGAAAAATATAAAATGCACTATAAAAAACCAAAATGTTTCAAAAATAACGAAATCATGTACAAATAAAATGTAACCTTTTCTTCATAAATTTATCGACATATTCCAAATTATATAAAACTAGCTGTCCCGGCAAACTTTGTCTTGCCGTCTTCTGGTGGTTTGACAACTGTTGAGCTCAAAATAGCACCGCACTCTAGATTGGTTTGATTTCGATCGTGTTGATTTTCTTCCCAGCTCATGGAAAATCAGTACTTTATCAATTTTCTTACTTTTTTCAGTTTAATTTCGTAACTTTTTTTACATATAAACACAGCCACCTATCAGCCACCATGAATACGAAGCAAACCATGCAAAAGTCAACCCGATCGGTTCGGCCGTTCGTGTGTTTTGTTGCCTCAAAGGGACTTCAAACTCATTTTTATATATATAGATTAAAGTGGTAAAAAAGAAAAAAAAAATCTGATTGGAAGTATAATATTGACCCAATAACAAAAATTCTCCCTTATATCGCAGTACTGAACGACTAATACCTACCACTGGAAAGATTTGAATATATGGGGTTTTGAGAAATCTTACGTAACGTACAAAAATATTAGGAGTTTCCCACGAAAATTTTTGCAATAGGTTTACATTTTTTACAAAAAACGTGAAATTTTCGTTACGTAATAAATGGACAGCCTCTTGTCGACGTAAATGGGAAGTACACGTCCAAGTGTCTGCTTTTTGGTTGTTTATGTCCTGCACGGAAAATTCAAACTACCTTATTTTGGGTCGATTTTGCCCTAAAATGAGTATATCAAATTGATTAGTTACCCAAAATAAGGTTGTTTTTCCTCTCTCCCCCACAGATGTTGTCGTAAATAAACAGAGATGCGTCTATCCAACGGGGGTCCTTGAGGCCAATAAGCCAATTTTGGGTAAATGTAGATTTACCCAAATTTGGGTTGAATCTTGGGTTGAATGAAGGGGGTCTTGGGTTGAATTTACCTACTCTTGAGTATATTTTTAGATGGAGGTAAAGGCAATTTACCTTGCGTGAGTTTAATCGATTCACACAAATGTTGACTTATTGGGCCGGGATTGCGTCAAAAGCATTTAATTTTGTGTAGTTTGGCGGTTCCGTGTACCGCGTGCAACATTGTTGTACTTTGTCAATACGGATTCCCATAGACATGATTTAGCAAATAGTGTCATTCTAAATTCTAAAATTAATTTTCAGCATTTTACGGGCGCATTAAATAAGCTGCTGAAATGCACTCCGTCAAAGCAATATGGCGAGTTAATTTTTACCACAAATGCCTAAATTTTCACTCGCAAAATGATAGGTAGACTGAGGCGCGTTGAGAATACGGAGCTAAAATGCGTAACTTACCGATAAATTTAGAACGGCACACAAATTGGCGTTCTCGGTCAGCCTTATTTTCGGTATATTTAAGCACACAATTTATTAATCACATGAACGAAACTGTTGATGCATTATTTACTGGCAGTGACGAATGTGGTGACTAGCTGACTAGTTGTCGAATCGGTCACCATTTTTTAAGTCGACTATAAGTTGTATCTTGGTTATAAATCGATTGCGTATTAAAACCGTTCATATCACGAATGGATGATTTATATTGGCTCCACCTCTTGCGCTTTTTTGGTTGCAATTTAGTCGTAAATATGACGATTGGTTCAAATGGCATAACTTTCAATATAGTTGCATACAAATTACAGGAACTTATTAATGTCCAAGTGTGTTGCTTGGGTAGGAATCTCTCCAGGGATTCCTTCAGGAATCTCTCTAGGGATTCCTTCAGGAATCTCTCCAGGGATTCCTGCAGGAATCTCTCCAGGGATTCCATCAGGAATTTCTCCAGGGATTCCTTCAGGAATCTCTCCAGGGATTCCCTTAGGAATCTCTCCAGGGATTCCTTCAGGAATCTCTCCAGGGATTCCTTCAGGAATCTCTCCAGGGATTTCCTCAGGAATCTCTCCAGGGATTCCCTCACGAATCTCTCCAAGGATTCCCTCAGGAATCTCTCCAGGGATTCCCTCAGGAATCTCTCCAGGGATTCCCTCAGGAATCTCTCTAGGGATTCCCTCAGGAATCTCTCCAGGGATTCCCTCAGGAATCTCTCCAGGGATTCCCTCAGGAATCTTTCCAGGGATTCCCTCAGGAATCTCTCCAGGGATTTCCACAGGAATCGCTCCAGGGATTTCCTCAGGAATCTCTCCAGGGATTTCCTCAGGAATATCTCCAGGGATTTCCTCAGGAATCTCTCCAGGGATTCCCTCAGGAATCTCTCCAGGGATTCCCTCAGGAATCTCTCCAGGGATTCCCTCAGGAATCTCTCCAGGGCCTCTGGAATCTCTCCAGGGATTCCCTCAGGAATCTCTCCAGGGATTCCCTTAGGAACCACTCCAGGGATTCCTTCAGGAATCTCTCCAGGTATTCCTGCAGGAATCTCTCCAGGGATTCCATCAGGTATCTCTACAGGGATTTCTTCAAGAATCTCTCCAGGGATTCCTTCAGGAATCTCTTCAGGGATTCCTTCAGGAATCTCTCCAGGGATTCCTTCAGGAATCTCTCCAGGGATTCCTTCAGGAATCTCTCCAGGGATTCCTTCAGGAATCTCTCCAGGGATTCCTTCAGGAATCTCTCCAGGGATTCCTTCAGGAATCTCTCCAGGGATTCCTTCAGGAATCTCTCCAGGGATTCCTTCAGGAATCTCTCCAGGGATTCCTTCAGGAATCTCTCCAGGGATTCCTTCAGGAATCTCTCCAGGGATTCCTTCAGGAATCTCTCCAGGGATTCCTTCAAGAATCTCTCCAGGGATTCCTTCAGGAATCTCTCCAGGGATTCCTTCAGGAATCTCTCCAGGGATTCCTTCAGGAATCTCTCCAGGGATTCCTTCAGGAATCTCTCCAGGGATTCCTTCAGGAATCTCTCCAGGGATTCCTTCAGGAATCTCTCCAGGGATTCCTTCAGGAATCTCTCCAGGGATTCCTTCAGGAATCTCTCCAGGGATTCCTTCAGGAATCTCACCAGGGATTCCTTCAGGAATCTCTCCAGGGATTCCTTCAGGAATCTCTCCAGGGATTCCTTCAGGAATCTCTCCAGGGATTCCTCCAGGAATCTCTCCAGGGATTCCTCCAGGAATCTCTCCAGGGATTCCTCCAGGAATTTCTCCAGGGATTCCTTCAGGAATCTCTCCAGGGATTCCTCCAGGAATCTCTCCAGGGATTCCTCCAGGAATCTCTCCAGGGATTCCTCCAGGAATCTCTCCAGGGATTCCTCCAGGAATCTCTCCAGGGATTCCTCCAGGAATTTCTCCAGGGATTCCTTCAGGAATCTCTCCAGGGATTCCTCCAGGAATCTCTCCAGGGATTCCTCCAGGAATCTCTCCAGGGATTCCTCCAGGAATCTCTCCAAGGATTCCTCCAGGAATCTCTCCAGGGATTCCTCCAGGAATCTCTCCAGGGATTCCTCCAGGAATCTCTCCAGGGATTCCTCCAGGAATCTCTCCAGGGATTCCTCCAGGAATCTCTCCAGGGATTCCTCCAGGAATCTCTCCAGGGATTCCTCCAGGAATCTCTTCAGGGATTCCTCCAGGAATCTCTTCAGGGATTCCTCCAGGAATCTCTCCAGGGATTCCTCCAGGAATCTCTTCAGGGATTCCTCCAGGAATCTCTTCAGGGATTCCTCCAGGAATCTCTTCAGGGATTCCTCCAGGAATCTCTTCAGGGATTCCTCCAGGAATCTCTTCAGGGATTCCTCCAGGAATCTCTTCAGGGATTCCTCCAGGAATCTCTTCAGGGATTCCTCCAGGAATCTCTTCAGGGATTCCTCCAGGAATCTCTTCAGGGATTCCTCCAGGAATCTCTTCAGGGATTCCTCCAGGAATCTCTTCAGGGATTCCTCCAGGAATCTCTTCAGGGATTCCTCCAGGAATCTCTTCAGGGATTCCTCCAGGAATCTCTCCAGGGATTCCTCCAGGAATCTCTCCAGGGATTCCTCCAGGAATCTCTCCAGGGATTCCTCCAGGAATCTCTCCAGGGATTCCTCCAGGAATCTCTTCAGGGATTCCTCCAGGAATCTCTTCAGGGATTCCTCCAGGAATCTCTTCAGGGATTCCTCCAGGAATCTCTTCAGGGATTCCTCCAGGAATCTCTTCAGGGATTCCTCCAGGAATCTCTCCAGGGATTCCTCCAGGAATCTCTCCAGGGATTCCTCCAGGAATCTCTCCAGGGATTCCTCCAGGAATCTCTCCAGGGATTCCTCCAGGAATCTCTCCAGGGATTCCTCCAGGAATCTCTCCAGGGATTCCTCCAGGAATCTCTCCAGGGATTCCTCCAGGAATCTCTCCAGGGATTCCTCCAGGAATCTCTCCAGGGATTCCTCCAGGAATCTCTCCAGGGATTCCTCCAGGAATCTCTCCAGGGATTCCTCCAGGAATCTCTCCAGGGATTCCTCCAGGAATCTCTCCAGGGATTCCTCCAGGAATCTCTCCAGGGATTCCTCCAGGAATCTCTCCAGGGATTCCTCCAGGAATCTCTCCAGGGATTCCTCCAGGAATCTCTCCAGGGATTCCTCCAGGAATCTCTCCAGGGATTCCTCCAGGAATCTCTCCAGGGATTCCTCCAGGAATCTCTCCAGGGATTCCTCCAGGAATCTCTCCAGGGATTCCTCCAGGAATCTCTCCAGGGATTCCTCCAGGAATCTCTCCAGGGATTCCTCCAGGAATCTCTCCAGGGATTCCTCCAGGAATCTCTCCAGGGATTCCTCCAGGAATCTCTCCAGGGATTCCTCCAGGAATCTCTCCAGGGATTCCTCCAGGAATCTCTCCAGGGATTCCTCCAGGAATCTCTCCAGGGATTCCTCCAGGAATCTCTCCAGGGATTCCTCCAGGAATCTCTCCAGGGATTCCTCCAGGAATCTCTCCAGGGATTCCTCCAGGAATCTCTCCAGGGATTCCTCCAGGAATCTCTCCAGGGATTCCTCCAGGAATCTCTCCAGGGATTCCTCCAGGAATCTCTCCAGGGATTCCTCCAGGAATCTCTCCAGGGATTCCTCCAGGAATCTCTCCAGGGATTCCTCCAGGAATCTCTCCAGGGATTCCTCCAGGAATCTCTCCAGGGATTCCTCCAGGAATCTCTCCAGGGATTCCTCCAGGAATCTCTCCAGGGATTCCTCCAGGAATCTCTCCAGGGATTCCTCCAGGAATCTCTCCAGGGATTCCTCCAGGAATCTCTCCAGGGATTCCTCCAGGAATCTCTCCAGGGATTCCTCCAGGAATCTCTCCAGGGATTCCTCCAGGAATCTCTCCAGGGATTCCTCCAGGAATCTCTCCAGGGATTCCTCCAGGAATCTCTCCAGGGATTCCTCCAGGAATCTCTCCAGGGATTCCTCCAGGAATCTCTCCAGGGATTCCTCCAGGAATCTCTCCAGGGATTCCTCCAGGAATCTCTCCAGGGATTCCTCCAGGAATCTCTCCAGGGATTCCTCCAGGAATCTCTCCAGGGATTCCTCCAGGAATCTCTCCAGGGATTCCTCCAGGAATCTCTCCAGGGATTCCTCCAGGAATCTCTCCAGGGATTCCTCCAGGAATCTCTCCAGGGATTCCTCCAGGAATCTCTCCAGGGATTCCTCCAGGAATCTCTCCAGGGATTCCTCCAGGAATCTCTCCAGGGATTCCTCCAGGAATCTCTCCAGGGATTCCTCCAGGAATCTCTCCAGGGATTCCTCCAGGAATCTCTCCAGGGATTCCTCCAGGAATCTCTCCAGGGATTCCTCCAGGAATCTCTCCAGGGATTCCTCCAGGAATCTCTCCAGGGATTCCTCCAGGAATCTCTCCAGGGATTCCTCCAGGAATCTCTCCAGGGATTCCTCCAGGAATCTCTCCAGGGATTCCTCCAGGAATCTCTCCAGGGATTCCTCCAGGAATCTCTCCAGGGATTCCTCCAGGAATCTCTCCAGGGATTCCTCCAGGAATCTCTCCAGGGATTCCTCCAGGAATCTCTCCAGGGATTCCTCCAGGAATCTCTCCAGGGATTCCTCCAGGAATCTCTCCAGGGATTCCTCCAGGAATCTCTCCAGGGATTCCTCCAGGAATCTCTCCAGGGATTCCTCCAGGAATCTCTCCAGGGATTCCTCCAGGAATCTCTCCAGGGATTCCTCCAGGAATCTCTCCAGGGATTCCTCCAGGAATCTCTCCAGGGATTCCTCCAGGAATCTCTCCAGGGATTCCTCCAGGAATCTCTCCAGGGATTCCTCCAGGAATCTCTCCAGGGATTCCTCCAGGAATCTCTCCAGGGATTCCTCCAGGAATCTCTCCAGGGATTCCTCCAGGAATCTCTCCAGGGATTCCTCCAGGAATCTCTCCAGGGATTCCTCCAGGAATCTCTCCAGGGATTCCTCCAGGAATCTCTCCAGGGATTCCTCCAGGAATCTCTCCAGGGATTCCTCCAGGAATCTCTCCAGGGATTCCTCCAGGAATCTCTCCAGGGATTCCTCCAGGAATCTCTCCAGGGATTCCTCCAGGAATCTCTCCAGGGATTCCTCCAGGAATCTCTCCAGGGATTCCTCCAGGAATCTCTCCAGGGATTCCTCCAGGAATCTCTCCAGGGATTCCTCCAGGAATCTCTCCAGGGATTCCCTCCAGGAATCTCTCCAGGGATTCCTCCAGGAATCTCTCCAGGGATTCCTCCAGGAATCTCTCCAGGGATTCCTCCAGGAATCTCTCCAGGGATTCCTCCAGGAATCTCTCCAGGGATTCCTCCAGGAATCTCTCCAGGGATTCCTCCAGGAATCTCTCCAGGGATTCCTCCAGGAATCTCTCCAGGGATTCCTCCAGGAATCTCTCCAGGGATTCCTCCAGGAATCTCTCCAGGGATTCCTCCAGGAATCTCTCCAGGGATTCCTCCAGGAATCTCTCCAGGGATTCCTCCAGGAATCTCTCCAGGGATTCCTCCAGGAATCTCTCCAGGGATTCCTCCAGGAATCTCTCCAGGGATTCCTCCAGGAATCTCTCCAGGGATTCCTCCAGGAATCTCTCCAGGGATTCCTCCAGGAATCTCTCCAGGGATTCCTCCAGGAATCTCTCCAGGGATTCCTCCAGGAATCTCTCCAGGGATTCCTCCAGGAATCTCTCCAGGGATTCCTCCAGGAATCTCTCCAGGGATTCCTCCAGGAATCTCTCCAGGGATTCCTCCAGGAATCTCTCCAGGGATTCCTCCAGGAATCTCTCCAGGGATTCCTCCAGGAATCTCTCCAGGGATTCCTCCAGGAATCTCTCCAGGGATTCCTCCAGGAATCTCTCCAGGGATTCCTCCAGGAATCTCTCCAGGGATTCCTCCAGGAATCTCTCCAGGGATTCCTCCAGGAATCTCTCCAGGGATTCCTCCAGGAATCTCTCCAGGGATTCCTCCAGGAATCTCTCCAGGGATTCCTCCAGAAATCTCTCCAGGGATTCCCTCAGGAATCTCTCCTGGGATTCCCTCAGGAATCTCTCCAGGGATTCCTCCAGGAATCTCTCCAGGGATTCCTTCAGGAATCTCTCCAGGGATTCCTCCAGGAATCTCTCCAGGGATTCCTCCAGGAATCTCTCCAGGGATTCCTCCAGGAATCTCTCCAGGGATTCCTCCAGGAATCTCTCCAGGGATTCCTCCAGGAATCTCTCCAGGGATTCCTCCAGGAATCTCTCCAGGGATTCCTCCAGGAATCTCTCCAGGGATTCCTCCAGGAATCTCTCCAGGGATTCCTCCAGGAATCTCTCCAGGGATTCCTCCAGGAATCTCTCCAGGGATTCCTCCAGGAATCTCTCCAGGGATTCCTCCAGGAATCTCTCCAGGGATTCCTCCAGGAATCTCTCCAGGGATTCCCACAGGAATTTCTCCAGGGAATCCTTCAGGGATTTCCTTTGGGATTCCTTCAGGAACCTCTCCAGGGATTCCTTCAGGAATCTCTCCAGGGATTCCTTCAGGAATCTCTCCAGGGATTCCTTCCGGAATCTCTCCAGGGATTCCTTCAGGAATCTCTCCAGGGATTCCTTCAGGAATCTCTCCAGGGATTCCTTCAGGAATCTCTCCAGGGATTCCTTCAGGAATCTCTCCAGGGATTCCTTCAGGAATCTCTCCAGGGATTCCTTCAGGAATCTCTCCAGGGATTTCTTCAGGAATCTCTCCAGGGATTTCTTCAGGAATCTCTCCAGGGATTCCTTCAGGAATCTCTCCAGGGATTCCTTCAGGAATCTCTCCAGGGATTCCTTCAGGAATCTCTCCAGGGATTCCCTCAGGAATCTCTCCAGGGATTCCCTCACGAATCTCTCCAGGGATTCCCTCACGAATCTCTCCAGGGATTCCCTCAGGAATCTCTCCAGGGATTCCCTCAGGAATCTCTCCAGGGATTCCTCCAGGAATCTCTCCAGGGATTCCCTCAGGAATCTCTCCAGGGATTCCCTCAGGAATCTCTCCAGGGATTCCCTCAGGAATCTCTCCAGGGATTTCCTCAGGAATCTCTCCAGGGATTCCTTCAGGAATCTCTCCAGGGATTCCCTCAGGAATCTCTCCAGGGATTCCTTCAGGAATCTCTCCAGGGATTCCTTCAGGAATCTCTCCAGGGATTCCTTCAGGAATCTCTCCAGGGATTCTCTCAGGAATCTCTCCAGGGATTCCCTCAGGAATTTCTCCAGAGATTCCCTCAGGAATCTCTCCAGGGATTCCCTCAAGAATCTGTCCAGGGATTCACTCGGGAATTCCTCAAGGGATTCCCACAAGACTCTCCCCTGGGATTCTCTCAGGAATCTCTCCAGGAGGAATTATCTCAGGAATCTCTCAAGGAATTCCGAAGGGAATCCCAAGGGAATGTCATTATTGTAGGATTTTCGGGATTTAGCTGAAGAAATCCTTGGAGTAAGTAGGAAGTATATCTGAAAGAATCTCTGGTGTTAGTTTTTAACGATGGAATAACTAGTGCAATTTCTAGAAGAATCCTTAGGAAAATGATGAAAAAGTCTGAGCAATTTAAATGAAAGCACAACATTATTTTCCTTGTCCAAGAACCGCTAAAACTCCGAAACTTAAGCCACACCCTACAACATACAGTCAATAGGTGCTTAGACCAGCAGTGAGGAGTTAGGTGAAACAAGGCAACCCGTGTTGCTGGAGGAAACCCTTGGGACCATCTTCTCCACTTTCAATGAGATGTTGTTCGCGCTGCCTCCGCTGCTACTGATGGAGACTCCTCTCGGCTGCAGGAGAAAAAGGGTTGTTTATGTTCCACCATACATTCTCCTCCGGACGGAGCAGCATCCTTTTGCATTTGGAGCCCCTTTCCTTCCTTCCCTTCAGAGCAAGGCAGGCAGTCAGTGTGTGCCGCCACGCCGGCCGCCGGTAGGTAGGAGGATACACAGTTTTTCTTTTGCTCGAGGAAATCTTGGAGGATGCTGAAAGAAAACGACTACATGAGATGCAAACTCTCGGTCGCCTCGCAGAGTATATGGGTGTGTGTATGTGTCTGTCTGTGAGCTTGCTAGAGCGGATGTAAACACCATCCACGGATTGTGGGAAGCGTGGTTCCTTTGTGTTCCGGTATGAATAGATTTGAAAATAAAACGGATATTTGCCAAAGCTTTGTGGTTAATGGCTCCGGGAGTGAATATGAAATGCGATAGCTCTTCGGTCGTCGTCGTCGTCGGAAGAGGTCCACCACGGTGATACACGGGGTGATGCTGCCGGCAACGAGGGTGACTTGTTTTCAGAAACGTCAATTGTGAATAGAATGCAAACTTGAAGAGTGGTTTCCATTGATTTTTTTTAAGGGTTTTCTGGCGCCTTAATCTGTCAAAATAACAACAGTCGGCTTTTATGAAAGGGTCTGTTATTTACCTACAACTTCCTATTCTACATGTGGAGTGTTGGAATCGCACTTCCAGCTATAGATATTTTTTTGGTCGTAAAAGCTCTTTCAATAAAATTAGGTATAAATTAAGACTGGACTTGTTTGAATGCCATTAGTTGTGTCTGTTGATTTTGTTCAAAAATGTTAATTTAAATATGCAACTTGTGACACCACTCAAAATGGTACAAGCTTTTTGATGTCCTTTTTTCTATTGGTCTAACTTACAAGATAAGTGATCAATCAGAATTATTGATATTCTTACAACTTGCAAATCAAAGCAGTATTCATTACTGTTCCTTATACCAACATTAAACTTCTATCGTTTTCAACTCATTACGCATGCAAATCTTTGATCCTTGTTGGCAATTGCAAACAAGTCTTGATTTCATACCCAAACCTCGCCCACCATCTCCACCACATCGAGTTTCGATTTCAATTACCTGTTTTCACCTACCAATCAAAACACATTGGTTTTCTTTCAATCGAGTGCATTAAGTTTCTTGAAAACTGGGAAAACTCCTAGGTGGTGTGGTCCACCGAAGAAGTGCTGCACATTCCTGACGGAATATTAAATCGAGAAAATTGAGCACCCATTTCAACCAGAAGCAACAACCCGGGATCGCATCGAGTTCAAATGGAATACCAAAGAAGGTGGGCGGCAGGCACTTTTCTTTGGTGATGGTGGCCATCATCATCATGGGGGACTTGTAATCCATGTGATGGGCCACCGAAGGCAAGCTTGGAACCATTTGGGGAATGGGATGGGGGATACTTCATCAATTCGGATGGAAGTGGAAATGACGAGAGAGATGGAGCCCATTTGATTGCGGGGCGAAATTTTCGACGTAGAGATCAAAGCCTTAATCCGTCGGTAATGAAGAACGGTGTTTGTTTTTACTTCTTTTCGATTTTTTCGTGGTATAAGTATGGCTGATATGGTAGTTGGCAGGAGAGAAAACA